>NC_058132.1:327145336-327228968 GCF_016433145.1 Gracilinanus agilis | reverse complement strand
CAATGGTATGGCTGGATCAAAGGGCAGGCATTCTTTTATAGCCCTTTGAGCATGATTCCAAATTGCCAGCCAGAATGGCTGGATCAGTTCACAGCTCCACCAGCAATGCATTAATGTCCCAATTTTGCCACATCCCCTCCAGCATTCATTACTCTCCCCTTCTTTCATTTTAGCCAATCTGCTAGGTGTGAGGTGATACCTCAGAGTTGTTTTGATTTGCATTTCTCTAATTATTAGAGATTTGGAACACTTTCTCATGTGCTTATTGATACTTTTGATTTCTTTACCTGAAAATTGCCTATTCATGTCTCTTGCCCATTTATCAATTGGGGAATGGCTTGATTTTTTATACAATTGCTTTAACTCCTTGTATATTTGAGTAATTAGACCCCTGTCAGAGTTTTTCGTTATAAAGATTTTTTCCCAATTTGTTGTTTCCCTTCTGATTTTGACTACATTGTTTGGACTGGCGGAGGCTTGGGTGGAGGCAGACACAACCAGGAACTAAAGCTCTGAAAACCTGAGTGGGGAACCAGTGCAGACAGGTATACGACTGTGGAAGCAGCGCCCTGAGACTTGTAAAGGAACCTCCTGCAGAGGATCAAGTAAGGGGGCCCACCAGGGGTCTTGACCTTGGAAAAAACCAGAACTCAGACCTCAGGAGCCAATAGACCGCGGACAGACACTGAGCGCAAGGATAAATCTGAGAAGCTGCTGGGCTAATGATGGCTACCCAGACTCAGGAAACTCAGAAGAGAAAGAATAACAACAAGAAAAAGAAGCCTTTAACACTCGACAACTTTTACACAGAGAAAATCCAGGCAACCGAGCAAACAGAGGAGGAGAACAAACAAGCATCCGGACCCTCCTCAAATAAGGAAAAATCCTCACAAGCTATGGAACTCTTCCAGTTTATTATTCCTTTTAGCACAATAGTATTCCATCACCAGCATATACCACAATTTGTTCAGCCATTCCCCAATTGAAGGGCATACCTTCATTTTCCAGTTTTTTGCCACCACAAAAAGCACGGCTATAAATATTTTTGTACAAGTCTGTTTATCTATGATCTCTTTGGAGTACAAGCCCAACAATGGTATGGTGAACATATTTATTTTTAATGTAACCTCTTATACCAAAGGGGGACTGCCCCTTATTAGCTTTTTGACAATATACCTAGCAATCATTAGTTTTGCTTTCTTTCTCTTTTCTTTCCCTTTTATCCCCAAATTATTGTAATTTCCCCTTAGAAAGTGAAATATTGTATGTACCTCTAGTTGAAGATCTATAGAGATATAAGTTGGTTATGTGTACTGATTCCATGGGGAAACTCGGCATGTAAATCTGGGAGATTTCTACATGCTCATTTCCCATGGGAATCACAGGGGGATTGTGTAATTAGAATCTATTCCCCTGGACTTCAATTCCCAGCATCCCACTTTCCTTCTCACATTATGTGCTGATGTAAGGAGGATATAAGTTTTGTGTAGCCCTGTCTCTTGCTTTCTCTTCTTATGATCACAGCTGCTGAAAGTGGCAATTGCTATAAATCAGGACTAGACTAATGGTTTAATGACTGTCTAGATTTAAGAAAGCATGAATAATGGAGATTAAACCTAAAATTGTGTGTGTATACACTGCCTCACCCCTCCAGTCTAATTATTAAACATTTCTAAGCACACTCCCATATTGCTCTATAAACACTGATTGAGCTTAGCAGGAGTGCAGTAGAAGACTTAGGGAAGGGAGCTATCACAAGACTAGAGGTATGGTGACTTGGGCTAATTATAATAACAAGAAGAACTGGCATTTGTATAGTACTTTAAAGTCTGCAAAGTGCTTTTCATCCATTTTCTCATTTAGACCTCACTATACCATTACTTCAAACAGACCCCTTTCCTTCTCCTCCCCAAATCATCAACAGAACAAAAACACTCTTAGGTCCTCAATCTGAAGAAGCTGGATAGCAATAGATAGAACACAGGACCTGGGGTTAGAAAGACATAAGTTCAAATCTGACCTAAGTCACTTTCTATCTGTGTCACTCTGGGAGAGTCACTTAACTTTTGCTTAACTCAGGGGTCTTCAATTTTAAAATGATTACAATAATAGTGTCTACTTCACAGATCTGTTGTATGGAAAATTAATAATGAATTTTGATGTTATTGTGGAATCATTTCCCCCTTAAGTTTCCCAAGATTAAGCTGAAACAGCCTGCTGCAAAATTTGGGACTGCTTCCAAGTTTCCCTACTAGGCTTTCAAACTGGGTTCAGACTTTTCTTCTTTTGTTAAGCTCTTAAAAGGATAAAATAATTAAGGGCAGTGCTGACCAGTCATGGTGAACCCTAATCTATTTGAATGATTAAGGCTATTCAACCATGTTGAACTTTGACCCATTTAAATTACAGTAGCCTGGCCATATGGTTGATAAAAGAATGTGCTGGCATTTTCCTAGTCCCATAAGCGCTCCTGTGATGAAGCAATGATGGAGGAGTTAGAGTATCTAAGTCTACCTCCTTAGTGTTTATTTACCAATCAGAGATATCTTGGGATGTCCAGGGGAGGGACTGAGTGGTGGGTTTAAAAGTGATATACATAGACTTACCCCAGGGGAATCAGAGTCTTCTGGTTGTTGAGAGAATCACATGACATATTAGGATACCTTGATCAATTAACTAATAAATTATTTTAAAACTAAGTAATACTGCATCTTGAAAATTCAGTCATTATAGTTAAAAGAATCAAG
The DNA here is from genome assembly GCF_016433145.1 of Gracilinanus agilis. NCBI lineage: Eukaryota > Metazoa > Chordata > Mammalia > Didelphimorphia > Didelphidae > Gracilinanus > Gracilinanus agilis. Next base: position 327,226,221 of record NC_058132.1, on the reverse strand, counting down.
TAAGATAATATTTGTAAAGCACTTAGCCCAGTGCTTAATAAATATATTTTCCATCTCCTTGCCTCGACCTATTTTAAACTTTTTCTGTGAAATCTAGAGGCATTATGATTCTGAAAAGACACTTGTTACTTCTCCCTGGTTACCATGTAACTAATTCATTCTCACATATTCCCTTTTTATTGGGAATTCTTAGTCATCTCTAGGAATACATTGAAATTCTCTTTTCTATGAATGATTCAATGTTTTTCCTCCATAGAATTATACTCAGTTTTACTAGAAGCTTATTTTTGGTTGTAAGCCTTGTGTAAATAGAATTTTGTATCTTAGGACTCCATTTCCCAGCACCCCACTCTCCTCATGTCATTATGTGTTGACATAGGCGAGATATAAATTCTGCAAAGTTCCACCTCTAGCTCTCTTCTCTTCCTATGGTGGCATCTTTGGACATGGGGTTTTTGAGCAGGTAGAAAAGTTTAGGCATGTGGTTTTATTTTGTTAAATAATTACCTTTTTTTATTCCTTTACTTGAAGTGATTATTAATAAATCTTATAAAATATAATACTTGGAGTTATTATATATTAATTTTGATCATACATTTATGGCTCTTCTATCAAGCACTTCACTTTGGCTACTATCCTGGCTCCCTTATCCCTGAGAGAAAGGGTAAAATCAGACCAAGAAAAGCAATTTCCCATTTGCTGCTAAAAATCTAGTCCCTTTTCTTTCTTTCATAGTGTGGTAACTTTCTGTAGTCCTGGCTGCTGATTGGGTAAGTGCATAATTGCTACTACAGGCTTATGTAACATAAATTACTTTAATTGGGCCCTGATTCAAGGACCTGTTATAGGTTTATTTTTCCTCAACTTAGAATTTTTACACATAAGAGCTAAGTCATTCATAGTTGATCATCATATAATATTGTTATTTTTGTGTACAATGTCCTCCTGGTTCTGTTCATTTCACTTTGCTTCAGTTCATGTAAGTCTTCCCAGGTTTTTTTCTGGTAACATCTTGCTAGCAATTTCATCTTAAAGCAAAGTAGTATTCCATCCCAATCATAAACCACAACTTGTTCAGCCATTTCCCAATTGATGGGTGTCATCTCAATTTCTAATTCTTTGCCATCACAAAAAGAACTTCTATAAAAATTTTTGTACATATAAGTCTTTTTTCTTTAATCTCTTTGGGAAACAGACCTAGTAGAGATATTGCTGGGTCAAAGGGCATAGGCCTTTTGTCAAAGTTATATAGTCATATAGCCCTTTGGGTATAGTAGCAAATTTTCTCAAGAATGATTGGTTGATCTTTTTTTTTTTTTTTTTTTTTTTTTTTACTCTGTGTGTATATTTTTTCTTTGACTTGGAAGCTCTGAATTTGTATTATGATTTGGATTCTTTCCATTTTTTGCCTACTGATTGTAAGAGATCTGGGTAGTTTTCCATGTTAGTCAAACTTTCATAGGGTTCCATTTTAATTTTATGGAGTCTTTGGGTAAGGTTTATTACTTTATCTTCTAAAATATAAATTCTCCTTTCCATACCCCACCCCCTAGTTTTTCTTTGTATTTCTTGTTTCATTTCTTCTGAGTATTCTTCTAGTCCTTGCTGATAAGACATTCTTTTCTCTGAGACTGTATTTGGATTTTATTTGGATTTCCTTTCTCTTATCCATTGTAGTTTTCTCAGCCCAAGGTATTTTTTTCTTTCTTTCTGGTGTGTGTGTGTATGTGTGTGTGTGTGTGTGTGTGTGTGTGTGTGTGTGTGTGTGTGTGTGTGTGTTTCCCCTATTAACATATGTCACTGGTCTAGTTTCTGATTGGGTGTCTTATACTTGGGGGAAAATCTGCTCTAATTTTCTGGTTAATGTAGATAGCCTCTGCTTGATATTGGGTTTGAAGGTTAAGATTAGACTCAACCTCTGCAAGAATTGTTTAGTTTGACTCCTACTGTGATTTATATCCAGGCTTCCTCGATGCTAGTTTGGCCTGTTGCCATGGACCAATGTTGGAAATGAAGTCTCTGGGTATACTCACAGCACTGTGAACTGATCTAGTCATGTGTCTTGTTATGAATGGGGATGAAGCCATGAGTTTCCTCTTGCTTTGCTTGCCACCAATCTGATCCCTTTTTTGATATGAGATTGGGTAGCTTCATACTTGACACTCCACTTTTTCCCAGAAAAGAAAGTTCTTGCCACCATAGTCCATGATATGTCAGATGCTTTAATATAAGAAACATATATATTGTTATCCATAGAAATGACATAAAGGAAGCAGTGTTGTCATCTATTTTACCTATGGACACTAAGGATTATGAGATTGTTTCATCTAATCTGCAGCTGAAATTTTCCATAAGTGTTGTCTTTTTCATTAGAAAATGAGTTTCTTGACAGTGGGGACTGTCTGACTTTTCTGTTTAGTGTAATGCTTAGCACATAGTAAGCATTTAATAAATGTTTTTAAATTAACTAATTCATTTACCTATCTAGCTTATTCCTACCCCATTCTTCCACAGGATTTTGAAAGTCTTGTGGATGTTAAAATTTATAGCTGATTCTTTTTGGTTTTCTTTATCTTTGTTTTTCTTTGTTGTACTTTTGGAACTTTACTGAGGTATTTGTGAGTAAACTGGGCTCATCTAACTCCTTTTTACTAGTAAGAAACCATACCCAATATGTCAGACCTAAAAACAATGAGTGGAAGATGCAGAGAAGTTCAATGTGAGAAAAAAACTTCCTACCAATTGGAACCATTAAAAACAATGAAATGGACTATTTCTTTTTGAAGAGTATTTGAAGTCAATAGAAGTCTTTAAATGAATGTTAGAGGAGTGCTTTGTTACATATTTCTGAGATCCCTTTCAGCTCTCTCTTTACAAATATTTTATTTGATTAAATGAATAGATAACATAGTAAATATTCTAGAAACTTATAAGAGGAAGACACTGGAATGAGGTGCAATGGTCAAGGAAAGTTTAGAAATCAGTAGTGAGTTTCAGATTGGAGAGCCAGTGTACACAAGGATATAGAAATGGGAAGATAGACGGAAATATAGGACATTTTTACAAGACTTTAACTAAGATGGGGTGACTGGAGGAATGCCCCAGGGCAGCAAATTTAAAGGATGCTGACAACACTTGCCATTTTTCAGTGGTATAAATATAAAGTTTATGCATTAGTAAGAATAATTAAAATAAGAAGCTGCCAGATTGTGGGTTAGGAAGAATTCTCCCTACCAACCCCCACAACATCTTCTCTTCAAACCAGTTATGGTCCAACTGGTGTTTCTGTCAAACCCTATATCTCTTCCTTTCACTCCCCAAATTACCCTAGACATAGTTTGTGGTACTTGCTGTAACTATAAACTTCCAAGTTACAGATCTGTACTTGAGAGACAGAAATTAAACTAGTGTGGCTGGAACAGATGGTTTATATAGAAAGATACTGGGAGATGAGGACAGAAAGGTAAGTAGTTGTGGTCAGATTATAGAGGATTTTGAATTCTGATTCTAAAGAGAGTTTAACCACAAATCTTATAATCATTCATCTGGGATGAAATCATTATCTTTAGTGTAAAGAATAACCATACAATATGGTCCAAATGAGAATATCTGCCCAGATACTTCTGGCCAGCTCTCATTCATCAAGGGGACTTGCCAAAACTCCAGAGAAAATCTTAAAGAAAATTAAGTGGAGATCCTCATTGCTTCATTGCTTCTTAATCTTAAAACAATGAGGTTAATAAAAATAAAACACTTTTATTGAGTTCTTTGAAAATAGTGTTACAACAAGTCAATAAAGTAGTTTGCTTTTTCTTACTCTATACTGTTTTCTTTTATTAACTTCATTGTATTTTAAGCATTGAATTAAGATCCTTTCTGTATCTGGGAAAGGTCACATTTGTCAAAACACAGATAGACTGATAGGATCATATAGTTGGGTAGATATTCTCACTTGGGCTATAATATGGACCTATATCTCTTTTCTAATTCTAATTGTGCGATCTTCTCTACCTCTGCCTGCTTATCTATCTTACACCTGACTGCCATTTATTACACTCTCACATTACTTAATCACAGCAATACCAAAGCACACATTTTAATTAAAGTGAGTTGCATGGCTCAGAAAATATAAAATCTTTTCCCCTTTAAAAATTTGCCTGATTCTGTTTTTCCCTTTAATATCTCATTTTCACGAATCTAATCTTCTAATTGTATCCATCTACTTATCAAGTATAATCAGCAAACCAAAATTAAACTATTCTCAACCTCTGCCTTTCTAATCAATCACAAATTAAAAGGGGAAAGAGCCAGTTCAAGTGGAGAAATTTGCATTAGGAGCCCAAATATCTCCATCCATTATATCAGACTTTCCATGTAGAAGCTAAATGTATGGACAACAAAATGACTTTAAATGGCTTTTTGCATGAAGTGATATTAGTTTTACAGGTGCAAATATCAACTTAGAAAATGAAACCTGATTTAAAGGACTGAAGGAGACCCAGAGTCAGAGATATTTCATACTAAGCTAAGAATTCAAAGGCTATTGGGAGAGAGTGTTTGCCTTACAGAAACTCTGTATCCCATCCAGATTTTTCAAGGTTCTGCATATAGGAGACAATTTAACAAACACTTGTTAACTTGAACCTCCTTGACATTTTCTCTCCAGGGTAATAAAGCTGAACCTGATCAAAGACATGAAGGGTAGAGTAGACAGGTTGCAATCTATTAATTTTCTAAATTATATTCAAATATAGCTTAATTTCCTTTTAAAAAATGAGAAAGATTTTTACATTTGTATGAGACATAACTTATTGAAAGATATCATCAATGCCAAATGATGTGGGCATGTATGTGTGTGTGTGTTTGTATGGGTACTTGCATGTGCATGTATGGGTAGATCATGTGGGAAATTATAAATTTCTTGGGAATGAGGGACTCCTAGGAGGAGACAGGGATAATTTCCCCTAGAGACATGATCTCTGGGACTGTGAGGAAAGGGAGGCCAGGTGAGAGCCAAGACCATTCCCAAGAACAAGTAGCAGAAAATTGCAATCCTCAAGATCTATTTCCTCTCCCAAGAAAGAAGGACTACATTCAATTGTGTGACTGAAAATGTAGGCATTTATGAGATCTTGATTGATTTCACCTCATATTTTCATCAAGGTTGTCCTTAGTATGAGTGATGGTAATTCTCATACAGACTAAAATTCTCTATAGAGCTGTGAGAAGTAAGTATAGGGAATAATATTTGATGATCTCTTCTTGGTCACATAAAAAAAAAAAGATAATCAAACCATCTATGAACATTTTTTTTACATTCTGGTGGGTGAGGAATGTTTTCCTCATTCCTCTGCCTTGAAAACTAACCCTTTCATGATTTTAAAAAATTACCACATAGAAAATACATGTATAACCCAGTGAAATTGCTTGTCAGTTCTGGGAAGGGGGGAGGGAAGAGGTGAGGGAGAGAACATGAATCATGTAACCATAGGAAAATACTTTAAAGCAAATAAACAAACAAACAAATGAATAAATAAACAAATAAATAAATAAATGAAATAAAAATAAGTATTACCACATAGATTTCTTCTGTGTATATTTAACCATTTTTTATTATTTATTCTGACTTCATTTTCTTCTTAAATGTCTTTTCTATTTTATCACATCGCACATCCCTTACTAACTCACTATACCACTCTCTACAGGGGCTCTTTCAATCTTTTTCAAACTTTCCATGGCTCATTCTTCCCCCACCTCTTCAGCTGAGAGCCTTGATTCACAATTTATAAAAAAAAAATTGAGGTAATTCACCATGCACACTCTCTTCTCTCTCCTTCCTCATCTCCTGTCACTCAAATGCTTTCTCCCACTGTTTTCCCATTTACCCCTGTTTCATATGGTAAGAGAGATTATTTTTAGGATTAAAATTCTCTGGAGACTGTATATCAACTTATAATTATTTATTAGATTGTGAAAGAGGGTTAGAGAGAGAAAAGACATATAATCACATGGCCAGTCACCTAGCTTACCTGAACTCACCACTCACTGCATGTCCCATTCATTCCTGCTGCTCACTAGCTCAGGACTTGCAAACTTTCTTGCTCTATAACTTATAATTGAGGTGACATCACTTCTTCTGGATCTTCCAAATTGGATAGATTTAACCTCAGTTCAGGTTAGAGGCCAGTCTTCTGAATATCGGGAGCCATGTGAGACAAGAGGCAAGTTTCTTCCAGAATGCCAAGGAAGCAGAGGCTTCTCCTCATACAGATAAATGTTAGAGTTCAAATTCCCAACCCAGTCAAATGGTGGGGTTGAGATCAAAATGGATTTTCAAAACTTTCCTTTTAGAAAGGAAAGAGGGATACAAATTTATGTTAATTTCAGACAATTCCCCCTCTGATTACTTGGACAACATGTTATTATCCCCAGTGAATCATCTCATAAATAGTGCCTATACATTTCATTATTGTTTTTCCAGGGTGCATAAGGTTCCAAAGATTATACATTTCATGGAAGATCTAACTATATTTGGGTGTTTCTTAATATATCAAAAATGACTGATAGACATATTGACAAGAAACCATTGGGGGCCATCCTCTTTTTTGGCACAAAGATCTTACAATTAATAAAATAACAGTGCACGGGAAGGAGAATTTAGTTCATTATATACAATTTCACTCTGACTTTTAAGATGTAATGTTTGATTTCTAGGGACATCCTCTACTGCTATCATCTTTTTAGTCCATCTGGTATCATGATGTTCTTCACAGCATCATCCCCTGGAGATCTGCTTTCCTGGCTTAGGTTATTGGCTATATATTTCCATAAAATTGCTTTTAAGAAATCTTAGTTTATGAACCTTTAGAAAAACTTCACAATCCCCCCCTTAGAAGAATGAGATACTGCCCAGGATCTAATCTTAAATTCAAGCATGTATATAACCTAATGGTAACACAAAATAATGCTCTATCATGGTTAATATTATTTTATAACAACAATAGACTTGGTAAAGGATATTGTGGGGACAGCATAAGAAGATTAGGGGCTTCCATTCCTGCAAGACTGTAGAATGCCCAATGCACCCCAGTTTGCAAGGTCTCTTAGAAATGATAGCTTAGAAATTGCCAAGCACGCAATCTGTTCCCTAGCATGAAAAAAGCAAACTTTCCTCCCTCCCCAAAACTGCATTTCCTGCCAAGAAAACTACTGATGCAAGAGTTTGGTGAGATCATACACTATTGGGTCATACACTGATATGCTGACATATTGATTTATTATCCTATAGAAAACACTACTTAGAGTCATTAAGGCAATCTACATCCATTGTTTTTGTAAATCATTTTGTAAATCATTACCAACCATGATTCCTACAAAAGGCTTATCTAATCCCTTCGCCTACATCATTTTCCCTATAAATTATGCACCCAAATTCAATAAACTTTAGCAAGAAGATTATCTGTGTGTCTTTCTGTGAGTCTGGCAATTCAGTCCTCCTGTAATCCCAAAATCATTTTTCTCATTCCAGTTCAACAATGCACAAATAATTTGTCATCATTACCTGACAGAATGGTGCCTGGACATGGTAAGATCTCGAATTAGAATCTCAATAAAACTAAATGCAGAAATTCAGATGAGAAAAACCCATTTCTTTCTGTTTGGCAGAAAGAATTTTAGGGGTAAAGAAGAGAAATTTACAACCAGGAGTAAAACTATGGGATCTATCAGTCTTTTCTCTATACCAGTGATGGGCAACCTTTTGAGCTTTTTTGTGTCAAAATTCACCAAAAAACCGAGCATAACTCAGGTGGTATTTCCCTTTGAGAAAAAATACCATAACTTTGCGATATTGTAGGATTTGGCTCAGAATAGCAATGGTTACTTCGGGTCCCAGATCAGAGGAGAAGCAGGCAAGCAGCAGGAGCGAGTAGGATTTTTCTCCTCCTCCCCCACACTGGAAGCAGTTGAAACAGTTAATAAAATACCCTCAGAGCTGGCTATGGAGGTTATTCAAGTTTAGTAAATTCTGGGCCAAGATGGTAAATGGATAGGGACTAAACCCCTTGAGAGAATAACTTTCTTCGTATAAACTATTCCCCCATAGGATAGGAATAATTGGGGTTTGGTCTTCTGATCAGACCACAGGCTCTTAGGACAGAGACAACATCAGCTCCAGCTTGGATGAAAAACTTGGCTTAGTGAAGTGTGAGATGGTGAGTATGACCCAAGTTAACTGGATACAGTCTCAATATCCAAAGAACAAAAGATTTAATGATTTCAAGGAACAAGGAGAAGGGAACTGGTTTAAGGAAGGATGAGGGAAGGTAAACTGGCTAAAACTGCTAAATACAGGCTAGCAGCACATTCCAGGGGTGGGGGGTGGGGCAGCGGGAGGAGTATGTATTGAATGGCTGGACTCCTATCTAAACCCCTAAATAATCTTCTTTAAATCCTATACAGCAAAACTGAAGATAGATAGTGGATCTTGCTTGGAGTTCTATCTTGAGGTTAGCTATCAAAGTAAAGCAGCCCCTGGCTGTCCAAGACTGAATGCCTCAGACCCTGAACCTACACAGAGTGTGTACCAAGAGCCCCTGCAAGAGGGGTGACCTGACTTTTATACCAGGTCTCTAACTGCCCTTAACTGCCCCCTCCCTTGGAGTTCTGGGGGGCACTATGGAATTCTGTGATGCAGCTTTAACCCCTCTCAGGATCATGGATGTTACATATTTGTAGTTTAAATTAAAAAAATATATAATTGTAATATATAACTGTATTTAATAAACCAAAAGCTAATTATTTAACTTACCTGCTTAATGACTTCTTTGTTCATCTGTCAAGTAGTTTCTTTTGTTGGTCTTGATATTATTTAACTTGTGTGGGGTGCCATGAATGTGAACTAAAATAAGTGAGGGGGAGGGGGAACTAATCTGCCTATTAGTGACTTTTTTGTTGCTGAATTTCATTGGCTAATGAAAATTCACTTAGCCACTAAATCTTCAATTGAAGGTTGGTGTTTTGTATACTTCAAGACCAAGCAAGCACTACTGACTTCATCTGTCAATCTGTTTCTTTCATTGGTTTTGATATTATTTAATGCTAAGAATAAGATCTCACAAAAGCACGTAGAGGGAAAAATTGTGAATAAAGCCATTGCTATATTTTTCAGGGAACTAAAAGTGTCTGGTAATGAGTTCCAGGCACTCCAAATTTCCTGTTTGTAGTGGCACTCCCTTGATTCTCCAAGTGGCACCTTTCTAGATTCTCAAGTTTTGACCTCAAGTCTACAAATACCTGAGCCCAGATGCTGTCTTGAAATTCTGCAAGTTACATCTCCAAGTCATCAATTTGCATTCATTGGAAACCATTTAATTCCAAACTACTTTAGACTACTACATCAGGATTCTTTTTTTTTTTTAACATTTATTAATATTCATTTTTAACATGGTTACATGATTCATGCTCCTCCTTTCCCCTTCACCCCCCACACTCACCCACCCATGGCTGATGCGCATTTCCACTAGTTTTGTCATGTGTCATTGATCAAGACCAAATTCCAAATTGTTGGTAGTTGCATTGGTGTGGTAGTTTCGAGTCCACACCCTCAATCATGTCCACCCCGACCCATGCGTTCAAGCAGTTGTTTTTCTTATATGTTTCCTCTCCTGCAGTCCTTCCTCTGAATGTGGGTAGCATCTTTACCATAAATCCTTCAGAATTGTCCTGGGTCATTGTATTGCTGCTGGTACAGAGGTCCATTACATTCAATTTTACCACAGTATATCAGTCTCTGTGTACAATGTTCTTCTGGCTCTGCTCCTTTCGCTCTGCATCAGTTCCCGGAGGTCTCTCCAGTTCGCCTGGAACTCCTACAGTTTATTATTCCTTTTAGCACAATAGTATTCCATCACCCGCATATACCACAGTTTGTTCAGCCATTCCCCAATTGAAGGACATCCCCTCCTTTTCCAATTTGTTGCCACCACAAAAAGCGCAGCTATAAATATTTTCGTACAAGTTACATCAGGATTCTTAATTATTTTCATGGTCTGTTCTAGGCTTCTAAATTGATTAAATCTATCACTGAACTAGTCAAATAACGAGTCCAAAACATGCTGGTACTTTATACCCAAGGGTTACATTTCAAGGAATGACAGAAGGCAGGACCAAACAAGGTAGGGAGACTGGGTTTAACTATTAAGGAGTTATCTTTTAACAGAAATGGCAGTTAGGCCCTAACTGTCACTCTGCACCTTCTAGGCAAGGGGCCTATAGAGCCAGCAGGCAAATGGCAAGAGTTTATAACAATTTTAATTAAGGAAACAATAATAAAGAATGGGAATAGTGGTTTCTACACTTTTCAGACTAAGGGCAAACCACAGGATTAGGGGAGAGACTTAACTACACTTATCTAAGACCTTAGCCAGTCAGGGCCCAGCAGATAGCAGGACTGAAGTGGGAATCCTCACAGCAGAGTCCAGAGATGTTACAGGATGCCAGGAGCCAACTCCTCCAGAACCACCAGCTGCACTCCTTCAGGTGGGTAGATTCTGGGAGCTATCCCAGCCCAAGTTAACCTGCAACTCAGGTTGGGATTAATAGTCTCTCCCAAAATCTTCCACAAGTAGTTGACAGTTTTCCTTCAGGATCTCTGGAAATCTGAAGTCTCCTAGGGTCAGTTGCAACTTGTATCAACCACCATGGAGTCCTTCTCAGAGAAAAAGCAAGCCACTTCCTGTTTCCCTATTCCATGTGGAATTCTCCAGCCCTTCCTGTTAAGTCTCCTAAATGATAATTTAAGTAATCTTCCTCATAACACTAGCATACCAGCAAATTGAAGTCATAGTATTGCAGGCCTGGCATAGACTTCCCATTGCCAGTAAGACCCAGGAGCTAAGCAAAATCAGATAAGGACCAGAGGAACCTTTCCAAGAATTTATTTCCCAGACTGTCACAGTCTCTAGAATTATTCAGATACCAAAAGCAGAAAACCTTTTAGTCAGACAACTTGCCTTTGAACATGTTAATTCATTTTGTAAGATAGCCATCAAACCATATCAAAATAAAATTTTCCTAGATGGGTACTTGATGCTCTTCATAAACATAGGATCCTCTCATATTCAAGGTGTGGCGTTTGCTGAAGCAGTGCAAAAAATTGGACTACTTCCAAAAAGCTCTTGGACTTCTGGACTTGTTTCAAGGCTCTCCCCAGGTCTGTTTGCCCACACTTTCTTGGATATTACTGGCTAAATCAGTGTAAATCAAAGACTGACAAAAATGGAATGGGTCTTTTCTCATAAGGACTGACCATGGCCTCATCAAATGATAGAGGAAGCTCCCCCTGAGATGACTTTCCCCCCAGCATTCTTTTACTTTCTCTTCCTTCATTATTAATGAGCCTCCTTTTTTTCCACAGATTTCTTTAGTCAGGCAGATATGATTTGTAACAATTGTTCTTTATGCCAAGATAAAAAGAAGAGTCTAGTCCATAATTTTATGTTCTATGTTGTCAGAGTAGGTTTGAAATACCTGGGATATGTATGTTTTGTCTGTGTTATCAGTCTATATTCTATGTTCCGTGATATGTCTGTGTTGTCTATATGTTATCTGTCTGTGATCACGATGGGAATGTAATGGGAGGGTTACCTTTAGGGAAAAATAAACCCCTCTCTGCCTTCTTCAGTTTGAAGGGAAAATGGAGGAGATAGAGACCATTTGGAAAATTCCAGATACAGTAATTTTTTATGGATTTTTGAATCTCCGAAACTCTAAGATAATTTAATTGGTTACACATAAAGGACAAACAAATAAAACTGTAGACATCTCTTCTCTCTCCTTCTCCCTGGCCATGAGGGGGAGAGGGGAGAGATGATAAAGACAAAAAAGGGATAATTTGATCCCCCAATTACAAGATGCCAACAGAGAACAAAGGCAAAAATATATGTTCAGCATTCCCCCCCCCCTTTTTCCTCAGAAAGGGAAGGAGAGGATACCAGAACTTTATATAACTTTAAATATATATATATATATACATATATATATATATATATATAAACTTTAAAGATTTGCTAAGGATTTGAATAGGTAATGATGATACAGTGGAAAATCATTCATTGTGATAATTGGTCACTTGTTAAAAAATATAATTTGAGCAAAATTTAAGAATGTACAAAACTTATAGTGAAAAAAGTATCTATTAGGATTTGCAATGTATAATGATTGCAGATTTGAATGATTAGACTTACCAAAAATGCTTGTCAAACTGAATATTTTTTTTAAACCCTTACCTTCCATCTTGGAGTCAATATTGTGTATTGGCTTATAGGTGGAAGAGTGGTAAGGGTAGGCAATGGGGGTCAAGTGACTTGTCCAGGGTCACACAGCTGGGAAGTGTCTGAGGCCATATTTGAACCTAGGACCTCCCATCTCTAGGCCTGGCTCTCAATCCACTGAGCTACCCAGCTGCCCCTGTCTAACTGAATTTAAGAATTACAAAAAATGAGTATAAGGTATATAAAAATTTAATATCAACTTATTAAAAGATATGATGTAATATGAAGATTTGTATGATCTAAAATTTGGATAGACATGAACATATAAAATTATCACTTTAAAATATGTACTATTACATTAAGCAACAGGTAAAAATATAATTAACATTAGAGTTTCAAAAATTGTGCATTAAGAATTTGGTATATTACAAATTGGAAATTTAAATAGCATTGTACTTGATTAGGATGCAAAAATTAAAAGTATGTACAATGATTAAGAAGAAATTCATGATCTAAGGACCAACATGCAATTTTTAAAAATGTAATTATGTGTAAGAACAAAGCATGTATAACAGCCACCTATAAAACAATGACTCAGAGAAGTACACAATGACCACTCAGGCATACAGTTGCTTAAGAAACTTGTGCCAACTCAAGCTCTGCAAAGTGAAAAAAATGAATAAGAAGTTAATATCAACTTTATAATATCCATAATATTGTTAAAAAATGCAGGTTTCCATAATTCACCACAATTGGAATGCAAATTTACAATAAAAAAGGAAGAAACTGCAAATATTATTAGTAAATGGTAAAAAATGTAAAACATCAAAAAGAATTAGTTTAAATTTAAAAATTGGTAATCTGTTATTGTTGTGTAATTAGAATGTTACCCTAAAAACTATGATTCCCAACTGATGTAGGGAGATTATAAATTTTGGATAGCCCCACCTCTTGCTCTCTCTTCCTGTGATCCTGCTTGGTGGTATGAAAGGAAATTCTTGGTTCTCTTTGTCTATTCTGAATTTACACTTGTGAAAAGAGAATCCTTTATTCTCTTTTGCCTAGTTGGAATTAAAACTTTGGTTAATAATAACTTAAATACCCCTACTTAGTACCTCACTAGATTGTGAGGACAGGATTAACTCTCCTTTATCTACTTTTGAATTAATCAACAAAAGCAATACACCCATACTTAACCCTAAAGTAAGGGAAACTCTTACTACAAGAGTTTATACTTCCAAAAGGAAGACACCCCAACTTAACCTTAAGTAGGTGGAAATCTGCAACCCATGTGCTAAACTGGGTGATAACTCAGAAATGTATGAATTCTTGGAGGAGAGTTAACACCTCTAATTTGGTAAATAAACTTCTGACTTGAGATATAATAACTTTGGTGACCACATTATTTCATATAATTTAAGTCCAACCACTAAATTTAATCTTTACAGTGGAGGTGATATGAGGTGAATGGCAGGAGAATCTACTCACGTGGCCTTATATTTTGTTAGATAATTACCTTTTTATTCCTTTACTTCAAGTGGTTATTGATAAACTTTATAAAATATGATACCTGGAGTATTGGATGCTAATTTAAATCCTACATTTTGAAATGCCATCAAAGGTTAACATGCATTAAAATACAATTTGTTAATGAGTAGTTATGTGTAAAAATGAAGTATGTATGCAGCTACATTGCAAAGAAAATTTATTTTTTACCTGAATCGGATAAGGATAGATGTGATATGGAAACAATGTAAATGAATAATGCATTTGACTAGAAAAATTTGACCAGTCCATAAATCACATAGGTCTTGAAATAAGACTATCTATTACAGACAAATAAGTGTATTTATCTCTACTCTGTTTGTTAAAAGGGTAAAGTGGAGACAAGGGAGTGAAAAAATCTAGTGCAAAACATATACAACAAATGTTATATCAGCATATAATTGATGAAATTTAATCAATTATGTAAAAATATTTTGAAGTATCCATTTGAAAATTCTGGTTTTAAATCAATATCCATTGAGAGTAATTTAATATCAAGGTTAAAACATGCAAATTTTACAATAATCTATATAGCGAAAGATTTAAAACTTCCTACAAACCTATTAACCCCTTCCCCACAGTAGATTTAAAAATCTAACGTATTAATTAGCAATCTCATTGAACTTTGATCTGGTATGGAAAATAATACTGCAACCTAATCAGTCACAAGTATTGGATTTTTGACAAAATGTTATATATTGAGTTTTACCAAAACATATACCTTAGTCTATAAAAACTGAAAATATGTGTTTAAATGTAAATTATATGTAGAAGCAAATTGATCACGTATGCTTGCAATGATATATGATTTGTATTGTAAACCAGAAGTTTAAGGTAAATTGGTTATGACAATGTACAAAAAATATTATGTTATATATTAAGATAATGTTGATTCTTTTCCAAGTTTCTGACCAGCCCCTGCACTAGCCATCATTTATCAAGGTAATATTAATGAAGATTTAACTCCCAACAAAATCATTAACTCTTTTTCTCTATGAATTGGGAAGAATTGCCAGAAAACCTAAGCATTGTTAGTGAGTACTGAAAATTAGAAAAAACTGGAAAATTATTGGAAAGAAAAATTGGTGATCATGACTTGTAAAATCAAAACTTTTTATTGTATATGTAAATCTTGGAAATTTCTCAGCTTTAAGATGCAATTGGTGAGATTTGCTGTTTAAGGTAAAAGCTTTTGGGATTACAACTAATATTATTTTTAAGTTTCGAATTCAGGTATAGTTGTCTGATAGATCACTGAACTGAACACCACTCAAATGGAAAGAATAACCCTGACTCTTACCTGAAGTCAAACAGTGTTATAATACTTTCCCTGCCTTTTCCTTTCAAAACAAATTGTTATAATCAAAGCAAAGTGAAATAATATTTGAAGCCCCAGAAATTTGAATGTGTATAGCAATCAAATATGTTCCACTATTTACTTAAGAGACTGTACTCCACCCTAAGTTTTTGTTTCAATTGGAGTTACAACGAATTTCTCGTAAGTTAATTCATTTGTATAATCACTAAACATGAATTTACAAAGACAAACAACAACAACAACAAAAAAAAAACCCAGAATTTTATTTACACAGGAAATGAACAACTACAGCAGAGAACCTTTCAGGAATAGCTGAATATGAAAAACGAAGATGAATGCTCCAAAGACCAGTCACCAAAGCCCATAATTTGGAGACAAGCGAAAAGAACACTTCTCATGGCAGAACAATCCAGGGAGGTGGCAAGCACTCTTAAGACTGATCAATTTTAACTATTAACCCCAGCCCAATTATTACTATTGTTGTGGTTTAGCTATTTAAAAATGTAACATAATGATGTACACCCTTGTATTCTGATATCAGCTATAACTATTTCTGAATCAAATGTAAATTTTCAAAATGTATTTCCCCTTATATTAGCCCAACCTAACCTCACACTGATTTCATCAGAAGATAGCATAGCATAATCGATCCACACTTAGTAAGACTTAGCACAAACATCTTATACCAAACACTCATTATAGATTTGATTAGGAAGAAAAGTTACATACCAAAACCTAGTATATTATCCCATAACAGAACATAATTCTTAGCAGCACAACAGCCTAGACACTTAGAAATTAAATAAATTTGACTTATAAGTAAAGGAGAAGTCAATATTTGTCTGGCTTATGGAACCAAGAATTGGATGCTAACAGAATCAGGCCTAAACACTGAAAAAAAAAGGTCCTAGTAAATTGCAAAAGTTCCATTTCCAAACAAACAGAATTAGAATTCAGTTTCCTAGCCTTACACATTCCATACAAACCTTACACTCACCTTGCCTTCATTTGTTAAATTTATATAAAAAAGGAGCAGATGTGGGAACACCATAAGAAGATTAGGGGCTTCCATTCCAGCAAGGCTGTGGAATACCCAATACACCCTAGTTTACAAAGTCTCTGGGAAACCATAGCTTAGAAATTGCAAGTACACAGTCTACTCCCCAGCAAGAGAAAAGCAAACCTCCCCCCCCCACCCAAATACTACACTTCCTGCCAAGAAAACTACTCATGCAGGAATTCTGTGAGAAGAACATATAGTATTGGGTCAAACATTGATATGCTGACATGTTGATTTATTATCCCATAGAAATCACTGCTTAGAGCCATTAAGGCAATCTACATCCATTGTTTCCATCTTGTTAATCATTACCAACTATTGTTCCTCAAAAGGTTTACCTAATCCCTTAACCTATGTCATTTTCCTTATAAATTGTACACCCAAATTCAATAAACTTTGCCACTGCCCAGCAAGAACATTGTGTGTCTGTCTGTCAGTCTGTCAGTTCGATCTTCCTGTAATCCCAAAATCATCTTTCTCATCCTGGTTTCCTAGTTTGACAACCTATGAATAATTTGTCATCATCACTTGACAGGATGTATGACTAGGTTATGAATTTAAGAATGCATTACATAAGTCCCTCAAATAATATATGAATTGTCTTTTCCAAAATTAAGAGGAAAAAACATTGTAGAAATGTATATTAATTATAACAACTCTCTGAGACATATTCAAGGTCTAGTGGAGATAGCTTATCTCCTACAAGCATGTACATCAGGTATAAAAAGAATTCAGTTATTTACCATCTGCCATGCTTAAAAAAGTTGCCATGCCAAAGAAAAAAGAGGGACAGAAATCTCTCAAAAAAGGGAAAAATGATCCCTTAGTCCAATTTCTACTCTATACAAGACTCATAGGTATAGTGAATCAGAGCCAAATAAGGATATTCTCAAGTCTTACAGACTGTCAGAAAAGGCCTACCTCAGAACTTTGCTGAACAGTCACTCTTTCAACTATCCCCTGAGACAGCTCCCTCACTTTGGCACTGACATTTATCACTCCTACTGGGGTTGTTGACATGCGTACTAGCACTGATCAGTGGTTTGTTAGCAGTCCCTTTGTAGTTTTCCTGGAATCAGGCTCATATACCAGTTATAGTCCCATAAGATTTAATAACTAATGTCAGGTTTCAATAGTTCAGGTTTTGAAGTATGCAGTGTTATCAGGGCTGTGACATTGTAAACTGGTTATTCAAGACCAAATATCAGGTATAATTACATAAATTCCATAAAAAATTTAATAAATGATGTTTAAAAAATCATACTTAAAACTAACAAAGAAAAGCAAATAAAAGAAAAAAGATCGTTTCTCAAACCTCATCAAACAATGTAATAGTTAAACATGAGAATGAAAAAAAATACAGATTGCTTACTTAAAAGTTAAGTCTATTTTGTATCTCTAACATGGTCCTGATTTTTGATACATGTATAGATAAGTTTTGCCCCTGGTAAAAGCTTGGTGTAGACTTTAATAAAACAATTAAGGCAAAGTCTGAAAAGGACAAAGATTTCTAGAATTAAAAAGGCCCATTTGACCACAGATGAGAGGTTCTACCATGTACCATGAGATATCACATGAATCTCTAAAACAATTTGCTGTGTCATTCAAAATTCTTTGAACCTCATAGACATTTGTAACAATTTTACATGATCTGTTTATGTAAGAACAAAATTGATTATAAGAATATAGGTACCCCAGAAGCCTCTGTAAGAATATCGAGGGCTAGGCAATTTTGTATGACTGCCTTCCCTAGGGAATCAGTCTCTTCCTGGAGGAAGGAGATAGCTTTAGAAGTTCAGAAGATGGCTTGACCTGTATCCTGAGCCAATTTCTCAACCTTAGAAGAGACAATACTAATAGAATCTATTACTGCCATCATCCCCAAAGTGGGTAATGCACCCCAGAAAAATCTCCTTGCTGCAGAAAAAGTGGCTACTGACTTTGGCCTTGATCTCTTGTTCCATGTATGCCACCAAGCATCCAGACACCTAGCCATGGACTTGTCTTCTCAGCCAATAAAATGATTATGCACCAATACCAGTGGGGATCAATAGATCAACCACACACCCCATACCATTCTTGGAGAAGGGAAGAATAAGCTGAAGAATGACAGATATAGAATTGCCAAGGGGTCAGCAAACCCCATGAGAAGTCTGTTTTCAACTGTAATGGGGCAGTAATAGTTGCAAAAGATATGTGTTTTTGTGACCTATCCTTTAGGCTATTGAGCTTTGTCTTAGCACAGATAAATGCTGTGGTAGAGAATGTAATAGTGAGATTGCATTTCACATTGCCATCCATATATCTACTGCTCAGTGGTCCTTTACTCCTTTTAACACTCAAGTCAAATGTGGGTAAGTGGTCAGTCAGTGGGAGAGGGGCTCTCATATATATGAAAATTACCTTAGAAGATGCATTAAAATCAACTGAGATTTGAAAAGCTGTGAATCTCTCAGAGACCTATGACAGCGGTTATGACCAGGTAAATGGGCTCCACCTGTCATTATTAATCTGACATATAACAAAAAGCAAAAGGGGCAAAAGGCTTGTTTGGCAATTTATGACCCTCATAAGATGCAAGTTGTGACAAAGTCTCATTCATATGGATTGGAATTGCTGCCCATGATAAAACAGAGTTCCGATGGAACTGTAGAGAGACCTAGTATCCATCCATAAGGTCCAATGACCTTGCCTTGGTGAGGGGTATATCCTATTTGGCTATGAACCTTAAAAATGGCATTATCCTTAGTCCAGACGTCAGAAGAGGGAACAAAAGAGGAAAATTCAATATGACTTAAAGCTGAGAACAAAATAGCAAAAAAGAGTAGCATTTAAAAAAAAACCACACACAGTAAGCTAAATTAGGTTTACCTATGAAATCCTTAATCACAAAAAGTTAAGAATAAAAATGAAAACAAAAACAAATCCAAGGAAAAACAGGCAATAATATACCCAATTGTGTGAAATTAACATAAATTTGTACCCCTTTTCCTTTTTGAAAATCCATTTTGGTCTCATCCTCACCCTTTGATTGAGTTGGGATTTGAGACCTGGGGCTTTTCTGTATAAGGAGAAACCTTTGGCTCCCTGGTATTCTAGAAGAAGCTTGTGTCTTGTCCCACATGACTCCCTGTATTCAGAAGATTAATCTCTGACCTAGCCTGAGATCAAGTCTGTCCAACTAGGGAGACTCAGAAGGGGTGGGGACATCAAGGTTATAAATTATGGATCCAGGAAATTTGCAAGCTCTGGGCTAGGAAGCAGTGGGAATCAACTGAATGTACAGTGAGTGTGGAGCTCAAATTAGTTAAGCGACTGGCCATATGATTATATGCCTTTTCTCTCTCCAACCTGCTTTCACAATTTAGCAAATAATTATAAATTTTATAGTCTCCAGAGAATTTTAATTGTAACATTACTAAAGCTAACTCTTCTACCTGTGTAAGCAATTTTATTTCGTCCCATTTCTTCCATTGCTCCTTCCATCATTGCCACTCTATTACTTATTTTCAATCTCTTCATGTCTACTAGCTCCTTCCCTACTATCTACAAACATTCCCATGTCTCCCCTCATTTTGAAAAGACAAACTCTCTTCTGTGAAACTCCTTGAAAAGGCCATCTACAATAAGTGCCACTTTCTCTCTTCTCACTCTCTTCTTAACCCCTTACAGGCTTCTGACCTTTTCAACCCATTGAAACTGCTCTCCCCAATCCATTGGTCTTTTCTCAACCTTCAATGTCCTTGACCTCTCTGCAGTCTTTATCACTATTGAGCAATCCTCTCCTTCTTAACTCTCTTCTCACTAGGCTTCAGGATACCATTCTCTCCTGGTTCTTTTCCTACTTATCTGGCTGTTCCTTCTCTGTTTCTTTTGCTGATTCCTCTTTCAGATCATGCCCTCTAACCATAGATATCTTTCAGGATTCTGTCCTGGACTCTCTCCTTTTCTCCTTCTAATTCACTTGGAGATCTCATTAGTTCCCATGGATTTAATTACCATTTCTATGCTGACAATTCTTAGATCTACCAATCCTGCCCCAATCTTTCTGTTGACTTCTAATCTTGCATCTCCAGCTGTCTTTTAGGCATCTCAAAATGAATGTCAAAATGACATCTTTAAATATGTCCAAAACAATTTTCTTTCCCTCTACAGTACTCCATCACCCCTATTTTCTCTATTATTATAGAAGGCAAAACATCATCCCAGTCCTAAAGGTTTTCTTCCTAGGAATCATCCTCTGCTCCTCCCGTATCTCATCCCTTATATACAGTCTATTGTGAAGGCCTGTTGATAGTATCCTTGCAATATCTCTCCAAAACTCTCCCTTCTCTTCTCAACATTACCACCAGTCTAGTGTAAGTCCTCATCAGCTCATCATGGATTTTTGCAATAGCTTGCTGTGTCTGTGTGCCTCAATTTTCTCCTCATTCCAATCCATCTTCCATTCAGCCACCAAAATGATTTTCCTAAAGCATAGGTCTGATCATGTCACCCCACTACTCAATAAATTATAGTGACTCCCTATTGCTTTCAGGATCAAATGCAATATTTTCTATTTGGCATTCAAAGCCTTTCATAATTTAGCTCCCTCCTACCTTTCCAGTCTTCTTACACCTTATTCCATGAAATGGATTCCTTGATTCCATGATACCGGCCACTGTGCTATTCCATGAATGAGATACTTCATCCCTCAACTGTGAATATTTTCTCTGGCTGTCCACTCATAACTAGATTTTTTCCCTTGCTAACTCTGCTTACTGACTTCCCTGGCATACTTTAAATTTCATTGAAATCTCATCTTTTACAGGAAACATTTCCCAATTCTTAATTCTAGTGCTTTCCTTCAGTGAATTACTAATTATTTCATATTTATCCCATATACAACTCATATGTTTCTCCTGCAATAGAATATAAACCCCATTGAGAGCAGAGAATGTCTTTTACTTTTTAAAAAAATATCCCCAATACCTGGCACATAGTAGGTGCTTAATAAGTATTTATTGATTGATTACAAATATGTTTTTCTATCATTAATAGTGACATTAATTTAATATTAAATACTTATGAGCACATTTTTGTGTCTATTTGTTGTCCATCTGGCTTCATATAGAAATATTGTTGGGAAAACCTGAAATTATTCTTTTAATATACTCATTTTCTCCCCTACTGTTTTTTTGCTATTTTATTAGATAATATTGATTATAATTTTCTATCTTGTTTCTCTATTATATTTTGCAAGTGATTTTGTACTCTAAAGCACAGGTTAAAATTTGCTACCCACTAGCAAGTTAAAAACTCCCAAGTGTGGCTAACATAAAAAAAGTTAATATATGGTTTTCTAAGTCAATATATGGTGATGGGCAGGGGCAAATTTCTATTTGAGTTTGATACCATTACCCTAAAACAATTGTCTTTGGTTGTCATTTTTCTCTGTGTATTGCTGGTTGATTATTCTTTTGACTGTATCCTCATGGTGCATTGGTTATACTTCTCTACAAAATGTTGATAATAAGAGTCAGGGCCTTTTCTTTTATCTATTTTTCATTTTTAAGAATTAATAACGTATTTAAATAGGTCAAGCCAGAGTTAATATATTTGGAAATAATGTATTTTCTTCATCTTGAGCCTTTACTCTAATTTGATATCAAATTTGAACTTTGTTCTAATCGGTTCGTTTGTTCTAACAAACCAATCTGATTATACAGAAAGCTGATTATGAAATGATTTCCCATTCAGGAACAAGTCATTTCTTGGCTATTAAGATTCAGTCCATATCACTTTTAGCTTTTTTGTTTGGTGCTGTCACATCCAGGGCCTTCGGACTCTATTTTTTTAAAAAAAGCTTTCTTGATATCTAGGCAAAAGGCTTCTGAGTCACCTATAAACTACTGTACTTTGATATATATGTGTATGTGTGTGTGTGTATATATATAATTGCAAACCATATTTTACAATATCCTCCCCTATTCCCACACTCATATAGAAATCACCTATTTTCAAAGTATATTTTGATTTCCCTGGAGAAATCTTGTCAAGCTCTTTGTTGAATTGCTCTACTTCATTTTTTCAGCTAATGATGGGGAAATTATCTTCCATGTAGTCCCTTTGCCTAACCTCATTGTGAAAAATCTTAAGATAAAGTGTCCCATGACATGATGGGATTGATGGCCACATGATGAAACCAATTTTGCCAGCTCCTTTATTTAGGTCTCTGAGAGAACTTAGAAGCTGGCCATTTATTTAGTTTCAATTTCCTTATATATTCTAGTTTTTTCTTTAAAAAAAAAAAAAACCTTACCTTCTTTCTTAGAATTCATACTAAATATCAGTTCCAAGATAGAGGAGCAGTAAGGGCTAGGAAGTTACAGTCAAATGACTTGCCCAGGATCATACAGCTAGGAAGTGTCCAAGGCCAGATTTGAACCCAGGAACTCCCAACTTCAGGCCTGGCTCTCTATCAACTAAGCCACCTAGCTGCCCCTCTTGTTTTCTTAATAGCAAGAATAATAGTAAGTATGTGCTTCCATTTTTCTAAAATTCATCAACTCAACTCATTAACCATGAGACTAGACTTCATGCCTTTTCCCTAACCCCATATCTGTAATGCTTTCCTTCCTCACCTAAGTCTCTTAACTTTTTTCAAAATCCAGCTCAAATCCCACATTCTGCAGGTAGCCTTTCAGGTCCTACTTTGTCTTCCACTCCCCCGATGGCTAGCATTCACTATTTCCCTGAGATTGCCTCCCACATATGTATGCATATAATTATTTTTCGTATCGTCTCCTCAGTTAGAATGAGAACTCCTTGAGGGCAGGGACTGTATTTTAGCCTTTCTTTAGATCCTCAGCTCTTAGTATAGTGTCTGCCACATAAACAAGTGCTTCATAAATGAATTTTAGAAAATTAATTGTCATTTACATAGACATCAGTTTAATAAATGATTGTTGAATGACTAGTGTGCTCAGGCCTTGCTCACATAGTTCCTAAAACACGAAGTGACAAAGTTTCAGCAGACATGAGGAATTTAGAGAAAGAACTGAGATGAACATGAAAGAGGCTGTAGAAAAGGCTATCACTTGGGCAATCTGCTCTTCTCAGGACTTCGAAAAACAGGTAAAGGAGGATTATGTTGAAGTAAGCTCATACCTTGCGTAGGTTTTCAGTTTGAGCATTTGCACCTCAGAAATTTACAAATGCTACAAATTCAGGGCTTGATTTTATTGTTTTTGTTGATTTGTTGACTTAGGAAAGCAACAGAAAAAATGTTAGTAATTCAGATTAAATTTAAAAGTGTCTACTGCACACTTTTTGTTATTGTTGTTGTTGTTGCAGAGAGCTGGTTGTTAAAGATTTACCAACACTTTCCTAGAGACAACCTACTACATATGTTGAAAACTGAATATGTTTTGAAACTATCCTATCTTTTGCCATATTTTCTCTTCTATCAAGTAAGTTCTAGAGGATATAGGTCCATTAACCTTTGAATTATGTAGCTGAGAGTTGAGTTTGGGAGGAGGGAGAGAGAGAGAGAGAGAGAGACAGAGATGATGAATGAGGGTATTATCATCTTTTTATTTAAAATGAATATGTCATCATCAGTGTGATATGATCACATGGATTTTAGAAAAGTTCCTTAGCCTAATAAAATTTCCCCTCCCCTGTCTAGATCTGTTTCTGAAATTTCATCATTAAGGTTTTATTCTTTGAGGTTTACTGTGGAGCTCCAAGACCTGAGTCTGAATTCTGACTCTCCCAAGGGCAGTCACCCTCTCTGGGACCTTCAACTTCCTCTTCTATGGAATAGTGGAGTTGGAATAGAAGCTCTTAAAGTCCTTTCCAGCCCTAAATCCTATGATTCTAAAGGAGGAATCAACTGAATGCAAGAACCTAAAGAAATTGGAAAGTCTGTTGGATGTAGAAAGCTAAATTCCAACATATGTTTTATTTATATATGTATATCCAGTTCTATAGATTAAGTTATTTTTTTAAAACCTTATCTTCTGTCTTAGAATCATTGGAGGAAGGCAATTAAATTCTCCTTCCAAATAATCAAGAAAGGGCAGAAGCCAAGGTTCATTTCCTGCAAATTGTGAAATAAGTAAAGTTTATCTCTATATATCTTCCTAGTCATTCCCTCCCTCATTCCTCAATCCTTTAGGAATAATCTGATCTGAACTTGTAGTTTAATTAAATTCCATGAACATTTATTATTATATTCTATATTATTACTATATGCAAAATGTTGTACTTTTTGAGTTGTTTTTGTCTCAACTTAAACTATTATTTTATTGGTTTACGGAGCCCCTGGTAAGGAGACATCTACCAAGGCAGATCAACAACTGTTTGGTAACTTTTAGTTTTAAAGAACCATTTGGAGGCACTAAGTTAAAGTGATTTGTCTGGGGTCACAAAGACAGGATGTCCCAGCCTGGACATGAATCTAGGTCATCGTGACTCCAAGGCTGACCCTCATCAGCTTTGCAAGGCTGCTTCAAATCTATAAATGTACTGTCAGGCTGAAAGCAGGGACTTGACATAGACACAGACTTTAGAATTCTAAGAGAATTCAGATTTTGTTTATTCCAAATCCTCCCCTTAACTCCATTTTACAGATAGGAAATTGAGGCTTCTGGAGGTATTTGTGACTTGTGGGATGCCATACAGTCAACAGGTGGCAGAGATAGGTTTCAAACACAGGTTTTCTGATTTTAGAGATCATGTTACTTCCCCATATTACTTGAGGTACAGGGAGCCAGCCTTGCCAGGAGCTCTGTGCCCAAGGGCTTCTGCCAACCCCATACTCCAGCACGTGGAGCTTTCTTTGGCCCATTTTCCTTACCCAGCAGCTGAAATGGAAAACTGCTAGGATTAATTAACTGAATGCTTTAAAAGCAGCAGGCAGCCTAGCAAGTATTAAGGCATTATTACTTAGTGTCCACTCATCCGGACCCCTGGAACTGTAGACTTAGTGGCCTAGAACTAAATTAATTAGAAAGTACAAGCAATTTGGGCAAGGGCTCAATTATTCCCCTGGGGGTGAAGGGGCTCCAGAAGAGCCAAGGGATGCTTCACACTGGGAGCATTTCAGTCTCCTGTTGACAACTCTGTGGCTAGAGCCTGGGCTGAGGAGTTACAGATGTGAAGGAAACATCTTTAGACCATCCCTCAGGCCATTCCAAAGTGGTCTGTGTAGTTAATCCCCCAGGAGCTCCACACTGAGCACACCCTCAGGGTAGGAATCAGGAGGTTCTGAAAATTCATTTTCATCCAGTAAGGTTCCTTCCTCCTTTCCCACTCTGCCCACATATGCAGCGTCTGCAGTCATCACCTTTTTTCCCCTGGCATTCAAGCCAATTCCTACTTCTTCTCTTTGCTGGAGACCAAAAGAAATTTTGTGAAGGATTTTGTGTTAGTTTCTAGGACTTCTGGAATTGACTATCATAGTAGTGTTGATATAGAATTGAAAGGGACATCAGAGAATATTTAACATCTTTGGATTATAGACTTTCAGCTTAATTGAGTTCAGCTCCTTCATTTTACAGATGAGAAAAATCGAGGCCCAGAAAAGATATGGGATTTGCCTTTGGTCTCATGGCAAAATTAAGTTGGTCAAGCTTTCTTGATTCTTTTTCTTTCTTCTGATTAATTACTAATGTTTTCACATTCCTCTTTTTACCCATCCTTCCCGTACTCCTTTTTTTTTAAACCCTTAACTTCTGTGTATTGACTTATAGATGGAAGAGTGGTAAGGGCAGACAATGGGGGTCAAGTGACTTGCCCAGGGTCACACAGCTGGGAAGTGTCTGAGGCCGGATTTGAACCTAGGACCTCCCGTCTCTAGGCCTGGCTCTCAATCCACTGAGCTACCCAGCTGCCCCCCTTCCCTTACTCTTAAGGGAAGAAAGAATTCTAGGAATTATTTATGAACATTAAGGATCTAAAGTTTAAATGGGTTTCCCCTCTTATGTGGAGTCACATAAAAACACAATTGACTAGAGGTAATGCTCACCTCAAAAGAATGACAGTCTAAAGGTAGAATATTAAGAATAATTAGGCTATGATTATATCCTACAATTAGATGTGTAGTAGATAGAGTGCTGGGCCTAGAATCAGGAAGACTCATTTTCCTGAGTTCAAATCTGCCCTTAGAAACTTACTAACTATGTGACCCTGGGCAAGTCATTTAACCTTGTTTGCTTTTTTCCTCATCTGTAAAATGAACTGGAGCAGGAAATGGTAAACCACTCTAACACCTGCCAAGAAAACTCCAAATGATGAAGAGGCAGACATGACTGAAAAATGACTGAACAATGGCAAGGATATGATTATAGCATAAAATGGTAAGGTTCATGTATCAGAAAGAACATTGAACTGAATATAAGGGGAAAGAAAAAAGATCAACGAATCTAGAGTGGGAAGAGACCTTAGTGGTCTAGATGAACCTCATCATTTTAGGGACTTGAATTCTAGCTTACTATTGCCGTTGAGTTACAGTATGATCTAGAACCTCTTTGGGATTTAGTTTCATGTGTAAAGTGAAAAAGTCAGACTAGATGATCTCTATACGGTCTATGCTGGCTCTTTGATTCCATGAGATAGTTGGAGAAAGGCACTATTTAGTAGCCTTCAGATTATACTACCTAGGCATTTGCCTACTCTACCAAAACATCTACCTTACTCTAGAAAAATGATGCTCTAAAACCAGGGATTCTTTATCTCAGTTCATGAAATTTCATGGGGTCCATGAGCTCGGATCAGGGAAAAATCTATTTTATTTCCACATAATTGGTTTCCCTTGTAATCTTCTGTATTTTATTTTATTCATTTAAAAAACATTATTCTAAGAGGTGGTTCATTAACTTCACCAGCTGATAAAAGAGGCTAGGAAATACACACAAACATGCATGCGTATACACACACACACACACACACACACACATTATTCTAAGAAGGGTTCATTAGCTTCACCAGATGGTAAAAAGAGTCCAAGAAACACACACACACACACACACACACACACACACACACACACACATATATATATATAGTTTAAGAACCTCTGATCTAGCCATTTAGCTCTACACATGAAGTGGTAGGATTTTCAAGACAAATTGCTGAGTCTTTAAAAAAAGTCATTTTTAATTTAATACCAGCTCACAAAAGAGGAAATATTTGTTTGTCACTCTCACACATTTGCCTCTGTTTAAAACTTCACACAGATACATCGCTGAGGCTCTTTCAAGAGTAGGAGGAAGTTCTGAAGCTTTTTTTTTTTTTTAATAAAATATGTGAAATGATTCCTAACTGGTAACTCAACAAGTTTCCCGATCAACAGTTACTTCTTCTTAAATACTTGATGGCATACTTGGTCTTCACATGTCAGCTCCTGCAATGAGAAAAATGACCAGTTAATGGGGAACGAGCAGATTTTATTCCCTTTTGGCATCTTGGCTTGTACTGTGACCCTTGATTTCACAGGGAGAGATGAAGTGAGTGACCACATGAAAAAGAAAGGCTTTTAGAAGCTTTTGTTAAAGTGTATTTCATGAATCCAGTGAACCAGCACACACTGCGAGGCTGTGGTGATTAGGTTCTGACTTGCGAATTGAGCTTTTACAACTCTAAAAATGAAAAATGCATTGAAATCAACCTCTAATGGTGGGATTGCTGGTACTCTATGATTAAAACAACATGGTGTAATTTATTAGAAGTAATGAAGCAACCAAGAAGGTAGAAAATAGAGCAAGAAAAGCTTTTTAAAAGTGAAGAGAAAGAGAGAAGCTGCTCAATAGAGTGATGTTCCCTCACTCCATTAGGTCCAGTGTTTGTTTATAAGGATGTTCAGCCCAGTGTGGGAGGCAGATAATTAGAACTTTGCCTGGAGGAACTATTGGCAAATTTTGGATTTATGTTGCAGAAAGGTATTAAAGCCCTGCCTGTCAGCTGACTAGGACATTGGTTCTAGTTTAGATAGAGGAAAACAGGCTTTATGTTACTCTCATTGAACCTTGGAAAGAATGAGGGACATGGAACCATAGAAACCCCATAAGCATTGGAGTAGAAGGAAAAAATACGTCCTCTTGGGGCAGAGATATTTTTGCAAAGTTTTTTAATATGCAACATCTCAAAAAGAGGGGGGGGGATATGCTTTAGATTTATTCCTAAATCAGCTTATCAAGGTATCCATGCAATTGTAACATGGTGTTAGACTGGAGAACTTCCGATGGCCCCTAGTCCCTTCTAAGCATACAAATCATTTGGTAAGAAGTCAGAACACATGTATCATTGGAAAGGGTCCAACTCCATTATATATACATATGCAAATTCATACATATATATTTTCTTACTATAAACATATATATGTGTGTATATATATATATTCTAATCCCAAACCCTTGTTATAAAATGTTAACATAATTCAATGAATCACAGCCAATGTCTGAGGCTCGATTTGAAACTTAAACCTTTCTGACTCCAGATACACTTTATCTACTCTGCCATCTTGCTGGTTAGATCCACATATATAGGTTGGAATATGAATCATTAGAGGCAGAGCCGTGCTTAAAAAAGTACTTTTCTCATAGTATGGGGTTTAATAAATATATACTTGTAATATTAAAACATATTGAAGAAATAAACCTCCTCTTACTGATGGTAGAAATGGCCTATTGGCATGCTACATTTCAAGTTTTTGACATTCTGAAACTATAAAATTTGGGAAATTTGAATAGGCATCAAAGAGAACCTGGAAGGATGAGCAGAGCCAGCACAGAAACAGAAAGAAGTGGGGAGATGAGAAATCATCATCTGATATAGAAGGAGGAATCCTCTACAAGTAAGCATTTTGAAATTCTCTTGACCAGACAAAAGCTATATCTACATATCCTAAAATATCTTCTCTGTTTCTAATTTGTTGCATGACTTTACATAAGTCACTTTGCTTTTCTGAGCCTCAGTTTCCCTTATTTATAAAATGAGGAGATTGCATCTTTAAGACTCTCTGCATGTCTAAAATTCTATAATCCCAATTATCCTTTCTGTTCCTGCTCCTGATCTCCAGCAGGATTTTATGTAGGTCCTGCTCAGACTTGCCTTAACTCCATATTCATTTCTCTCCAAAGATCCAGATGGTCTTTTGCAGGTTCCTTGCTTTTCTTCTTGGATCTTAGTTTCCTAACTCAGCATTTAGAGCTTTGAAAAAAAAATGCAACAGTTCACAGAAGCTGCTAGCTAGATTATTTCCTAGATTCCCCTGAGCAGGATAGAAATGGCTTTTTGGTCTGTGTGATGATGTGCCTTTGCCTGAAACTCCAGAGAGTAGAGTGGGGTAGTTTTTTCTTGCAGTTTCTTTTCTTTTCCTTCAGCCTTACTGGGTTAACAGTATGGTTTAAGTTTTGGTCAAATAAGGGGAGAGTGAATGAAGATGAACTCTTACCAAGTGCAGTCTATCTCCTTCCACCCACTGTTTCCACCCTCGGTTCTTCTTCTCTCCTTTCTGCACACACACCAGCTTATCTCCTTCCCAGATCACTAGAGTCTGTAAGAAGGACAAAGAGTCAGGGCAATCCAAATGAAAAGGCCTAGAAGGACTAACTAATTCAAGATGACTGCTAATATTCCTCCAAGATATTTCAGTCATTTTCTTATTATTTTATCTTCCTTACTGACCAGATAAAGGCCAGATTCCAGGCATGCAACACCCTGGTCCAAAGTGTCATTTTAAAGCTTCTTTCCTACTATTCCATCCATTACACACCACACTCAAGTTGGACTAAATACAGTCTCTCCCATTCCCCTCCTCCCACATATGAAGTGGTTTACCAATTCTATCTAGTCTTTGCCTTTCTGTTTAATTTTTCCCCATATTTAATCCTCTTACCTTTCCTCTCTATCTATCTCAGAGCATGGGGGTCATAGATCTAAACCTAGGAGGGACTGTAATTCTTGCCCAACTTTATTTTACATATGAGCAAACTAAGGTTAAATGACTTAAACAAGATCACAAAGATAATAAGTAGCAGAACAAGATTTGAACCCAAGCCAGGTGACTCTGATTTCAGCACTCCAAGGTCCGAACTCTTTTTACTAGTTTGTCCATTTACATTTCACTTGACCTTCATGGCCCACTTAAGCTTTACCTTCCCCCTGTAAAACACCCTAAATCAATCCATCCCACAATGATGCCTCCTTTCACTGCTTTGCTACTACTCTTATTGTTTATCCCTTATTATCTGTGAAGGGCAGTGGAGCATAGTGTATAGATGACTTTACCTGGAGTCTGGTTCAAATCCTGCCTCACATACTTATTAGCTGAAGGAATCTGGGTAAGTCATTTATATTTTCAAACCTTATTTTCCTTACCTATAGAATATGCATAATGGGAGCACCTACCTCACAGGGCTATTGTGAGGCTCAAATAAGATAATAAGTATAGAACACATAGTGGCACACAATAACAGATCTAAGGCTGGAAGCAACCTCAGAAGATTTGTAATCCCACACTTTCCTTTTACAGTAAAAGGAAACTGAGTCCCAGAGAGTCTCAGAGGATTGCCTGAGGCAGGAAAGGCAATAGGTGTCAATGACAGGATTTTCATCCAAGATCTCAGATTCCAGAGTCATGAGGTACTATGACTACCAATCTATGAGGTTTTATTAGTATTATGACTTATATAACATATTGTGTACTATGTTATCTTCTCATCTCCTCAGCTGCATTGCAAGCTCCATCAGGGAAAAGAGTGCATAATCTATTTTTTTTTCATCCTCAACCCATCCTCTGGTTACCACCCACACCATCTAACAGGGTGCCTCACAAATAAATAACAGGAGCTCTATATGCACTGGGGATTCTGCTGATTTTATTGAAATGGTATTTTGCATGGAAAAAAACCAACCCTGCACAGATAATGGCACTATTTGAATGCCTCTAATAATAACTATATTCAATAATGATAGTCATTTTCAATAAGGAGGCTGCCATCACTTATTATTTCAAGAATCTAAACTAGATTGATCAAATTCAAAGTTATTCCAGCTAGAAAGTAACTGGGTATCAATGCATTACAGGGGAAACTGCAACCTTAATACCTTTACTCTGGTGTGAAACAGACAGTAGGAGGGATGGTAAGAAACTCTTTTAATAACATTCAATATACCACCATTCAATTCATTTTTATATGGCATCCTTCATCTTCTATATCACAGAATACTTGAAAGAGACTCAATTATCTTCAAAAGAGCAGATGGGAAAGGAGGTTATAAACAGAGATGGAAGTCAGAAACTTGCAGAAGGAAGATAAAGGAAAATTGTTCCAAATAGACAGTACTCAGAAAGCCGGAGTCACACAGAGTAGGTGACTACATGTGCAATTTGAGGGGTACCAGGAAAGGCATCCTTCCCCCAAATCTCTCCTTACTGTCATGCCAGAGCTCCTGAAATCTCCACCACTAAATTCCTGCCTTTGTATTAAGGCAATGAATAAAATGCACACCCTACCTGCCAAGTGAACCGATACTTAGCTGTTATTAGACATTAACACCTTAGGGAAAATTAGGTCACAAGATTATCAAGTCACTTAGCAGGGCCCTGAGGGAAAGAAATAAAGGCAAATGACTCTGTTAGGATAGGAATAGAATGAAGGAAAGGTCTGGAACACAGAAAATTGTTCAGAAGACAAGCCTGAGTAGGGAACTACCTTTAGGGGCCCTGGACAGAGTGAAGGCACTGGGTCTCTGTACAAAAGAAAGAAGATTGATACTGAAAAGGAAGGGAAAGAAGGATACTATATCCTAATGGTTTTCCTTTTTAATTGGTCTGGGGACTGGTTTTAGAGTACTTTAAAAAACATGGTACTCTAGAGAGCAGGATAGAAATATTTGACTAATTTGTCCTTGCTTTTAAAAATGCAAATGTGGATACTAAAATCAATGGCAAATACAATGTCTCCTGTTTACCTTGTGTCTTCAAGATATGCTGAATAATGAAAGGAAGGAGGAGAATTTGGAGAAAATCATTATTAGAAGACAGGGATGCAGAAGAATGGGTAAAGCTAAAGTCAGCCAAAAAGAGATTGAGGGATGCTGCTATTGCTGCAATTGTGAGTGAAGAGTTTGAAAATGAAACAAAAAGAGATGGAGAAGGACCCAAGAAGGAAAACATTAGGGAGTATACTGTGAAAGAAAGCTCCCCAGAATCAGACTTAGCAAACCTGGGTTTGAATCCCACATTTGCTCTTCATTGTCTATGGAAACCTAGGCAAAGTCACTTATAGTCCCTGGGTCTCAGTTTCTTCATATAAAAAATAAAGTGGCTGGTTTGGAAGATCTCTAAATCTTCTGTTAACTCTCTATGATCCTATGAATTTAGAATGCATCAGTAGAAGAGATTTAGATTAAAGATACTTTGTTTTGGTTATGTTTAACTCTTCATGACTCCATTTGGAGTTGTCTTGGCAAAAGATCCTGATAAGGTTTGCCATTTCCTTCTTCAGCTCATTTTACAGATGGGGAAACTGAGGCAAACAGGGTTAAATGACTTTCCCAGGGTTACACAAGTAGAAAGTTTCTGAGGCAGAATTTGAATCCATGAAGAGTAGTCTTCTTGTCACATAGCTAATAATAAGCATTAGAAACAGAATTCAAGCCCAGGTCCCCTGAGTACAAACCTAATACTCTTTCCAAAACATTATATACTCTTCCTACAAGGAAGATGCTGAAATTTTCTTTGAGAGACAGAGACAGATAGAAAGAGAGACAGACAGACAGATGGACAGAGACAGAAACAGGGAGAGAGAACATACTATCTGTGTACAATGCCATACCCTGATACTTTTCAAAGATTTTCATTTTATGACTAATCTTCCCTCCCAAAAGGATCCTATGATATATTCCCTAGGCTGCTGCTGCTGCTGCTTCCTCTTCTTCCTCCTCCTCCTCCTCCTCCTCCTTCTTCTTTTTCTTTTTCTTCTTCTTCTCCCTCTCTCCCTTCTCCCTCTCTCCCTTCTCCCTCTCTCTCCTCTCCTTTTCCTCCTCTTCCTCCTCCTTCTTGTCTTTCTATGTATCTCCCTATTCCCAAAACACACACACACACACACACACACACACACACACACACACACACACACAAATTCATATTTATAAAACACTTCAAGGCTGACAAAGCACCTTCTTCACATAAACTCTGTAAGTCAGTATAATTAGCCATGTTGTACAGATGAGGAAACTGAGGCTCAGATAATAGCTATAGTGATTTGCCCAGGGTCACATAACTAGTAACTATTGAAACTAACATTCACTGCTGAGTCTCCTGACTCCAAACCTCTTTCATTCTCTTATGCTGTCTATTATACAATGCATATACCATCGATATACACACCATGTAGGCAGTCAGGTACTCGGACTGTGTGTGTGTAAGGTCAGTCCTGTTGACATCATTTGGAACTCTGTTTCTTCATCCTCTGCCTTCAATCTTCTTTATGCCCATATGCATGTATGTATGCTATCTGCCATAGTGGATAGAGTGCTGGGCTCATAAACATGAAGACCTTGGTTCAAATTCCACTTCTGACTTAAATCTTAAATCATAACTTTAGAGCTGGAATGGGCCTCTGAGGGAATTTAGTCCAAGTTCCTCATTTTACAGATTAGGATACTGAGGTTTAGAGCAGTCACATGACTTGCCCATGGTCACACAACAAATAGGTACGTTGGGTCAGATTTGAACCCAGATCCTCTTATCTTCATGTCTCATACTTTTTCCATTATCCCAACCAACTCAGTATGATGATAATGAGCAAGTCACTTAACCTTTATATGCCTCAGGCAATCCCTAATATTTATCTACTGAATCATGTTCAGTTGATGTCTCAGGAGAAGCATACTTCAGTGGAAGAAGAGCTGAGCTCAGAATCAGGAAAATCTAAGTCTGACCACTCAGTGCCCCCAGGCAAATCCCTAAGACAACTGACAAAACAATTGGTAGAAAGAGTTTCCTCACTGGCAATTACAACAATAAAATCATCAGTTCAATTAAAAATAATAATATATAATATTTTTGCATTATGTAAACATATATACTTTTATATGCTTTATTTACTTAGACATACACATATATATGTATATTGGAGATTGAAATGGCAAGCCACTCTGGTATGTTTGCCAAGAAAATTCCATGGATAATGACTAGTCCATGGGATCATGAAGAATTGAACATGATTGAATGACCGAACAACAGATGCATATTCTTAAATGTATATGTATACATATATACATGTACACATACACACATATGTACACCTATGCCTAAGTATGCCATTGTACTCCTAAGTTTGTGAATCTGCTTTAAAAAAAATTAATTTTTTAAACTCTTACCTTCTGTCTTGGAGTCAATACTGTAGGCAGAAGAATGGTAAGGGCTAGGCAATGGGGGTTAAGTGACTTGCCCAGGGTCACACAGCTGGAAAGTGTCTGAGGCCAGATTTGAACCCAAGACATCCTGTCTCTAGGCCTGGCTCTCAATCCACTGAGCCACCCCCTGAGAATCTGCTTTTGAAATAAGGAGGCTTGGGACATACCTGAGAGATCTTGAAGGCAAAGCACTCTAATAAAATGGATAAAAGTAGATGGGGAGGGGGCAGCTGGGTAGCTCAGTGGATTGAGAGTCAGACTCAGAGACGGGAGGTCCTAGGTTCAAATCTGTCCTCAGACACTTCCCAGCTGTGTGACCCTGGGCAAGTCACTTGACCCTCATTGCCTACCCTTACCACTCTTCTACCTTGGAGCCAATACACAGTATTGACTCCAAGACAGAAGGTAAGGGTTTAAAAAAAAAAAAAAAAGTAGATGGTGAAGAATGGTTAAGTGGCATCCAGACCTTTGCCCAAGGGCCCTTGGAAAATCCTTCTCATCCCACCTTGTCTCTAACCAAGTTTTCTCCTCTCTTCTCTGGTTGTTATAGCCATGATAGAGGAGATACTGCAAAGGGGATTTCATATTTTCAACAGGAACAGCAGCTGCTTTGATGGTTGACAAGATTTAAAGGAAAGTGAGTCCATGAAGGGCTGAGAAAGAGGCAGGATTGCTATGAACAGATGTGATACTATCACCATCGGCAAAAAATGTGGGAAAATCAACCATTCTGAAAGAAATGAAAAGTCTATGTTCCATGAGAGGTGATAAAAGAATAAAGCTTGAGGACTGACCTGGTTTCTAATGAACAGACAACGAGATCTGAAAATTAAATGATATACAATATTCATTTGGAGCTGACATTAGAACAGAAGAATAGTGCAAATACTGAGACAAATTTTGGCATTAGTTCTGAGTTCTGATGAATTAGCTTTTAGTCTTCATAATACAGTAACTCCTCACCTATCCAAAATCATTGGAAAATGATGCTTCCTATAGAAGCGAATTTTCCTTGGAGAAAAAAATGGAGCTTATGCCTTTAATGCTAAAGTTTGTTTGTTTTAACCTTCTTAAAGGGAATCCACCAAACAAAATAAAGCATATTCTTGATGAGTCAGGATATCACTTGTCCTTTTGCAAAAGTAGTCTTCCATAGCTGGTATATAATTTCTGCTCACCTACGCTGGTAGAATCACTAGGTTCCTTCAAAGTTTAGCTTAGGTGCTCACTCCTTCCTCCTTGAGTGCATTCTCTTTTGGAATTACTTTGTGGTGCTTTTACCTTCTTTGAACTTGTATACATGTATACTCCTAATAATCTAACATTATATTTATATAATAATAGGATATAATATTATGAGTATAACACATTATAATATTATATTAATATTTTAATTATACAATGTTAATATTATATCCTCTTACAAACACCTTAAAGGCAAGAACAATTTCATTTTTTTCTTTGTATTTCTTGAGCTTCACATAAAGTAGGAACTTAAGAAAGCTTTGTTGAATTGACACATTTGCTGAATCACTAGGAATCTCAGGGATTTCTCCATGCTATACATGATATTACATGATGCCTTCTGGGACTATTAAGATGCACAGAGACATTTATGCCTCTGGGGATTTTTATTCCTCAAGATATTTATTCCTCAATATTGCTGGATTTTTATACAAGAATCCCTTCCATATCACAACTTTCCCCATGATGGTTTCAATAGATCATGGGTCAACATAAGAAATTACTTAAAAAGGAATTTGGGGGGAGTTTCGTGAAAGCCACGGATGGCGCACAAAGGTGGGCAGATGACACAAAAAATTTTGGAAATTCAGAAATGCATAAAATATATGTAAACATTCCATGAAAGAAAAATAAAAAATTCAGACTTCTTTTCTGGTATGAAGGAAAGGTCAAAAAATTTTACATGGATTTTCCTTATCACAGGGGTGACACACATCAAACCCCAGTATGTGGAAAGGATACCTGTATATCATTTCTGTTTCTTCTCCATGCAGTGCCATACTGCTGCTACTTTCAAGGTATGGCCATATTTTACACAAGGGTGAATTCCTAGGGGAGACTCTGCCTCACCTATGGTGTAAAGAGTAAGGGCTTTGTTATCATTATATGGCATTCTGACACTTTCTTTGATTAACTTGAATTATTTCAAAGATCCCAGGTCTGATGGTGGATGTCACTCCTAATTTGGCCATATATATGTATAGGTAAATAACATATATTAGTATATATGTGCATATATATAAGCATACACCCACATACATATATACTCATGTATACCTACCACATCATCTAGTTACTATGTATTATATGTATATGATTACACACACACATACAGACACACATGCACACACACATATACCAGCACATGTATACATACATGCATATATACATATTTCTATAGCCCAAGAAGAATCCAGATTAGAGCTTCTTCTTAAAATATGACACTTTCTTGCATGGATGATACAGTTCATTCGTAGCAAAAAAAGGCAAAGCTACAAATTCTGCTGTTCATTGCTTGCATCATAAAGCTCTACTCCCCCTGCCCCATCTCTCCTAATTGCTCATGTTATTTTTCCATCATGTATCAGAATAGCTGGCCCTTGCATTAACTGCTGTGTGAAATGGAAAATAAAAGCCCAGGCTAGTACCTTAACGTGCCTATCATCCAGCCCTTTAGTGTGCTCATCAAATTCAACTCCAACAGTGAAATCCAAATCGTAGTTCCGGAATGTGCTGTTTGTTTTTGTCTTGAAGTTATCACCATCTTGATTAATTATCTTTGTCTGAGATAGGTGCTTGGCAATCTTGCGGGTGGCAAAATCAATATCTGTTGGCAAAGAGAGTTGTTAAGTTCATGATGCTCTAAGCCAGACTAATTCATTTCTTTAACAAGACCAGACATTCAGCATCTATGATCAAGATCATAGTCAGACAACACTCCATTATTTATATACTAACTAGGAGCAGTCCATTACATGAAGGGGGTTGAGTGGGGGAGAGAAACCCTGCATCTTAAAAGTGGAATGAACTTCCTGCAGCAGAGGACAGGTTCACATATTAGGTTTGTCTTAATTCATCAATTCTGAAAACAAATTGAATATTTTCCATGAAATAGTGAATAGAGTGGGCTCAGAGCCAGGAAGACCTAGCTTCTGACATAGACTGGCTGTATGTGACCCTAAACAAGTACTCAAACCTCTCACTGCTATAGGCAAGTTTAAGATTTAGAGAAGGAGCCAGCCTGAATTGGTAGAGGAAATTTCCTGTACCAAATGAAATCAAAGGTCCAGGCCCTTAAAGTACTTAGCTCAGTGTCTTATACACAGAAAGCACTTAAATGCTTTATCATCATTATCATCTTCATTATCCTCTCCCCTCTCTTCTCTCTTCTCTTCTCTTCTCTTCTCTTCTCTTCTCTTCTCTTCTCTTCTCTTCTCTTCTCTTCTCTTCTCTCTCTCTCAATTTAATCTAGAACCTAGAACTGTTCTAATATAACCTAGAACTTATGCTAATACTCTGTTTCTGGTCATGCATAAGGCTTTACCCATACCCAGACCTCCAAACCTCTAGAGCTGCCATTAGTCAATCAATCAGTAAATAAACATTTACTAAGCACCTTCTATATGCTTGGCATTGTGAAAGGTATTAGTAATACAAAGAAAGGCAAAAGACAGTCCCTGTCTTCATGAGCTCACCATTTAATGGAGCATGCAAATAACTATATAAACAAACTATACACAGTATAAGTAGGAAATAATCCAACAGAGGGACTAGAATTAAGAGGGGTTAGGAAAAGCTTTCTCTAGAAGGTAGGATTTTTTTTAAGCTGGGATTTGAAGGAAGTCAGGAAAACGAGGAGACAGAAACAAGGAAGGAGATCATTCCAGTCACAGGGGCAGCTAGTGAAAATGCTGGAAGCTGAGAGATAGTGTCTCATTTGAGGAATAGCAAGGAAGCCAGTATTCCCATTAGGAGTAGAGGGTAGTTTGTAAGTCGAATATTGTCCTTCCTTTGGGGTAAATTTATTCAGAATTTGGTCTCTAGTCAAATACAGCTATTTAGCAATATTTGCTATAGCAAATGCTAGAGTACATAATCTATATAGCTATAGATGACATGAGTGTATTGTTCAAGGATCTTTAACACATTAAAACTCTAAGCTTTCTTCAAAATATCTGTCATTAAAAACAAAACAAAACAAAAAACTCATATTTTGTCTTGGAATCAAATATTGATTCCAAGACAGAAGAGCAGCAAGGGCTAGGCAATTGGGGTTAAATGACTTGGCCAAGGTCACACAGTGAAGATGTGTCTGAAATCATATTTGAACCCAGGACCTTTCACCTCTAAGCCTGGTTCCCTATCTACTGGCACACCTAGCTGCCCCTGTCATTTTTTTAAACATTGACTATATAGTATGGACAATAATGATTATGATAACAATGAGAAAAATTTGAATTTTTATTGTTATTTTTCTCTAAGAAACTAGAGTACTATATCAACACCCTCTTATTAAGTAAGCATCATTGTGTTTCATTTGATAATAGATAAAATATTATCATATTCACTTTGAGAAACTCAGGAAATAATTCTACATCTGGCATTTCTTACAACTCCATGCAGTTCTGATAACAAAATATTCCTCATCATCTTTCTTTGTTCCATCTTCCATTATCTCTTTATATCAAATTATTTGCTCTTTGTTCCTATTTCTGAAGATTATAGGATGTAGAGTTGTAAGGAAACTGAGAGATCATCTAGTCTAACCAATTAATAAAAATGTTTTTTTTAAGATGAGGAAATTAGGTTGAATAAACTGGGCTAAGTTCACACTAGCCATAAGTAAAAGAAATTAATTTAATGTTATGTCCTCTAACTACTCCCACCATGCTTTCTTAGATACTTCAGGAAAGCTGGAAGAGATCTCAGACATCAGCTAGGCAATCTCTTCATTTTACAGATAAGAAAACTGAGACTCAGAGAAGTTATTACTTCCCTAACATGGAAGACGAGGTAGTAAATGGTAACTAGGATTAGAACCCAGTTTGTCCTCACCATGTCTAGGGTTCATTCCATTGTACCTCAGTTCCTCATGTTGATAGGTAATAAAAGCAAAGAGTATAAAAGGTAGACTGTATAAAAATTGTAAAGAACCCTGAATATTGAGCTAGTGAAAATTCTAAAACAAAGGTGTGACATGATGATAATGCCATTTTAGGATGAATTATCTGGCTGTGATACAGGATTGACTGGTGGATCAAGAAACTGAAAGTAGGGAGAGCAGTTAACATAATAGTTCAGAGGTGAAATGAAAAGGGGTGTAGAAACAAGAATGGAAAGGGAATGACAGATTGAAGAGATATGACATTATTGAATATCAAGAGTTGGAAGGGGCTTTGGAGACCATCTAACCCTACAGTCCTCATTTTATGGCTATAGAAACTAAAGATTAGGTATGCTAAGCAACTTGTTGAAGGTCACTCAGGTAGAGTTGACAGGACTTGGTAAATGGTTGAATAAGGAAGATGAGGGCAAAAGTTAACTTGGGCTTTGTGCTTGGATTCTCCAATTCATCAGGAAAAAGATGGTACAATCAACAGAAGTGAAAAAGTAAAAAAAGGAAACAATAAGGAAGATTTGGTCCATCTGAAAAGGAAAGCTTATATTGGGGAGTCAGGGGAAATAAGGGAGAGTATTAGAAAGATGGTGAGCATGGTATTAGACATACTAAGTTTTTGGTGATGAAGAAACATCTACTTCAAAATACCTCTCAAAGAAGTGGAACTAGAGCTCAGAGAATGACCAGAACTGAGAGATGGAACTGGTGAGAACCAAACCAGTAGAACTCATAAATATTTGATGATATTTATTAAAGAACTCTAGAAGTGTTTAGAGA
This sequence comes from Gracilinanus agilis, assembly GCF_016433145.1. Taxonomy (NCBI): domain Eukaryota; kingdom Metazoa; phylum Chordata; class Mammalia; order Didelphimorphia; family Didelphidae; genus Gracilinanus; species Gracilinanus agilis. Next base: position 327,185,695 of record NC_058132.1, on the reverse strand, counting down.
ACGCTCTTTGAATTTTGAGATTAATGTTAGAGAGAATCACTTCATGCTTGATGATGGGAGCAATATGCATCATTAGTCTTAGGCTAGTTTTTCTATAAGAGGGCTTGAAACTGTCACCAAGACTTCTGTGAGGCAGTGGGGTGGCTCTATGGATAGAGAGATAGGCCTGGAGTTGGGAGGTCCTAGGTTCAAAACTGCCCTCAAACACTTCCTAGCTATGTGATCCTAGTCAAGTCATTTAATCCCAATAAGCCCTTACCACTCTTCTGCCTTAGAATTAATGCTTTGTATCACTCAGTATCACAGCCTGTGGGGTCAAAATTGAAATAGGACACAGCCAGTTTCTCTGACTTCTTTTCACACCTAATATTTCTGTCCTCAACAGATAGCATTTATGTAGCAGATACAAGATAGTTTATCTGGGCAGCCTAACACTAGAATTATATAAATATTTCCCTTTTCATCTTCAACACACACACACACATACACACACATGAACATACACCTTCTAAGATACTTATTGATTAGTATTGATTCTAAGACAAGATAAAATTTTGAAAAAGAAAAGAAAGAAGAGACTTAGGGGACAAAAGCTTGGGCCATTGATGTAGTTTCCTGGTGGCTTAAATACAAAAAGCCAGAACAAGAGGCATCAGTAGCTCATTCCTCAAGCTCCTGACCAGCAGACTAGTGAATCGATGGAGCAACCTTGTTGAATATCCTTTCTCTGCTGTGGCAAAGTAAACATCCTTTTGTTAACATTAGATGATCTACAAGTGTTTTGTTTCATTCCAATTTTTATCCAGAAACATCAGGCCTGACCTACAACACTTTCACTACACAATATATAGATGGCCCCATAAGAAACTATACCCTGGGATGACTGGACCAAGGTTCTGAGAAGTTTTAGAATTATTTTTGAACACTACTAGATTTGCTCTACTCTTAAATGTCTTGAAACTTAAAGAGACACTGTCTAGGTTTATGTACCTCCTCTGACTTGTTGAGATACGAGTGTCTTTATTATCTGTCCCTCCTCCCATTGCCACAGGAACTTCTGGGATCTAGCTGAATTACAATTCTACTTATTTGGAGGTTTCCTTACACAGATGGATGAAAGTTATCTTATTCTTGCCATTACATACTATCCCTGCTCAACACCATTTGCTTCCCATGCCCATGGCTCTTTCTAAAATAAGCCCCAGCTAGAGAAAACACACTTTAAACCCTTTAAATTCTCTGACAGCTCATTTAGACAACTTCCTGCTTTGAGAAATCATCCAGTAACACTTTGAAGTATCACAGCCTGCAGGGTCAAAAGAGAAATAGGGATACAAACAGTCTCTGTGACTTCTTTGCACCTTTAATATTTCTGTCCTCAACAGTTAACATTTATGTAGCAGATTCTAAATAGTTCATCCGGGTTGCTTTAATACTGGAATTATATAAATGTTTCCCTTTTCATCTCTATCCTTCCCCCCAAACACACACACACACACACACACACACACACACACACACACACACACACACACACACACGAACATATATCTTCTAAGATACTATTGTTCTTTGGAGGAAAAAAGACCTTTATTGGATAAAATAATCAAGTATTTTGGACTCTAAACTGATTTTTCCTTGAAAAATGCAATGAAGAATAATGCAAAGAAGATTCTAAGTATTTAAAAATCTACCTTTGAAGGAGACAGGAAGTATATTAAAAGGACTATTTATATCCTCACCCATAATATTCTCCAGCTCCTGTCCCTAAGCCAAAGAATAAAGAATGAGGAGGTCTCTCTCTACCCTCCCTTATTTCCTTTTACTGCCCAATATAAACATTCTTTTTTGGATGGGCCAGATCCTCCTTATTCACTACTTTATGTCAGACAATTCTTGCCAATCCCACTTTGTTCACACTATTCCCCTTGCCTTGAATTGTCTCCTTTACTCTTATTCTACAAGACCCAGTCCCATTTCCAACTCCTCTATGAAGCCTTCCACAACTATTCTGGTATACTTGGACCTCTTCGTCTACTGGCATTGTACAGCAATTGATACCAGCCAGAAAATGATCAGATATTTAATGCTGGGAGTGACTTTAGAGGTGATTTAGTCCAACCCCCTCATTTTACAGTGGAGGAGCAGTTAAAAATGATTGCTTGACCAAAATGACCAGTCACTTCAGACAGTCAAAGAAAAGTTGATACACTCTCCTGCCTCTATCCACAGTTGCTGTCAATCTCCAGGATATTTTGTCCACATGAATCGGGTAACCATTTTGACTGAACATTTCAAAAGTGACTGAATAATTTTGCCATCATACAAACACAGCCTCAATTACCTAGCAAGCCCTATGAACTGAGGCCCAAGACCTGAGCTCCAGTGAGCTGTGCTATTCAGAAACAAGTTGAGAAGCTGAAAAAGAGTTGAAAAGGAACCAGAGAGAAGAAAAGGAAGAGGTCTGGTCAAAAATGAGAGGTAGTGAGTGGGATGTAGTAGAAAAGGGATGAGATTTAGATAGAGGAGATCTATTCATATTGTTTAACTGTGAGATCATAGACAAGTCACTTATTGTTTGTGAATCTCAGTTTCTCCATCTGTAAAATACCTGCCTTGTCTAGATCATCTAGAGGCCCCTACTTGTAGAACAAGATGAGAATGATTTTTCATCATTATCCTCACAACAATATTGTTATATAGTTCTTTAAAGTTTTAAAAGTGATTTTCCCCACAACACCATTATTTTGAGGATAATGACAAAAAATCATTCTCCTCTTGTAGAGGAGAGTGGCGTCTGGGAGAAAAGCTGTATTGAGATCATTATTACTCTTAGAAATCTACTAAAATTTATGAAAAGATTAAACACTAAAAACTGGATATAACAGAGACCAAAATACTCAAGAGGCAAAGGCCGCTGATGGCCTTGTCAAAATTCAGATTCAGACTTTATGCTGGCCTTTTTATACATTCTGCTTAGTAGGCATCTCAAAAAAAAAAAGAGGCACATAATAAAAATTAGTCCTTGCCTGTAGGTACCCAGGAAGGAACCAAAATTATATACCTCTCTCCCATGAATAGGGCTGCCTTGATAGTGCCAATATCCACTTCTAGCTACAATCAATATTTCTGACCAGCTCCTAGGGACTCTGAAAATGAAGCTCTATGCAAATGAAAGCCTAGTACAGGGTTCCCCCCCCCACCCCTTTTCCTAGGAAATGAAAAATGACTTGGCCTAATAGCCACCCTTTAGCTTTTTCATATGTGAATTAATCATGTCACCTCCCACTTACTCAGGAAAATGGCACCAAATTTTCCATTGGAGGATACATGGTGTTGCTAATCAAAAGGAAAGGGAGGTTTAGCTGCAACAACTGATTGCTCCCCCCTCTTCCTCAGCCTCCACACACTTGAACAAGATAATTTTGTTTTTCACTTACCAGAGGGAATGGTTCTCTTATCCAGTATTTTAGCCCAATGGTTATCAAACATATTTTATCTGCTTTTATGGATTAAAGATATCTCTGAGCCTGATTTATGGCCAGGTAAAGTAAATTTAGATCTCAGAGGAAAGGGTCTAAAGGCAAGCTATTTCTGAGTAATATATAATACTTGTAGCTGCCACACATAGGCACCCTCCAAAAACCCAACCAAGAGAGACTTGATTGAAGCGTTACTTTTCATAGCTGCATTTTGAACAATACAAGTCATAAAGCTGATATATTGGTTGGCCATCTAATATGAAAATGCTTTGTAATGTGCTCGTGGAAAAAGCCAAGGCTCCTCTTTTAAAGGGCAGCCCTCTTTGTAAATTAAAGAGCCCAGACCCTTGTGCAGTCATCTTAAGAGATGAGTGAGTGAACATCCAGAAACTCAGCTTGAATGAGCTTTGAACCTGAACTCCTTAATACTCAAAACATCAACCATCTTTAAAACCATGAGAAACAGAGTGGAAGAACAATTTTCTCCTTATTTCCGTGCCATTTCTTTTTGTTGCTAACACATTTAGAGAGGGGTTATATGCCCAGAATCTTAGACTGAACATGTTCCTACTCTACCATCACACACACGTTCACACAAAAATGGAAATTGCACAATTGCAGCACACATATATGAACCTACATATTCACATACACACAATTCACACACACATACATACAGCATACACATTCACAATACACATATTCTCACACACACACACACACACACACACACACACACACACACACACACACACACACGATTTTTTNCACACACACACACACACACACACACACACACACACACACACACACACTCGTACACTCATACACCATTGCATCTTCTAGGGCAGTTTAGGAACTTTGCCTAGCCAATAGCAGCAGGCTACTTTCTCTTTACCCCATCACTAAAAGACACCATTTTCCTACTGGGGAGGAATTCTAGGGGATTTCTCTTGAGTTTGGAGGGCTAAAGGGAGAATTACTAATCAAAGCCTTAATGAGGGCAAGGTGGTGAGGAGTTTGGCCCAGGATATAGAGAGCAACAGCAGTACTTGTATTTCTTTAGGAGGTAAGAACAAATGCAGTTATCAAGAATTGTTTTTTTTTTTAATTTTTTTAAATTTTGAGCCTATGATTTCATTGGTATTTAGTTATTGTTCAGAAGCATTTCAGTTACGTTTGACTCTTTGGGACTCCATTTGGGGTTTTTCTGGCAAAGATACTAAAGTTATAAGGTTCCCTGTAATACAGAGATCCTTGACCCCTTAAAGAAGAGCTCTGGAACAATGCTGGAGAAACTATTATTGAGGGATAGTGCAGGGTGACAGAGAGTTAGGAAGGTACCCATGGAGTGAAACCACTAGACAGTGAGAGAACACTATCTGGTAACTTCCTGGTTTAACTAACAATTCTTGCTAAGAGAGAAGCAGTGTGGTTTAGTGGATTGAAAGTCATGGAAAAAGAAAAAGATTTTACTCTCACCTGAAAATTTACTCTCTCTCAATTGAATTTATGTTAGAAAGCAGATTTGAGGACATTGTTTATGCTATTTGCCTCCAGTACATTATGTTGTGGTTGTCCCAGGGACTAGAATTGTTAATTATGGCTGATTCTAGTGAAAGAACGATTAGAGTCAGGAGCCAGGGAAAGAGGGGGACAAACTGTTAAATAACTTAAAACTGCAGTAAGAATTTTGGGACATTTATAAATATTTGGAGTTGAACTGGGCTTTCACAGACCATATGTCAGATCCTTTTCCTTCAATCCAAATTTATATTTTCTGTTTTAAGAGAAACATTCATAATCAAGTCTTTGGAGAAATACATTGTTCCTATATATGCTGGTTGTTAGTGGCTTTGAAATATATGCTTATGATTGATCTATTTAGCTCCCTGACCCAGATTATGCCCATAACTGACTCTGTGGCTAGGCGAGTCACTTTTCTGAGTTTCAGTTTTCTTCATTATAAAATAAGACTGTTCATACTTTTTTAAACTTTATTTGTCTTGGGGGTTTTTATGTTGTATGTTTTCTTTTATAAGGTAACTAATATGGAAATATGTTTTGCATGACCACAAATGTATAATCTATATCAAATTGCTTGCCTTCTCAGTGAGGAGGGAGGGAAAGAATTTGGAACTCAAAATTTTTTAAAAAGTGAATGTTAGGGGGCAGCTGGGTAGCTCAGTGGAGTGAGAGTCAGGCCTAGAGACAGGAGGTCCTAGGTTCAAACCCGGCCTCAACCACTTCCCAGCTGTGTGACCCTGGGCAAGTCACTTGACCCCCATTGCCCACCCTTACCAATCTTCCACCTATGAGACAATACACCGAAGTACAAGGGTTTAAAAAAAAAAGTGAATGTTAAAAAATTTTACATGTAATTAGAAAAAATTAAAATATTTGAAAAAATGAAATAAGCTTATTAAATTGTGTTTCACTATAACATAGTGCAGCTCAATCCAACAAACATTTACTTAGTTGATTTAAATCATACTGCAATAGTTAAAGCAACATAAAATATACATTTGGAAGATCAGGGAAGATTAAATCCCAATGCAATTGTTCACCACTCTATGACCTAGGTCCAATGATTGAACATTTCTGAACCTGGCCACTAAAATTTTAAAAAATAAATAAATAAAAATGAGTGAGCAAAGGAGAAAGGACCCCACTATTTATAACTATTATGTAGGGGACAGCTGGGTAGCTCAGTGGATTGAGAGTCAGGCCTAGAGATGGGAGGTCCTAGGTTCAAATCTGGCCTCAGACACTTCCCAGCTGTGTGACCTTGGGCAAGTCACTTGACCCCCATTGCCCACCCTTACCACTCTTCCATATAGGAGCCAATGCACAGAAGTTAAGGGTTAAAAAAAAAGAATATAGCTATTATGGAGACAGAGAAGATGTCAGCTCAAACTCAGAGGATAGTGAAGTAAAAATACCTACTTCAGAAATAGCAAAGAAATACAATAAATGATCACACATTTAAAAAAAGCTTTTGGGAGACCTTAAAGAAGATATTAAAAATCAAATGAGAGAGAATAAGGAAAAATTAGGGAAAAACAAGAGCAATGTAAGAAAAACAAGAAAATTATAAAAGAAAGATCACTCAAATGGAAAAGATATCAAGAAACTCAGAGAAGAAAATAATGTATTAAGAATGAGATTTAGGCAAGGGGAAGCTAACAATTTCCTTACAAGAAATAATGAAGCAAAATCGAAAGAATGAAATGATAGAAGACAATATGAAATATCTTATCATAAAAACAACTAACATAGAAAATAGATCAAGTCAATATAAGAATAGTTGGCTCCCTGAAAGCTATGATCAAAAAATAGTTTACTCCAAGAAATCTTCATGGTAAACTGCCCAGAAATCCTAGAATCAGAGAGTAAAATAGAAATGGAAAGAATCCACTAATCACCACCTCAAAGAGACCCAAAGATAAAAATGCACAAGGAACATCACTGTTAAGTTTCATAGTCCCTAGGTTAAGGAGGAAATACTACAAGTAACAAGAAAAAAAATAATTTAAATAATGTGGAGCTATAGTTAGAAGAACACACGACTTTACAAATGCAACATTAAAAGAACATGGGACATGGAACTTATCATTTTGTAAAGCAAAAGAACTAGGCTTGCAACCAAGAATAATATATCCAGCAAAGATGAACACAATTACAAAAGAAGTATATTTAATGAACTAAAGGAGTTTCAACTATTTGTGGGAAAAAATCCAAAACCTGGAAAATTTGACCTATAAGAAATATACAAAGGGAATAAAAGACTAATCATAAGCAACCCAAAATGTCAAAGTGTTTGATTCTTATAAAGGAAAATGTCATCTATGACCTCTGGGAATGGCATCATTGTCTAGGTATTTTGAAAGGATGTGTATCAGTGGAAAATTCTAGGTTGAGGTGAATATAGTGGAGTGAGCTGAAATGGTAGTGGAATAGAATAGGAAGAGGCAAAGTGGAATGGTTATCCCATATGAAGGAAGAATAAGTGAAGGAACTGTAATTGAGATGGGGGAGGGGTGGAAGGCTAATAGTATTAGAACTTTGCTCTTATCAGACTTGAGATAAAGATAGAACAACATAAATAATTAGAAATGTACGGATATTAATATACAGAGAAATAGGAGAGAAATGGGATGGGATAAGGGAGGGAATGGAGTTGAGTAGAATCTTAGCCAAGTTAAACATGAGATATATCTGAAGAGCTCCCCTCTTCCCACCCCTTCTCCCCCCATTATACACACACACACACACACACACACACACACACACACACGCACGCACGCACGCACGCACGCCTAGTATTAGCTCTAAGCCTGAGCATACACAATCCAAAACATAGTTTCTGGTGGGATGACTGGTTTAGAGAACATAATTATTCTTCAAAAGTCTTAACACTGATTGTACTAAGGCAAAAATCCTGGATTCCTGAGGGGTTGTGGAACAAAAGTTCCACTGTGGATGACCATGCTGGAAAGACTTGGTTTGGGAAATAGTATGGTCCTGGCAACAAATTGTGTCTGCTGCCTAAGGACCAATATAGTTAAATATGGCCCTGGTGATGTATGTTAACTGAGAACCAGACAGATTAAATTGGTCAAATTAAATGCAGATAGGAACATGGAGAAAAAAAGTCTATTATTACAGTGCTAGAACAGCTGCTAATTGGCATTTAGAAATCAAGCTGGAAATATACATTAAGAACAATAAAACTGTTCATGCTCACTGACTTAGGGATTGTGTTGATAGGATTAGGTTCCAAGAGCATTATTGAGGGGGTAAAAAGCTGTGTATGTATGAAAATATTAATGGAAGCTTTGTTTGTAATGATAAAATAACTGGAAATAACACAAATACAATGATTGGAGAAAAATGGCTGATTAGATTATGGTATTTGAATGTAATGGATTATATTACATTATTAGAAATGACATATATTGGAAATATAAAGAAAATAAAGGAAATATATTGAAGAGATGAAAAGAGAATAAGAGTAATATATATTCTACATTAAAAAAATAACAGCCAGAAAATCAAGAGAAAAAAGTATCTAAGTAAAACAAATCCAAAGGAAATTCAAAAGCAGATGTTTATATTAGCCTACACATAGTTTACATCTTTTTAAACAAATTGTAAACAATGTGAAGTTTGTGGTTTCGCCTATAATTTTTTAATGCCAAAAAAAGTGAATAACTAACACTTGACCAAGGTTTCTACTATTATCACCAGGAAAATCTGGAAAAGCATTTGGGGTGTCTAGTACAGGTACTTTTCTTTTTAACCCTTACCTTTCATCTTAAAATCTATACTATGTATTGATTCCAAAACAGAAGAATGGTAAAGACTAGGCAATGGGGGTTAAGTGACTTGCACAGTATCACAAGGCTTGGAAGTTTCTAAGACCACACTTGAACCCAAGACCCCTTGTTTTTAGTTGTGGCTCTCAAATCACTGAACTAGCTGTGATCCCCCAACTGAGGTACAGTATCTCTCTGCTTATACAGAGTATACAGTATACTCTGTACGATTTGTCTCCGTGTCTCTCTAGTTTCAAGATGCCCCTCCCAAGTTAAACTCATTACCTATAATCTCATTACTATGTTACTAACTCAAGTCTTGAACTGAAGTCACCTCCCTCTCTTCTCCCCTCTGATTGGAGGGCTGGAGGATGGAATCTCAAACTCTTCCCATTTCTTTCCCTTGTAGAGGGCAGAAATTGGTCTCAGCTGGGTTCCACTTTGCATCAGCTGTGCCCTCTGGTTTCAACTCCATGGAACAAGATGGCCTCTGTGCATGGTATTCTCTGGTCTGCCCACCCTTCCTGCCTTCTTTTGTGCATTGTGTCCCCTCCCCATTAGATTATAAATTCCTTAAAGGCAGAGACTTTTCTCTTTTTATTATTGTTTCCCCATAGTTTAGCAAATGCCTGGCACATAGTAGGTACTTAATAAATATTTATTGGATTCATTGGATTACTCTAACCAGTCTGTTTAACTATATGCTTTGTAATAGTAAAAAGGAGATAAGATTTTCCTAGGCTACAGTATACTGTCAGTTTTACTCTTTTTTGAATTAGGGAAAGGATTTGGCTTTACAGAAGCATTAACATTTGTGGGCTAAACACTGCACCAAAAAAGCATCTAAATTTAGCTCACACTCCTGTTGTTTATGAGTTGCTCTAGGACATACATGCAACATCCAGCCTATGTGTGTATTATTACTTCTTGGGATGCACCTGATGATTCACATTTTAAAGATAATTATCTTCCTATAAGAAAGCCTGGGCTCACACAGGGTAATTTGGAATCCTGCCTTACCTTCACAATCCTACACCTCCCAACATGCACAAACATCTAATAATCTGTTCCTCACCAGACTACTACAAGGAATGAAATTCCTCTTTAAAATGTAAATTCCAAGGGGTTCTGGTCAAGCTCCAAATGTCTCATAGGGACAAGAGGTTCAGATCTACCCACCCTTGTGTCTGAGTTTAGTATGAAGGTCCTGGTGTCCTGAGGGAGACCTAAGAGAGAAAGAAAGGGGCCCAAAGGAGGAGACTGTGCAACAAAAACAAACTTTATAGACTTCTCTCTTCTTTGGACAGCCAGGACAGCCTAAGGGCTTAGATTAGTGTGACCTTGTGTATTTGGGATTTATTTAGGGTTTTTAGGTCAGTTGCATGAAAAGAAGAAAAAGGGCTAGAAAATAACAAATACTTAGCATGTGTAAAAATCTGTGAAAAGCTTTACATCAGTGGTTCCCAAACTTTTTTGGCCCTTTCCAGAAAAAATATTACTTAGTGCCCCTGGAAATTAATTTTTTTAAAATTTTAATAGCAATTAGGGGCAGCTGGGTAGCTCAGTGGATTGAGAGCCAGGCCTAGAGATAGGAGGTCCTAGGTTCGAATCCGGCCTCAGACACTTCCCAGCTGTGTGACCCTGGGCAAGTCACTTGACCCCCATTGCCTACCCTTGCCAATCTTCCACCTATAAGTCAATACACAGAAGTTAAGAGTTTAAAATTAAAAAAAAATTTTTAATAGCAATTAATAGGAAAGATAAATGCACCTGTGGCCATCACCACCTCCCTGGATCACTGAAGCACCCACCAGGGGGCGGTGGTGCCCACTTTGGGAATCACTGCTTTACATACATTCTCTTATCTGATTATTACAACAACCTTGTGGAGTTCTACAGTCCAAATTATTTTTATTTACAGTGGGGAAATTGTATTCAGAAAGTAAAGAACAGGTTTGTGTTTCTTTCTTTCCTAATTCCTTGTTCATGAAATAAGAAAATATATGCCTATGGTAAGTAATAAAGTATTATCCCTATTTTACAGATGCGGAAACTAAAACCCAGAGAGATATAGGGACTTGTCCTGACCCATGCTTCCAAAAAATGTCTGAGGTAGGACTTGAATATAGATCTTCTGAATTGCAGGACCAGAACCATGTCAGACCTGAAGGGTAACCAGATGAAGGTGGAAGAGAAAGATAGCAAAACTTGACATCATAGATCCTGAGTTTAAATGCTAACTCTGCTACTTCTTTCCTGTTGTAACCTTGAGCAAGTCACTTAAATTTACTGGGCCTTGGTTTCTTCATCTGTCAAATGAAGGGGTTGGACTTAGAAGGCCTTAAAGGATCTAATCCTCACCCCCCACAGATATTGATGAATTCATTTTCATAATATATATTCATTTAATGAATATGTCATTTTTATCATGCTAAGGCCCTTATTTCAAGATAAAAGCAACTTTGATGGAGGCTAAGTCTCCACTCTATAAGGAAAGGAGAAGAGAAAAAATTTCCTAAACAGTACAGATAATGGAGTGGAGCAAAGCAAGACATCAAAATGAATTTGCATTCATAAATTACCCACAGAAACTAACTACAGTAGCCAAATTCTCCAGGCAATGGACAAGTTACCAATTTATTTTGTAGAGGCTTAGGTGCATGAAAGTTAGATATTTGTTAATTATAGAAAAATGGAAAATCCACAATAAAAGTAATTTCCATTTTATAAGATTTGGTATTAAAGTATATATACATTTTCCCTGATATTACCTCTGTGCTTACTGACTTACTATTCTTGACATTTTGTTATTGTTGTTTTAATTGCATTCAACTCTTCATCACCCCCATTTGGAATTTTCTTGAGAAAGATATTGGAGTGGTTTGTCTTTTTCCTTCTCCAGTTCATTTTGCAGATGAGGAAACTGAGGCAATCAGGGTTAAGTGACATGCCCAGAGTCACATCACTAGTAAGTGTCTAAGACTGGATTTAAACTTAACTCCAGGCCTGCCACTCTATCCTCCACACCACTTAGCGGCCCCTAGTTGCTGATGATTTAGACAGGGCAATTATTATTCCTATTTGAAATATAAGGAAATGGAGTCTGAGAGATGTTAAATGCCCAAGATTATGGTGATTTGCTGAAAGAACCCTGAACCCAAGTTTTCAGTCTAATTTTTACTCCACTGCCCCATAATTTAATTCTTGCTCTGAGTCAATGGACTAGCAGAAAGAGAATAATCAAAGGGAAAATAGATCTGTTATATAGGACTCCTAATTCTCAATTTTATGCCATAAGTTCTCCCTTACTCTAAATGCAATATGAAAACTTTAGCACTATGCATTACTTTGCCTTTGACAAGTTACAATTTCAATAAATATTCAGCTTCTGTACATTGTAAAATGTAACTTATTTTAGTATTACTCAGCCAAAAATGATGGCCACTGGTGGTATAGAATAAGTTGACTTGTCATTGTTTTGCAATACAGAGAATTGCCAACGGCTTTCTCGTTTAACAGTCTCTGAGGGTAGGTACAGAATCTAAAAGTTAGAAGGGGCATCAGTTATCTTTCTAATCTAATCCCTATCTGAACAGGAATCCCCTCTAGAATAGGGGAGGCAGAAAAGTATAGAAGAAAAACTCTTGGATTTTTAATTTAAAGAACTTGGATCCCTGTTCTGCTAGCTATGTTACTGGCCAAATCTAGATTTGGAAGGACCCTCAAAATCCTACAAGTCCAATATCATTTTACAGTGAAGAAATTGAGGCCCTTGGAAATAAAGTAAATTGCTCATGGTCCTATAGATAATAAATATCAGAGGTGGAATTCTTTTATTTCAATTCAGACATCCTTAGAGTTTCATTTTTTTAATCATTCAAAACTTTACAAGGTAGTAATAAGGTTAACTGAGTTAATCTGTCGTTCTAGGCTCAGAAGAAGGATTTAAAGTACCTCGAATATAACAAAAAGATTAGTTATCAGAGGAATTGTTATAAGAGCACATATTCATAGAATGTTAAGAGTTCCAAAGCCCTTATGCTAAGGGCAATATAGTATCGCTGACAAATAGTAGACCTTGGACTCAAGAAAAGCTGAATTCAAGTCCTGTCCCTGACATTCAGACATGTGAGACTCTTGGCAAATCACTGAATCTTTTGGTGCCTTAGCCAGTGATGGACAAACTTTTTAAAGAGGGGGCCAAAGGAAAGGAAATACTCATCTGTCAGTCTGGTAACTCTTCGGAAGTTTCATTGTATTGTATCCTACTCATTGTATTCATCATATTAGGAATAATATCACCAGGCTGGATAGAACATTTCAGGGGGCCACATCTGGTCCACGACCGTAGTTTGCCCATCACTGCCTTAGACTATTTTTTTTTAACCCTTACTATCTGTCTTAGAATCAGTTATTTTGAGAGAAGGGTAATGGGTATGCAAATAGGGTTAAGTAATCTGTCTAGGGTCACACACAGAAAGGAAGGATCTGAGGTCAGATTTGAGCAGGTCTGCCTGGCTCCTACCTATTCCCTTATGCTACTTTTTAGGATCCCCTATTATGAGTTTATATTGGTAGAGGGAGTTTCTTCAGTTGGAGATCCTGATGACAATGAAGTCACAGATCTAGACACAGCCTCCTCCCCCTAACCCCAATCTATTATAATATCTTTGCATTTAAAGGTGTTAATGTTTAAAGAGATGATGGCTTGGCTTTACACAAAACCATCCAGCAGCTTAGGAAGTTATCTCTATTTGTTGACTGCTCTAACTTGGCTCCAGAGAGTAATCTGACTTTTAGCACTCTAGGCAAGCTTGACATCCTGACAAGCAACAACTCCATTCAGTGATGGGCAAACTATTCTCCGCTGGCCAGATCCAGGCCATAGTTTGCCCATCACTGTCTTAAGCAATTCCCTAATCACTACGCCCCCACATCCAGAGGCAGTGATTAGGGAATTGCTGAAGGCAGTGATGGGCAAACTATGACCTGGATCTGGCCAGCGGGGAATAGTTTGCCCATCATTAGCCTACTGAAAGAATACATTTTGACTGACCTTTCCCCTCTATAAATTGAACAATTGCTGCAACATATATCAGGCTTATTATAATATCCTTTATAAGGTTAACTGAATTAATCAATTGTTCTAGACTCAGAAGAGGGATTTTACAGTAACTTAAATGTAACGAAAAGGATCTTCTTACCAGAGGAATTATTATCTTAGCACATATTTGTAGAATGTTAGAGTTGGAATAGACTGTGAAAACCTATTCTGAAAGCCTCATTTTTCAGATGAGGAAACTGTGTCCAAGAGAAGGAAAGTGACTTGTTGAAGGTCACACAGCAAATAAAAGACACATTGAATGCTGGAATTCAAGTCTCCTAATCCCCTAGTCCAGTGAGCTTTCCATTATCCCAATGCCTCTATTTTCCTTTGAAATTCAGATAAGACATTTCCCTTTCTGACTGCCCCTTACTCTTTGGGGTATTCACATTTACCTAATGCCTTCATGTAGCCTTCAAAGTTGTCATTGCTCTCCATCTCCCAGGTTCCATTCTGGTCACTAGGCATCGTGGCTGGGTCAGAGACTTGGAGAGGAACCGATGTCAAGCTGTAGAAACAAAAGTTGTAGGGAGAATGAGTTAGAATGTGCTATTTTATATCCCACTAGAATATGGTTTATGGCTTTGGAGATAGATAAGAGAGTTCGAGGGTCAGAAGGACAATCTCCAAAGAACTTTACTTTCGTTAGCAAAGTTCAGTGGGACTGCAGGTGAATGAAGAACAAAGTTTGGGAGACAGAGTCACCAGGGAAAAGGACTTGGCTCATACAATGACCCTTGTTGCCACAACTCCTTTGACTATCATTTTGTGGCTGTATTCTCACAGGGGCCTCTTTCAAGGCACAATTTGGAACATTTTGTCTGGCACTTGAGGGGAAAAAAATGTTTAGAGACCATGTGGTCATGTGGGCAAATGTTTGCCTTTGCCTCTTACTTGTCTTTGACTAAGTGGCAAAGATGACCCCTAGGGAAATAAAGTCATACATCAAATGCTGAAGCACCTTAGTGAATCAACATCCAATTGGATGAACATTTATAGGGCATATACTGTGTGTATTGGGGACATGGAGTTTAAGACATAGTCTACTCCCTCAAGTAGAATTTAATCTAAGGAAATAAGACATATACAAGAACACAGACTTTCCCCTACCCTCTCCCCCAATAATTCATAGTAAGAGTGTCAAATAAATCAGTCAATAAATGCTTTAAAATAATAATAAAAAAGAACCTTTCCCTTCTGATTTAGAATTGATATTAAGAATCAGTTCCAAGGCAGAAGAGCAGTAAGGGCCTGGCAATTGGGATTAAGTGACTTGCCCAGGTCACACAGCTAGGAAGAATCTGAGATTGGATTTGAATCCATGATCTCCTATTTCCAGGCTTGACTCTCTATCCACTAAGCCACCTAGCTGCCTCTATACATTCTTTAAGAGCCAGAGAAAAGAGAAGATACTACAGGCTAGGTAATCAAGAAAAGCTTTACATAGGAGATAGAATTTCAGCTATTCACATTGCAAGTAGAAGAAGAGATCTGAGAATATACATGCTTCCCTTTTCTACATAAATAGGGAACTATGGGTGTATAATACTACATTGTAGGACTTGGTTGAGTTATTGGTTAGCTTCACTGATCTGATTTTCCTCCTTCTTTTAAAAATTGTTTCTTATGAGGTATGGCTTGATGGGTGAGGGAAAGTCAAGACATTTTTAGAAATAAAGATGATATAATACCAAAAAATAGAAACATTTTAAAAAATGTACTATTGGTCCAAACATTCTGGAATAAAACTTAGAATTGTTCAAGAAAAGTCACTAAATTATAGGGAAAAAAAGAGGTTGCATATATATCAAACTATTCATAATAATGTTTTTTTTGGTAGAAAAAATGTAAATGGTGGACAAGTAGGAGGGGAAAGAGAACAAAAAATGATTGTGGAAAAACAAGAGATATTGATAGATATATAATAAAAATTATATAATAAATTATACAAAATTATATATAACAATGAAGATATAATAAAATGTTATATGAAATTATACTTAATACATTTTGTTATATGTGATATATAATATGATGTATTAAATTGTATATAAAATATATAATAAAAAGACTCAAGACTGGTTGTTACCAGTATCAGAAATAGTCAGTGGATTTCTAAGATAGATTTTTAAGGCATCCCAGATGCATGTGAACAAAAGTTATTGGGTCCCAGGAAGGAAATGCCTGTAAAGAAAGGTCTAAACATATATCTATACCCCTTCATAGAGGCAAGTAGGGATAGACAACCTTTGGTAGTGTCATCTCTGGATATCACCAGTTTAATCCTCTAGGGTGATACAGATACCCTAGTCTCCTATTCTTATTTTTATTTACCTTTTGATTCCATTTTTCCCTCCCAGTCATCAAGAGGTGACAAGGTACACCTAAGAGTTTCTGAGAAGGAAAAAATGGAATTAGGAGGTAAACAAAAATAAGAATCAACATAATCAAGTTCTAGGATTTCCTTCATGGTTCAGTGAAAGCAAATCTCCAAAACCATAAATTGGCTTACTAATGAAAAAGAAGGGAAAATATAGATTAAGGAGAAAAAGTGAATAATGGTCTCTTCTAACCTCTACCTCTCCCTAATCTGTACTCTTCAAGGCTTAGCTCAAATATGACTTCTCTCATGAAAAATCCTCATTACTTGAGTTCTCAGTGATCTCCTTCTTCTCTGAATTCATGTAACATTTTACTTAGCATTTGTTGTATTTCTATCTTACATTGTTCATTTATTCTTTCATTCTTTGGTCATGTTTTTCCAGATGGATCCTAATTTTTTCCTTCTTTTTTAATTAAGTTTATTTATTTGATTAATTAATTTAGAATATTTTTCCAAGGTTCCACAATTAATATTCTTTCCCTCCCCTCCTCCCACCCCTTCCCAAAGTCAATGAGTAATTCCACTAGGTTTTACATGTGTCATTGTGGATCCTAATTTTTATCTGTTTTCATTTTTCAATGTATCCCATATGGACTAGGATAATTCATACCTTCAATGAATCCTTGTTTATTGATTGACTGAATTTAGGCTCAGTAAAGATCAAAATTTTCCTATGTTGTTAAGATGAACCAGGATGAGGAGTTACCTAGATCTAAGAATGTTAGAGATTCCTCATTAAGAGGCTAATTTGGTTATCACTGCAATGTAATACACAAAATTATTAAAAGGTCAGCACATCAACCTCATGGGGTCCGCAAGAAAAACAGATCCTGTGAAATTGTGGTATCTTAAAGCCACCACTAATAATGAATAAACTAGATCTAGTAATATTCCATCTTCCCTATAATAATCTATTTACATCAGACACTCCACAAAAGGATTAACCTTGCATACCTTATAGTCTAGGATTCTGTCTCTGATGAGAGCCATAATGTACAGAAGATAATATCTGGAAGAGTTAGATTAACAACAGTCAATAGACATTTTTGAGCTCTAACATTTTCCTCCTTAATTTTAGCTTCAAAGTTTGGGAATAGATCCAAATGCTTTAGTCCCCTTGGTAGTTTATTTAGCTTAGTCATCCATTAATTTACGTCAGTTTCTAAGGTGGATAGCATTTCTGGGACAGCCCACAAGTTCTAATGTATTTAAGTTACCAACAGACTTTCCTTGGGATATTTCTTATCTGTTGATTGAAATTTGGACTCACTTAATAGAACATACCCGACAGATAATGTCCAGAATGGCAAGAAGATCTATTAGCTATTTGGCACTGATGAAATAAAAAGTCTAAGAAAAATACTCAACCATTTTACCTTCAGTCTCAAGGAGAGTAGCTTTCCAGGTGCCAGATTCACCGCATTCTGCTGTTGTCTTCAATGTGGCATTCTCTTTCCCAAGTGTACACACCCACATTGTCACCCTACCCCTGCCCCTCTCCCTCCCTTTTTTACAGAGGGCAATTCTCTGGAGGACATGCCGTAAGACTTATGAAGATGGTAAATACCACAACCCTAATGTCGGTAATTTCTCTAAGATTTAATGAACAGGCAAAACTGGTTCACTTGTCAGTCAATCCTGAGGCTTAAGCTGACTCATCCTTCACTAAAACTTTAAATTCTAGGATCCTGTGGAGGAAACATTTTGGAAGTTCCTTTGGTTCATCCCCCTACCTCCAATTAGGGTCCCGCCTAATTTTTTTTTTATCCAGCTGAAGAACTACCTTGATTTTAGAATGTCAAGGTGGTAATTATTTCACTTATTTCCTTCAATTAATTAATTAACCATCTAACAATATTAATTGGGTACCTGCAATGTGCCTAACATAGTATTACTTCCTATGGGACATACAGGAAAAGTCCAAGACCCTGTCCTTCTCATAGGACCTTAAAATTTCGTTCAGAAAAGAAAACTAACATCCATGAAACAAATAAAACTGAAATATATATCACATTATATACTGATATAATGAATGGCTTAATGATTCAGGACAGGAAACTAGATAATAGATTAGTATGTAACGCAGTATTCTTTATTTCTTTCTATATCTTATACTCTACAATCCTGTTCATTGAATAACGTGCCTAAGCAGTGCAAAATTAGTTTAAAAAAGAAGAAATCAAGAGAAGATCCTATCACATAGTAGGTACTCAATAAATGCTTTTTTACCTTTCTCCACACCTTCACGGGGAAAAAATAGGATTAGAGATATGCTTTGAAAGATAGTTAACATAGGCAAAAGGTGAGAAGAGGAGAGAAGAAATTCTAGGTAGACAGAATGGCATGTTGTAAGGGAGAAGAGCCTAAATCACCATTCTTTGGAGTGAAAAAGGGAGTCAGATAACCTGAATTCAGCCTGGGTCTCCTTTGCTTTATGGCTATGCAACCCTGGGCAAGTTTACACAATCAGAGAATCTTAGAGTTGGAATGGATCACCATGAGCAACCAATTCCTTTACATGAATCCCTTCAAAAACATTCATAACAAGTATTCATCCAAAGTTCACTTGAAGACCTCTTGTTAAGGGGAACCCACTTTCCATTTAGGTATAAGATCTGAGACTTTAATCTAGAAGGGAGCACAGATGCCCTGAAGCCAACCAAAAAACCACACACATGCATATAATATAATATAATATAATATGCATGTATATAGATATATGCATGTGTATTTACATAGGTCATGTCAAATAACATGGGTGCAATACATATATGTGGGCAGGAATGGGAATTATGAGAGTAGTATATAATTAAATATATACATATACATATATACACCTGTATTCTATATTGATTTTATTTTCAAGGATATGATTTGACGTATGGATATATGCCTATATAGCAATGATATTGTATGTTATATGTAATGTATTATAATGATATATTTATTGTACATGATATAAATAATTATATATCATATATTTTGTCAAATCGTATGATGCGTATAATAAATCATATATGTTATGTGTGTATATATACATAAGCCAAATCATATCCCTAGAAATAGAATAATTATACATGAAATTAGCATAACACCAATAGCCTATTAATACTAGTCTTATAGAATGATGCTCTTGCATTCTATTTAATGCAATGGATATGTTGCTGAAAAGTTATGTATAAATTGAAGCTTTATACATTGAAAATTGTTGTATATGTCTAAAACTTACTATGAAAAGGAACCTTGCAAAAAATTATCTTGTAAAATAATGAGTACTTCTATAAAATGAATAAACAAATGCTATTTTACTTTCAAAATATTGACAATTCTTTATGGGTTTTCCTTAAAGCAAGAGTCACCTGCATATCATGGGATGAAAGATATTACACTCTCTGAAATCAAGATGCCCAGGCACATTCCCATTCTATTTTAGATCTCAGCAGAGAGGGTCTTAAGTCTACACCGACAGTGGGGCTGGGGGGGGTTCATTTAAATCCCTCTATAATGATATTTAAATCTCACTTTCAGGGAGCCAAGATATATCTATATATATCCACTGAATATTACTTTTGGGAAACAAATAAGGACAGTAATTAATGATATCATCCTTCAAACCCTGTGTAATTATTGCTGAAGTCTAATTCAACTTCATTTGGTTTAGATAGCCAAGATATAGGAAGGGAAAAGAGAGAAAGGAAGATTTCAAAGTCATTCCCCATCTGTTCCTAGCCTATTTATTCAATATTACCTGTTGTTTTCAAATATGAACCTTATTCTTCAACCAGATTTACTCACTGTCCAAATATCTTGTTCCTTACGTCCCCCCCAAAAAAGTCATTCTTGTGTTATAGACTAATAGAAGAACTGCCTGGGACTTTAAAGTCCATCTAATTCTACCTCTTGTATTTTGTAGATAAGCTGAGTCCCAAGAAGTCTAAATGAAAAGCCAGTTGGAGGTTAAGTAGAAGCACCCAAATTGCCCTTAATTAATTCAAGTAGTCAGGTTTACATGAAATACTTATCTTCCTAAGATCTATGAATGTTTTTTGAAAAATCAAAGAAAATAAGAAAAAGGCCACAAAACTGAGAGGGGAAAACATTTTACTGACTTTCAAGAAAATTTGTACAGAATAGAATCAGCAAAGGACAGTACACAGCCCGTCCATCCATCCCAAAAATGTGTGTACATATATGTATACAGGCATATCTCAGTATATGAAGTAATCAATCAATCAATATTTATTAAGCATCTACTATCTGCCAGGCATCCTGCTAAGCCCCAAGTATACAAAAAGAGGCAAAAGACAGTCACTGCCCCAAGGAGCATTACAGTCTAATGGGAAGAATCTGTCCTCAGATACTTTCTGGCTATGTAACTCTGGGCAAGTCACTTAACACCAGTTGCTTAGCACCTCATCACTCTTCTGCCTTGGAACTGATATTTAGTATTGATTCTAAGACAGAAGGTAAGGCTTTACAAAACAAAAACAAACTAACGGGAGAAACAACATGCAAGCAAATATGTACCAAGCAAGCTGTCTACAGTCTACAGAATAAATAGTAGATAATTAAGAAAGAAGGCATTGAAATTAAGAGGGGTTAGAGAAGGTTTCCTGAAGAAGATGGAATTTTAATTGGGATGTAAATGAAGCCAGGGAGGTCAGCAATCAGAGTAGAAGAGAGAAAGCATTCCAGACTGTGGAGAGAGCCAAAAAAAATGGAGGAAGTAAAGAAATGGAGAGTCTTGTTCATGGAATAGCCAAGAAACCAGCGTCACTGGGATAGAGTATGTGTGGGGGATTAGGGTACTACAAAGATAGGACAAGGCTAAATTATCAAGGGCTTGGAATGTCAAACAGAGCATTTTATATTTGATTCGGGAGGCAATAGGGAGCAACTGGTATTTAGAGAATAAAAGGAGAAATGACATGAGCAGACCTACACTTTAGGAAAATTACTTTAGTGGCTGAATGGAAGATGGATTGATTGAAACAGAAAAAAACATGATG
Organism: Gracilinanus agilis; assembly: GCF_016433145.1. Lineage (NCBI taxonomy): Eukaryota > Metazoa > Chordata > Mammalia > Didelphimorphia > Didelphidae > Gracilinanus > Gracilinanus agilis. The sequence goes on along the minus strand of NC_058132.1, from coordinate 327,164,399 downwards.
CAGGAAGACCCATTAGCAGGTAAAAGGTCCTAAATAAATGGTAGCCCTTTTATTATGCCTACAATATCCTTTAGAATCTAGTAACAGGCTTTGGAGAGTTGAATTATATCAGAAATTCACACTGTTTAATAAATTATGGTACCATTGTCCTTTGTCTTGCCATGAAGTCCATTATGATCTAATGATCACCTCTTCCAAGAATCAATTAAATTAATTATTAAGCAATTATCATTTGCACCTGGGGTTAGCACTGGGGATACAAATAAAAAGTGAAAATAGTCCCTCCTCTGAAGGAGCTTATTTTCTTAAAAAACAACAACAATAACAACATTACTTTCAATATGGGAATCAATACTGTGCATTAGTTGCAAGGCTGGAGAGCAATAAGGACTAGGCAATTGGGATTAAGTGACTTGCCCAGGGTCACATAGCTAGGAAATATCTGAGGCCAGATTTCTCCCATTAGATTATAAAACTCCTTGAAGACAAGCACTATGTTTTGCTTCTTTTTTTGTATATCCAGAGCTTAGCTCCATGCCTGGCAGATAGTAGGTAATTAAGTAATAGTGATTAATTTATTGATTAATTGATATATTAAGATGTCTTACACCTCTGAGATGGCAAAGTATCTGAGGCCAGATTTGGATCTGGGATCTCCCATCTCCTAGTCCTAGTTCTCAATCCAATGAGCCATCTAACTGCTCGCAGGAAGTTTACATTCTAATGGAAGGAGATAACAGATTCATTTATAGGTATGTATGAAATACACCTAAAATAAATAACCAATAACATTAGAGAAGAAAATATTAGTAGCTGGAGGATGAAATGGACAAGAAAAGGTCTCCTGCAGAAAGTAGAGCTTAAGCTAAGTATATTGAAGGATCACGGAATATAAAAGGTGGACATGAGGAGAGAATTTCAGGCATGGAGCATATTCTGTACTCTCTCCCATGCCTGAAGATTGAAGATGGAGCATCAAGTATAGATTACAACAGGTAGGACTTTGTACTGGGACCAAAGAATCCATAGAGAGAATTAATATTTTAAAAAGTCTGGAAAGATAGGAAGGAACAAGGCTGTAAAGCATTCTACATGCAAAAAGAAAAGTTTATATTTTATTCTAGAGGCAACAGGGACCTACTGAAGCTTAATGAAAAAGGGAGGTGATATGGTCAGCCATGTACTTTGGGGAAATTGCTTTTGTAGTTGTTTGCAGGATGGAATCGAAAGGGGAGAGAATTTGAAGCAAGGAAGCTTTTGGATTGGCTAGATGGGAGGTAATAAGGTGATAACTAGGATAGTTGTGTGAGTAGAGAAAAGGAAATGGATTCAAAATATATTTTGGAGGTAGAAAGAATAAGATTTGGCAACTCATTGGATATTTGGGGGATGAGTAAAAGTGAGAAGTTGAGACTGATCAAGATTGTGAAATTGGACCATTAGAAGAATAATGAAACCCTTAAGAGTAAAAGGAAAGTCTGGAAGAAAGATGAGCTTACAGGAAAAGATAAGTTCTGATCTTAGACATGTTAAATTTGAGATGATTGTGACACATCTAGTTTGAAATGTTTCATAAGCTGTTAATTGGTGTCATGGGACAGGATCTCTAGGATACACTTATAGGTCTATAAATCATATATCTGCATAGAGATGGTTGTTAAATCCATGGGAGTTGTTGAACTCAACAAGAGAGAGAATGAGAAAAGAGGGCCCAAGGTAGAGCCCTGGGGAAGAGTCACAGGTAATGTGCATGATATGGATGAAAAACTGGAAAAAGTGACTGGGAAAGAGCAGTCAGAAAGATAGGAAGAGCAATAAGAGAGCACATTCTCATGAAATCTAGAAAGGAGAGGGTATCCGCCAAGAAAAGGTGGTGAATAGCATTAAATGTTACAGAAAGATCAAGAAGGAAAAATAGTGGAAAAGAGGCCATTAGATTTGGCAATTTAGAGATCACTGGCAATTTGGAGAAAGCTGTTTCAATCGAACAGAGAGGTTATGGAATCATGTTGCAGAGGGTTTGAGAAGTGGAGGCACCATATGTCAATGATTTTTCTCAAGAAATTTAGCTGAGAAAGCATGTGGAAGAACAAATGGTCAAGAATCTCAAGCGGGATTATTAAAAAGATGAGGAGAAAGGAAGCCTAGTAGAACCATCTAAAGCTACAAAGCTGCAATCAACAAAATGATTTGTCACTGATTAATAGAGGCCAATTAGCTAAATGTATTTGCTCCACAACATAAAAGAAACAAATTAAGCCAGTAACCTAATGATCAGCATACCCAAAGATCTCCGGAATTGGGGCAAAGACTCAATACTAGACAAAAAATTCTTTTAAAACTGAAATGCAATTTGGCAGAAAGTTGATTCTGAACACTCTACACCTATTTTAAGATTTGTCTGAAATGAATAAACAAATGAGATATGAAAAGTCACATTATAATCAAATTAGAGGAAAGAAAGAACTATGGTTGGGTGAAGGATTTATGACTAAAAAGGGGATAGAGAAAATCATAGAAGAAAAAATGGATAATTATAATTACACAAAATTGAGAAGTCTGTGCACAAACAAATATATTAAAAATTAGAAGGGAAACACTTAACAGGGGGAAAAAATCTTTGCATTAAGTATCTGTGATGAAGATCTCATTTCCAAGACACATAAGGAATTGATTCAAATTTTAAAAGAACCTTTTCTCAATTGTTAAATGGACAAAGGATATAAATCATTTTCAGAGGAAGAAATCCAAGCTTTCAACAACCATATAAAAAAAATCCTCTTATTCTTGTAAAAACTAGGAAAATGTAAGTTAAAACAACTATGAGATTCTAAATCTCATATCCTCAAATCCAAATAAAAAAGAATGACAAGTGATGGAGGGGATTTGGAAAAATAAGCATGGTGTTGGTGGAATTGTAAATTAACACAGTCATTTTGGAAAGCAATTTGTAGCTATGCTTCAGAATTATTAAACTGTTTTGACTCAAAGATAGTGCAAAAGAGAGAGAGAGAAAAAAAAGAGGGAAACAACCCATGTGTTAAAAAATGTTTATAGTAGCTTTTTGTGATGACAAGAAACCTGGAAACTAAGGAGGTGTCAATCAATTAGGCAATGATCACCCAAATTATCATACATAAATGTAATATAATACCAATGTGCTGTAAGAAGTGATGAAATAGTTTCAGAGAAAACTAGAAAGACTTGTATAAACTAATGCAAGTGGGGTGACCAGAACCCAGAAAAACAATTTATACAAGAACAACATTGTGAAAATGAAAAACTTTGAAAGACTTCAGAACTCTAATTAATTCAGTAATTGACCATGATTCCAGAGGATCACTGATGAAAAAATGGTACCTACTTCCTAACAGAAAGGTAAGACCATATGGGAATTTGTTTTGCTTGCCTATGCATATTTGTGACAGGGTTTTATTTTTCTTTTCTCTTTTTGGAAGGAGGGAGGGAGGGTGAGGGAGATTTGTAATATGGAGAGAAAATGAATGCTTGTTAGTTAAAAAAATGAAGAATATTTAACTGAAAGAGAGGAGTGATATTGGACCACAACTAGCAGGGACAATATATAAGACAATAGCTAAGAGTATCTAGTGAGAATTTCTTAAGGTTTGGAAAGAAATGGGCTTTTTTTTTAGGCAGCAAAAAAGAAACCAGTAGATAGAGATTGGAGACTAGCGGTAAGGATGATAGTGGGGACAATCTTCTAGTGAAAATAGGAACTGAAGAGATAAAGTGTACTAGAAAGAGAATTGTTTGGCAAGTAAAAGGCTACCTCTTTCTTCAATAGAAACTAGAGTAAAATAGGAGATAGTTGAGATTATGTCAGAGGAATAAGATATGAGCAGAAAGGGAGAAGAGGGAGCTCTCAGAGAATAGTTTTGATTTTTAAAGCAACATATAAGGCAATATTCTCAGCAGAGACAGTTGCTACGAGAGGCTTAAGGACAGAAGAAATGTAGAACAGTTGTTATGATGAGTATGATAGAAACTCAACCAGAGAAGAGTAGAAGGATTGCCTTTCTTGTAGTGAGAGCTCATTTAAGATGAAATAACATCAATTTTTAGTGGGCCCCATCAACACACATGGGCTTGAAATGTTTCTAGAATTTTATCAAGATCATGAGTACCAAGATCCCTCTCTCTCTGAAAACTAAATTAAAAGTAAGCCATGAGAATGTCAGCTCCCTCTTTTCTTTTCTCCCCACTTAGTCCCCTCAATGAATTAAAAAGCTTAAAGATTTCAAGAAGTAATTAAAGAACCAGTACATGTAAAGATAAGACTTCCTTCATAAGACACACACAGAGAGAGAGAGAGAGAGAGAGAGAGAGAGAGAGAGAGAGAGAGAGAGAGAGAAACAGAGAGAGATATTGAGAGAGAGAGAGAGACAGACAGACAGACAGACAGATAGACAGAGGAAGGGAGGGAGGATATCTAAGAAGTTCTATTGGGAACTGCTATTCACCCACAATTACATATAACTTTTGCATTGGAGATTTGCAGTGTCTCCCCTTCTTAAGCTCTCTTGAGGTCTCTGTGGACCATAATGAAGACCGTTTCATGAATTTCATTTGTAACAAGTACGATTTTATGGGTGGGCTCTTTCTTTTACCCAACCTAAAGATAGTGATTCACTAGAGGATCACTCATTTGGAAAAATGATTTGATGCCAAATGATGGAATAAAAAAGGGTAGGTCAATCTGATTCTCACCCCCTCTTTTATTCATTTTAAAGGGAAACAAATCCTATAAACTCAAGGAAACAACATTAATTATCCATTCATGGTCAAACCTATAGAATCAGGAGCTATGCTAAGATCCAGTTCTAAAACTCTTTTTCTAGCTAACCAGATGAAATGTCAAGGTAGTTTGTCTTTCTGCTCCTAGGCAGCTCTAGGGCACAGGGGAGAAAGCCTGGGTCTGTGAGCAGGGACATTTGCCTTCAAAGTCTGACTCAGATACTTACTAACTTTGTGATCCCAAATAAGTCACTTCACTTCTCTCTGCCTCAGTTTTCTCATTTGAAAAATGGTGGTAATAACAGTACTGACTTCACAAGTACTGACTTTACCTTGTTGTGAGTATTAAATGAGATAATATTTGTGTAAGATCTTGCCGGGAACTTAGTAGGTGTATATATATATATCCATGTTTTTTTTTTTTCTTCTCTCTATCTTCCCCTTTATGGCCATGTTATTTCTTCTTTGGAAGACTTTTTCCCTCTTCTTCCAATGTCTAGCATTTTTATGTTTAACTAAAACCTGACCTCAGGACAGGATCTTCCATAAGTCACTAATACATCATTTTCAGTATGCCACTATATCTTCTAGTAGAAGGTGGAGGGGAATTTTTTTTGGTCTGTCTGAAAGTCTTGAGGCTCTGCTCCATTTATAGCCTTCTCTCTACCTGTGGAAAAAAAAAACACGTTGTCTCTTGGGAGATGGACTTGGCAGATGTCAGTTGGTAGACAAGGGAGGTATTTGGGGGCAAGAGAGATTTTTTTCAGGGCTCTAGACCTTACCCCAATGTTGTTATACTGTACCTGTATGTAAGGTCAAGCAGAGATTTTTTTGTGGGAGAATGGAAATGATATTCTCAGAGCCATCTCTTCTCTTAAACTTTACCTTCCTAATGGTGGAAAATCCAGCCCAAGAGGCCAATGGCAAGCACAGTCCAAATACAGTGTGGGGGAATCGAAAAATAAGAGACATCTTGAAATGTTCACAAACTTGCTTGCTGGTATCAAGGCTTAGGAAACAAGAGGCTATATTTATCTAGCTTGGGGTCACTGAGATGCTGAATCAGTTCGCTCTAAATCCTGGTTTCCCCAGGAGCTAACAGTTAGAATGCCTTTGTTTTACCTGTCTGGCAGCCTTGAGGCTCAGCTCCAAGCAGTTCCAGTACTGCCATTTGTAATCTGGAGTAGTGGGAACTGCTATTCCTTCTTCTTCTGAGCCTTCTTCTAGAGACTTTGAAAGCCTGACATTTCCCAGACAAGATAAGAGCACTCAGACCCATAACTGTAGGCTCTCCTTTTGTGAGCTCAGAAGAGTGGATCCCTCTTGTGGACTGAGAATCTGAGAAAACAGCCCTAATAGCTACTAGTCATGTTCTGAACTATTGAGCATAATCATGGAAACTTCAAAAATGAAGAGATCCCTGTGGTTTAGAAATCAAACGCATTTAAATAGAAAAGTCTAAAATTTATGTACTTAGAAGAAAAAAATTATCGGTGCATTATTTTAAGACTAGTTTTAGATTATATTTTAAGACTAGAGACAGTTCTTGCTTTACGTAAATTTGCATTACATAGATTTGGCTTTATGGAAAGAATTCTGAAAGACTAGTTGAGAATTATATCGTTTGGTACCATCAAATATACGAGGGGGAAAAAAGAAAATCATTGCCCAAATTAAATCTCTCTCGAGTTTCATAAGAAAGTTGTACAGCCAATGGCTGGTGATAAAGCTAGGTGCAGGGGGTGGGGAAAGGGCAGTATACTGCGCAGAATTAGGCATACTTTATCATTAACTTTATCTTTCATTTCATAATTCTGTTTATTATCATAGTTTGGTATTTAATAGGTCTACATTTATGACTTGTGTAAAGTTATTGTCTTGTGTATACTTTTGTAATATAGGCTAAATGAAAAGAGTGGGTAGGGAAAAATCTGCATGCCATAAAAATTGCTTTTCATTGAGGTCTACAGAGTGGGCCAATTATGTGAAGCAAGGACTGTTTTTATTTATGACTAAGTTATAGGATTTAGAATTGGAAGAGAGACCATAGAGATCATCTACTCCCTTCATTTTGTGGATAATGGAAATTGTGGTTGTAAGAAACAAAATAACTTGCCTCGTGCCACACTTTAGTTCAGTTACTTCAGTCATGTCTGACTCTTTGTGACCCATTTGGGGTTTTCTTGGCTGGAGTAAGTTTGCCATTTCCTTCTCCAGTTTCATTTTACAGATGAGGAAACTGAACTGAACAGAGTGAAGTGACCTCTCTAGAATCACACAGCTAGTAAGTATCTAAGGCAGGATTTGAATTAATGAAGATGAGTTTTCCAGATTCTAAGTCTAGAGCTCTATCCACTGTGTCAACAACTGTGCAGGGACACACCACTAATCCAAAATAGAGCAAATATTTGGATCCAAGTCATCTGATTCTAAAATGAGTAACCTTTTCACTATGACAGCTCGCCTTAAAAATACTATAAGCATTAAATTTTGCACAAAATGTCCTTTTCATAAACAGAACAACTCTTGGTTCTAATATTTTCACAAATTTTTTCACTTATATTCCACAAAATCATTTTGAAGAAGAGTTTTTCCAAACTGATTTAAGAATACTATTTCTGGAAACTAAATTTTCATCTTTTTATTTACTAAAAAACAAAACAAAACACTATTTCTAAACCACATAAAATGTAATAGCAATAATAGCTAAAAGAATAAAAAAGAAACCCTATCTAGACAGAGTAACATAGTGGATAACAGACTCAGTCTCTGAGTCAAGAAGATCTGCATTCAACTCTCACTTGTGACACATAGACACCGTGACTCTGGGCAAATCATTTAGCCCCAATTGTCTAACTCTTGCCGCTATTCTTTCTTAGACTTGATACTAAGACAGAAGGCATGAATTTAAAAAAATATATGCAGCAAAATGAGTAATATGGGAAAATATTTTACATAATTGCACATGGATGGGAGAAAGAAGGGAGGGAGGGAGAACTTGGAATTCAAAATTTAAAAAAACTAATATTCAGATGACTAAATGTTTAGACTCTCAAATTTTATTGAAATACATTAGAAAACATAGAATAGATGTGTCCAGAAAATGAATATTAAAAATGTTAATGTGATTAATTGGCATGTAATCTGGAAAAATAAAGTTTTAAAAAAGCATTTATCAGATATCATTTGGTTTCAAGACGGCAGACATACCAGTAATTTGAACTTAAGGAATGGGATAATCTCCATTTCTAATGCACCAATATTAAGTTTAAACCAACCAACGCTTTCAAAAAATTACTATGGAAAAGACAGGTAGAAGGACAGAGAATCAGATGTGAAAGATCAAGTGCTCAAACAGAAAATTCACTCTCTTTGGCCGGTGAATGCCTCTAAGTCTGTATTCTGGTCATCATCTTCAATCCCCTGACCCTGAAAAGAATTACTTCCACCTAGTTTTATGCTTACACTATGCAAGAGAAAAAAAGCAGTTTACTCTTGTCTGTCTGCCCAACAGTCTAGTAGGGAAGAGAAAGTTTATTCTAGGAAAAAATTCAAAAACATTTCCAAACCCTATAATTAAATGCTATGTTGTGTGGTTCTTGAGAGGAACCATATTTTACATAGTTGAAGCACTAGGTCTTGGGGAGGGGAATGAAGGTATATTTGAACGGGGCCTTGAAGAATAAAGCACCTGGACGAGGTAGAAAAAAGGGGAAAGAGTAAGAGTAGTTAGGTTTGATTGTGGAGAGGCATTCTTTTTTTTTTACCTTTTCACCCCTCTTTAGTCTCTCAATTCATTTAGTTAACAAAAGTTTGACAATCATTCATCTTAAGGGTTACATGAGTGATTAAATGTTCTAAAATCCCAGAAACTTGACCCCCCTCTATGGAACTATGAGGCTTTGTGCAATTTACTTTGTGCAATTAATTCTCTGAATCTCTGTTTCTGATTAGATGATTACTGAGCTCCTTTTTCTGCTCCAAAATTCTAAGGCTTTATGATGCTATAAGGTAAAAGTCCTGGGTTGCAAGGAAATCCTAAGAATCACCTCATCCCCCACCCCAAACATTTGCCACATTGATCACGGCTATGAAGTGACTGATGTTGGGATTTGAACTTAGCAGCCTCCTGTTTTAAATAAAGTCAAATGAGTTGCAAAAGCATTTAGAAGAGTGAAAGTGCATCATATGAGCATAAGAGATTGCCATTATTATTAACAATAATAATATTGTTCATCCTCGATGTCCATAGAATTTCAGGTTAGGCTAACAAAACTCTTGATTAGAGCCCAGGATATCCAAAATCCTTAACCTTTTTCTTCTTCCCTTTTATTCAGCCTTCATGAGAATTTCTGTGTAGAGGAGTCAGTCAAGATTTTTCTTATCCTCGCTTGAAATTCTAATAAAAGACAAGAAGCAGCTGAGTTCCAATTCAACATCAGACTCTTCTGGGCAAGTCACTTTACCTCTGCCTTACAAAAGGATCGGCTGGATCTGCTGGAGAAAGAAAGAGTAAACCACTCCAATATCTCTGCCAAGAAAACCCCATGGATAGGTATGGTCCATGGAGTGATGAAGAATTAGACACTACTGAACAACGGAACAACAACAAAATCAAAACAAATTTGTGAGGTAGAAATGGCAAGGATTACCAACAGTGTCAGAGGGAAAAATATGAGACAGGATTTAAGTAACTTGTTCAAGGTCACCTGGCAAATCAGTAGTAAGATTAAAATCCAGTTCTTTGGATTTCTTTCTCATTGTTGTTTCGTATCTGACAGTCTCACAAATATACTCTGTTATTAAAGGATAGGTTTCCCTAATGTCTGCTTACTTTTGGACAAGGCTGATAAAATATGGAATTTAAAGTGACAAGACCTGGGTTTAAGTCCCAGAGTCCCTTCTGCAGTGTGGCTTAATTATTTTGTTAGAACTCAATTTCTATAAAATTAAAATATAAGAACAAAAATACCCTGGACTAAGTCAGTTACAAATAATTGGAAGATTATATGTTCTTTTGAATCTTTCAAGTCTTATTTTAAAGAGGAAGGAAGGGAAACTCCCTGGGGGAAGTTGCTTAACTTTCTCCAGAAAGTCTAGTACTAATGAGAGGAGAACTGAACTTCAAGTCAAGAATACCTTCATTTGAATCCTGTCTCATCACTTCCTTGGTGCCTGGATCTGCTTCCTCAAAATGGGGGGTTAAATTAGGGAGTCTCTAAAGTCCCTTCTACCACTAAATCTATAATCGTAGGTGGTTGAGTGAGGATTTGAATCCAGATCTTCTGATCATAAATACAGTAATGTCTCTACTACATTGAGTAACCTGCATTCACTAGCTCCAAATTACCATTCTCTTAAGGGCTGGGATGAAGAAAACTAACCAGTGTTCTGAAACTCCAGACCAAAGAGTTCTTTTCCCCTAAAGTTTTAGTATTTTAAATCCCCTCTCTCCCAGTAAATATCCCCCATTTTAAAAATCCAGTCTACTTGCCCCAAGTGTTAGGGTTGTCTTTGGTGTATACGATAAGGCAGAGATTTACTAAAGTTGGTCAGAATGAAATGATGTATGCACATAAAACAGGATTCAGACAGGGCTTCTGCCATTGTCAGCCCCCTCTTTGGTCCCTAGGATCAACTATATTAAAATCTACAGGGAAAACTAATTTCCACGTTAGTAACTCAAACAACCACAATGAAAACATCAAACTCCTAGCCTCCATTGTGGTGGCATCCTCCCTTATCCTCCTATAAGGGTGTCCTCCCACTGTGGGAGTTGCTGAAACTGGCAGTAGTAATTACTTCAAGGCCCTTGTATTTGTGAACCTTTTCCAAAGCTTTGCTTTCTCACTCTTGGATGCAGTGCAAAATTAAAGAATGTATCATTCTAACCTTGTGGCAGGTGCAGTGATCCTACAGACTAAATATTTCCTTTATAGATAACTGCCCATCTGGCAATATTTATGTTGACTGTTAAAAACTAACCATTAGAAAGTCATGAAAAGTGTCCTTAGATTCACTTTTCTTTGTGTTTTACAAAAAGAAAACTGGAATTAGAATCAGAAGACCTTGGTTTGAGCCCATCTTGACCCTGGTTGTATGATCATAGTTAAGTCATTTAATCTCTTTGTTTCTTCTTGTGTAAAATGGTGATAACAACCATAATATAGCTGACATTTTATGGTGCTTTAATGTTTAAAACATATTTTTCACAAAAAAGAATATCCAACTGCTTCACCAAGCATTTTCCCAGCTGTGGGTTCAAGCTATTCACAATGATGAGCCCCTTCTTACTGAATTCCTCCCTCCCCCTCCTGTTTTTAAATTGGTCTAGATATTTCAGATGACCTCATATAAGAACAAGAACACCTCCACAAATATACTTAAAATAGAAAGCATTATGCTGACAAGTAAATAGGCAAGGAACAAATAGCTTAAAATATATCGAATTCAATAACTGTCTCACACTCCTGACTCCTCTCACTCAGGTAACTAAGGCTACAATACCTATATCTCTGACTAGTACCTGTATTGGAGCTATTATTTTTCCACAGGGATAGATAGGGCAAGAGATATACAAAAAATTTTATTCTGATAACTGTGTGGTGTGTAATTAGAAAAAATCTGGAACTCTTGGACTCCATCTCCCAGAATTCTTTCCTCGTCCCAAAATTCCTTTTCCCTTTTCATTTACATGTGTCTTTACATTATTGTTTATATAGTTCTGTGACTCCCTCCCTGTAACTTTCTTCTCCCTCTCGCGTGGTCTGGAAAAGCCTCTCTTTACTGAAGGTTTTTTTTTTCCTCTACTTTTCAAGTGATGTTTAATAAATTTTATAAAATATATTACTTTGAGTGTTGGATATTGATTTTTAATCTATAGTGGATGGAGTCTTCTGGTACTGTATAATCTCTTTAGGTCCTATAGCTACAGTGTCACATGCAAAGGACAAGGTCTCAAGTGCTATGTGGCCACGGGAAAGACTCAGGTACATGTCATGGGCACCTATGAAAATATTTTAATAATGATGACACTCCAGCATTCAACACAGTTGAAAGGGTTTACAAATCCAAGGGTCTTGAAGCAATTAATACTACCAGTTTTAGCAGCTCCCACAAGGGGAGAGCACCCCCCCCACACACACACCTGGAGAGATGGAAGAAAATGATGTTATTAAGTAGACACATAAAAATATTTACCAATTGATTGATTGATCAGAATAGCAAGTGAAAGATATTCAGAGCAAGGAAAGGATATTCGGTAAGGATATAGCATTGACCCACCTGAATAAAGTCTCCCTGGGCTTGGTTGGTCAGGCTAGTAAATTGGTTGGAAGCCTGAGGGAAGATCCAGATGATTTCTTGTGTCTTAGCTCCTTTATATTCAGACCATTATCAAGCTTTGTCACTGGCCCAAGACATTACTCCCTGAAATGATTAAAATTGGATGATGGTTTCAATACCTTTTAAGGAAAAGCCAGCCTAGACTACATGGGATTAAAGCTTAGGGTATTGCTCCTACCACAGGGATCTATTATTCATATTTCCCTTCATCTCTAAATATCAATCGGTCAACAAGCATTCATCAAGTTCTTCTATACCAGGCACCGTAATCCTCAAACATTGGAGATGAAAAGAAAGAGCATTCAAAGACTGTCCTTAACCTCAAGAAGGTTTTGTACTAATGAAGGAGACAATGTGTAAGTAAACAGGGTCATACATTATAAAACCAAATGGAACTGAGGTAATCTTAGAGGGGAAGGCTCAAGTGACGGTGGAGATCAGTAAGGCTTCCTGTAGACAGTAATGTTTGATCTGAATCTTGAAAGAAGCCAAGGATGTCAAGAAACAAAGATGAGAAGAGAGAACATTTAAAGGTATGTAGTGCAATTAGGGAAACCAGGTCTTAGAATGTCTTCTATGTTGTTGTTCAGTCATTTTCAGTCGTGTGACCCCTTTTGGAGTTTTCTTGGCAATATGATACTGGAGTGGTTTAAAATTTTCTTCCCTGGCTTATTTTAGAGATGAGAAAATTGAAACCAATAGAGTTAAATGCCTTGCCCAGGACACACAAGCTAGTGAGTGTCTGAGGCAGGATTTAAACTCAAGTCTTCTTGACTCCAGGCTCAACACTCTATACATTGGTCCACCTAGCTGCCTGCCACCAACCAGCTGCCCAACTTGTATGAGGAATAGCTATTGCTGGACTACAGCGTCCAGAGGAATATGTTGTTATGAAAAGGATACAAAGGTAGGAAGATGTTAGATTGTGAACAACCTTAAAATATCAAACAAGTTTTTGTATTTGGTTCTGGAGGTAATGGGAAGTTCTTAGGATTTTTTTTTTCTGAACAGAAAGTGACTTGTTAAAACCTATACTTTAGGGAAATCACTTTGGCAGCTATGTAAAGAAGGAATTCAATAGTGAGGAGACTTGAGGCAGAGAAAACAATTAGAAGGCTATTGTAAAGTCTTACATCATTTACCAAGATGAGATCAAAATAGATACATGACCTAGGCATAAAGAGAGATATTATAGGTAAATTTGATTAAGAGGGAGTATATTACCTGTCAGATTTATGGATAGAAAAAGAATTTGTGACTACATAAGAGATAGAAAGCATTTTGAAATGTAAAATGGATCATTTTGAATACATTAAATTAGAAAGGTTTTGTACAAATAAAACTAATGCAGCAAAGATTAGAAGGAAAGCAACAAATTGGGAACATGTTTGTAGATAGTTTCTCAGAAGTCTCAAATATATAAAGAACTGTGTCAAATATATAAGATTTTAAGCTATTCCCCAAAGTGATAAATCATCAAAAGATATAGCAGACAGTTTTTGGATAAAGAAATCAAAACTATATAAAAATGCTCTAAATTATTATTAATTAGAGAAATATTAATCAAAACAACTTCGAGATATCATCTCATACTTATCAGATTGGTTAAAATTTTAAAAGGGCAAAATGTAAATGTTGGAGAGGATGTGGAAAAATAGGAACATTAATACATTGTTGGTGGTGCCATGAATTGCTCTAACAAACCATTTTGGAGAGCAATCTGGAAATATGATCAGAGTTATAAAACTGTGTATACCTTCTAACTCTGTAATACCTATTATTATAGTGGCATTATAGATTTTATATTTATGATAGTGGTATTGTAAGTTTATTTCTTAAGGTGATTAAAGAAAAAGGAAAAGAAATTATATGTTCTAAAATATTTAAAGCATTTGTTTTTTTTTGTTTTTTTGTTTTTTGTTGTTGTGGCAAAGGACTGGAAACTGATGAGATGCCCATCAACTGAGGAATGGACTGAATACGTTTGTAATACTGAATATGATTGTAATGGAGTATGTGTGCCATAAGAAAACAAGAGGATCACAAGGAAACCTGGAAAGGTTTATAGGAAGTGATACAAAGTGAAGAACCAAGACAAAGTTGTACATAGTAAGAACAATAATATATGATCTACTGTGAATGACTTAACTACTATTAACAAGGCAAGGATCCAAGACTACTCCAAGGGACTCTAAGGGACAAAAAAAGATCTCTATTGCCAGAGAAGGAACAGATGGAGTATGAATGTAGATTGAAATATACCATTCTTCACTTTATTTCTTCTATAAATTTTTTCTTTAGTGTAAGCAATATGTATCTTGTTTCACAACATGATGAATAGGGAAATGTATATTATAGGATAATATATGTATAATCTATATCATAATATCTGCTTTTTTTGGAAGGATGGAGCAGTGGGATGAAGGGGAAAAATAGAATGAGGAATGCATTTTTGAACATAATGTGAGAATTTGTTTCTCTTGGAAATAATATTTATTATAATTATTACATATTTATAACAAATTATATATAATAGTATTGCCACATTATATATTACGTCATATATGTAAAATAAAACAAATAATAAATTTTAAAAAGCAGGCTATTGTAATAATCCAGGTGTTAAGAGAGTTGTTTAATTAATTTCTCCTTTTTTAAAGGCTGCACCGCTTGTCAGTTGGTGACCCCCTGCTGTTCAGGTTGGCAGTTGGTAACAGTTAGAAGGGTGTGGCTCAGTGTGGTTTTGTAACTGGCAGACTGTTGGAAAGGGCTTTTTGTCTCTGGGTCCCCTGAAGAGTGTGTGTGGCTTGCTCTCTCTGGGACTATGAAGAGACTGAGAAACGGATTTAAGGCCTAAACAGTCTTACTGATTATCAATTAAACTTGGGTAGATAAGGTAGATAGTTAGTGGTTATATTATTAGATAATGAGAATAGGAGAGTATGCAAGGGCTTTGGCCTAGTAAAAGACACTGCCTTCTGAGGCAGATAGATGTAGGGTTTTCTAGAAAATTTTAGTTAGGATTGGGATCTTTTTTTTTTTTTAATTTTTTTTTTTTTATTTTAAACCCTTAACTTCTGTGTATTGACTTATAGGTGGAAGATTGGTAAGGGTAGGCAATGGGGGTCAAGTGACTTGCCCAGGGTCACACAGCTGGGAAGTGGCTGAGGCCGGGTTTGAACCTAGGACCTCCCGTCTCTAGGCCTGACTCTCAATCCACTGAGCTACCCAGCTGCCCCTAGGATTGGGATCTTGAGTACAGTTATAATCTATTATAAGATTACTTTCATTTTCTTCCTTCCTAATAATAAACTAAATGTTTTGTGTTTAATAAACTAGACACTGGCTTTTGATCAAACCCCCCCTTCCCCCCCCCGCCTAATTTTTTTTTTAATCCTTCACACAGGTAAGAAGGGCTGGAATTAAGATGGTAAGTTTTGGGTACAAATAAAAAGATAGTCTGAGAGATGTTATGACCATAGAAATGGCAAGATTTGACAATAAATTGGATATGTGATGTTAGTGATAGTAATATAGAACTTTGGAAGAGGGAAAGAATGAGCTTAGTTTTGGCCATGTTGAATTTGGGATGCATGGGTCACTTGAACCTTACCCTCTAAAGTTGTGCCTTTTCAGTTGTGTTCAAATCTTTCTGGTCCCATTATTTTTTTTTGGCAAAGATATTGGAATGGTTTGCCATTTCTCTCTCCAGTTCATTTTATATATGAGGAACTGAGACAAACAAAGAAGGTTAAATGACTTGCCTAGGTCAGCTAATAAAAATCTGAGGTCAAATTTGAACTTATGAAGATGAGTCTTCTTGATTTCAAGCCCAGTCCTCTATCTGTTGCACTATCTAAATGCCCTCCTAGCTACCTCTATTATACTCTTTCTATCATATATGAACCAATTTACTTATATGTTGTTTCTTTCATTAGTATAGACAAGTTGTTGGGCAGAAGCTATTTTGTTTCTTGTCTTTTTATTCCCAGTGTCTAACATGGTATCTGGCATAGAGTAGGTGCTTAATAAATGCTAGATTGACCTATTCATGATCATTATCACCATTTTCATTCAGGATTTGAGCATCTCCATTCTGGTTCTACTTTCTTATTAAATTCTTATATTTCAACTAGATACTAATTCCTTTTGATTTTTATTTCTACAACATCTCTCATATCTATTGTCTTTTCACTACTTCTATTGCCACCAGCCAAGTACAAAATCACTACCTGGATTATTATAATAGTCTCCTAGTAGATCTTCCCACCTTTACTAAATCACAGAATTTCAGAGTTGGAAGGGGCCTCATTATCTATTAAGCCTAATGCTTATTTGTAAAAGAATCCCTAGAACCACATGGTCAAGAGAATTTTCCTTGAAGTCTTTGAATGAGTGAGAATCCATCTCCTTAAAAAATTATTTACTTTGAACAATCTTTTCTTTTAAAAAATGAGTTCCATATTCTCACTTTACCTCACACCCATTTAGAAGGAAGGCATTATATTAATTATACATATAAAATAATGCAAAATATATTTCCATATTACCAATATCTAAAAAAGACAAAAAATATAGAAACTGATAAAATTGCTCTTAGAGTTATTCTGGGCTCTCCTTGGAGGAAGATAATATTCTTTCATCAGGAGTCCTTTGAAATTGTCTTGGATCATTATATTGATCAGGATAACCAAGTCTTTCACAGTTGATCATCATTACAACATTGCTGTTACTGTGCAGAATACTAAATCCATTATCTTTTAAGGTAATCCATTCCACTTTTGGATAACTTATCAGTAGGGTGCTTTTTCCTTAACACCAAGCCATCACAATCTCCCCCTGCAATTTATCTTTCAAATACTGGCCACTGTCAAACCAATCTTTCTTATGTATTAATTTGGTTATGATCATTCTTCTGTAGCTACTGTGATTTCTCACTCTATAGCAGGGGTCGGCAACCTTTTTGGCCGTGAGAGCCATAAACGCCACATTTATTTAAACATTTATTAATATTCGTTTTTAACATGGTTACATGATTCATGCTCCTACTTTCCCCTTCACCCCCCGCACTCCCCCCACCCATGGCCGATGCACAATTCCACTGGTTTTAACATGTGTCATTGATCAAGACCTATTTCCAAATTGTTGATAGTTGCATTGGTGTGGTAGTTTTGAGTCTACATCCCCAATCATGTCCACCTCAACCCATGCGTTCAAGCAGTTGTTTTTCTTATATGTTTCCTCTCCTGCAGTCCTTCCTCTGAATGTGGGTGGCATTCTTTACCATAAATCCCTCAGAATTGTCCTGGGTCATTGCATTGCTGCTGGTACAGAAGTCCATTGCATTCGATTTTACCACACTATATCAGTCTCTGTGTACAGTGTTCTTCTGGCTCTGCTCCTTTCACTCTGCATCAATTCCTGGAGGTCTTTCCAGTTCACCTGGAACTCCTCCAGTTTATTATTCCTTTTAGCACAATAGTATTCCATCACCAGCATATAGCATAATTTGTTCAGCCATTCCCCAATTGAAGGGCATACCCTCCTTTTCCAGTTTTTTGCCACCACAAAAAGTGCAGCTATAAATATTTTCATGCAAGTCTGTTTATCTATGATCTCTTTGGGGGTACAAACCCAGCAATGGTATGGCTGGATCAAAGGGCAGGCATTCTTTTATAGCCCTTTGAGCATGATTCCAAATTGCCAGCCAGAATGGCTGGATCAGTTCATAGCTCCACCAGCAATGCATTAATGTCCCAATTTTGCCACATCCCCTCCAACATTCATTACTCTCCCCTTCTTTCATTTTAGCCAATCTGCTAGGTGTGAGGTGATACCTCAGAGTTGTTTTCATTTGCATTTCTCTAATTATTAGAGATTTAGAACACTTTCTCATGTGCTTATTGATACTTTTGATTTCTTTACCTGAAAATTGCCTATTCATGTCTCTTGCCCATTTATCAATTGGGGAATGGCTTGATTTTTTTATACAATTGATTTAACTCCTTGTATGTTTGAGTAATTAGACCCCTGTCAGAGTTTTTCGTTATAAAGATTTTTTCCCAATTAGTTATTTTCCTTCTGATTTTGACTACATTGTTTTTGTTTGTACAAAAGCTTTTTAGTTTAATATAATCAAAACCATTTAATTTACATTTTGTAATTTTCTCTAACTCTTGCTTGGTTTTAAAGTCTTTCCTCTCCCAGAGATCTGACAAGTGTACTATTCTGTGTTCACTTAACTTATTTATAGTTTCCCTCTTTATATTCAAGTCATTCACCCATTCTGAATTTATCTTGGTGTAGGGTGTGAGATGTTGATCTAGACCTAATCTCTCCCATATTGTTTTCCAAATTTCCCAGCAGTTTTTGTCAAATAGTGGATTCATGTCCCAAAAGTTGGGCTCTTTGGGTTTATCATACACTGTCTTGCTGATGTCATTTACCCCAAATCTATTCCACTGATCCTCCCTTCTGTCTCTTAGCCAATACCATATTGTTTTGGTGACTGCTGCTTTATAGTATAGTTTAATATCTGGTACTGCTAGGCCCCCTTCCTTCACATTTTTTCCCATTATTTCCCTTGATATTCTTGATCTTTTATTATTCCAAATGAAATTTGTTATAGTTTTTTCTAATTCAGTAAAGAAGTTTTTTGGTAGTTTAATAGGTATGGCGCTAAGTAGGTAAATTAATTTGGGTAGAATGTTCAGTTTTATTATGTTAGCTTGTCCTACCCATGAGCAATCAGTGGCTTTCCAATTGTTTAGATCCAGTTTTATTTGTTTGGAAAGTGTTTTGTAGTTGTTTTCGTATAATAGCTGTGTTTGTTTTGTTAGATTGATTCCCAAGTATTTTATATTGTCTAGGGTGATTTTAAATAGTGTTTCTCTTTCTACCTCTTGCTGCTCTAATGTGTTGGAAATGTATAGAAATGCTGATGATTTATGTGCATTTATTTTGT
>NC_058132.1:327120645-327140344 GCF_016433145.1 Gracilinanus agilis | reverse complement strand
TGGATGATCTTCTTAATTACATGCTGGAGTCTCTTTGCTAGTATTCTATTTAAGATTTTTGCATCTATGTTCATTAGGGAGATTGGTCTGTAGTTTTCTTTCTCTGTTTTTGATCTCCCTGGCTTTGGAATCAGTACCATATTTGTGTCATAAAAGGAATTTGGTAGGACTCCTTCTTTGCTTATCATATCAAATAGTTTGTATCGTATTGGGATTAGTTGCTCTTTGAATGTCTGATAGAATTCATTTGTGAATCCATCAGGCCCTGGTGATTTTTTCTTAGAGAGATCTTTGATGGCTTGTTCAATTTCTTTTTCTGATATGGGATAATTTAGGTATTTTATTTCTTCTGCTCTTAATCTAGGCAATTTATATTTTTGTAAATATTTATCCATATCTCCTAAATTGTTATATTTATTGCCATATATTTGGGTGAAATAGTTTTTAATGATTGCTTTAATTTCCCCTTCATTAAAGGTGAGGTCTCCCTTTTTATCTTTGATACTGTCAATTTGGTTTTCTTCTTTCCTTTTTTTATCATATTGACCAGTACTTTGCCTATTTTATCTGTTTTTTCAAAATACCAGCTTCTAGTCTTATTTATTAATTCAATAGTTCTTTTACTTTTGATTTTATTAATTTCTCCCTTGATTTTTAGTATTTCTAATTTAGTTTTCATCTGAGGGTGTTTAATTTGCTCACTTTCTAATTTTTTGAGTAGCATGCCCAATTCATTAATCTCTGCCCTACTTAATTTGTTAATATATGCACTCAAGGATATAAATTTCCCCCTGAGTACTGCCTTGGCTGTATCCCACAGAGTTTGGTAGGATGTCTCATCATTGTCATTCTCTTCAATGAAATTGTTGATTGTTTCTATGATTTCTTCTTTGACTAGCTGGTTTTGGAGAATCATATTATTTAATTTCCAATTAGTTTTTGATTTGCCTGTCCAGGTGCCCTTACTAATTATTATTTTTATTGCATTATGATCTGAGAAGGTTACATTTATTATTTCTGCTCTTTTGCATTTGTTTGCAATGTTTCTATGCCCTATAACATGGTCAATCTTTGTGAATGTACCATATGCAGCTGGAAAGAAGGTGTATTCCTTTTTGTCCCTATTTATTTTTCTACACATATCAATTAGATCTAATTTTTCTAGGACTTCATTCACCTCTCTTACCTCTTTCTTATTTATTTTTTGGTTTGATTTATCTAGATCTGAAAGAGGAATATTTAGATCTCCCACTATTATGGTTTTACTATCTATTTCCTTCTTGAGCTCTGCCAGTTTCTCTTTTATGAATTTGGATGCTATGCCACTTGGTGCATACATATTGAGCAGTGTTATTTCTTCATTGTTTATACTGCCTTTAATCAGGATGTAATGACCTTCCCTGTCTTTTTTAATCATATCTATTTTTAATTTGGCTTTGTCAGAAATCATAATAGCCACTCCTGCCTTCTTTTTCTCATTTGAGGCCCAAAAGATTTTGCTCAAGCCCTTAACCTTAAACTTGTGTATGTCTACCCGCCTCATATGTGTTTCTTGTAGACAATATATGGTAGGATTTTGGTTTCTAACCCAGTCTGCTATTTGCTTCTGTTTTATGAGCGAGTTCATCCCATTCACATTCAGAGTTATAATTATCAGTTGTGCATTCACTGACATTTTCGTATCCTCCCCTATTCCTACCCCTTCTTCTTACACTAATTCCTTTTAAACCAGTGGTTTGCTTTGAACTGGTATCCCTTATCCCCTCCCTTGATGAACTTCCTTTTCTACCCCCTCCCTTAATATTCCCCTCTTTTTATTTTTAAAGCCCTAATGAATGCCGTCCCCCTTCTTCTCCCCTCCCTTTTTTGACCTCCCCACTCCCCTGCTCCCCTTGGTTTATCCCTTCTGACTTTCTCAGTAGGGTTAGATAGAGTTTTATATCCCAATGGATAATATAGCTACTCTTCCCTCTCCCGGTTGATTACACTGAGAGTAAGGTTTAAATATTACCTTTTAATGCTCTCTTCCTCTCCTTCTTATAATAGTATTTGTCCCCTCCTCTTCCCATGCCCTCTTTGTGTGTAAAAGAATATCCTATTTTTCTTATTCTCTCAAGTTTCTCTTGGTGTCCCCTATTATTCACCCCCCTCTTTCCACCCCCCATATTATCTTAGACCATTTAGTATTCCACCCTCTCCCTATGAATTATTCTTCTGATTACTATAATAGTGAATACTATAATAGTGAAGAGTTCACTACAGAGAATTATACATAGTATTTCTCCACATAGGAATGCAGATAATTAGATTATTGAGGCCCTTAAAAAGGCAAAATTAAAAATTGTGAGTTTTCCTTCTTTTCCCTCTGTTTCTTATTTACCTTTTCATGTTTCTCTTAATTTTTGTGGTTGGATATCAAACTTTCCATTTAGTCCTGGTCTTTTCTGTGCAAATACTTGGAAATCTTCAATTTTGTTGAATGCCCATACTTTCCCCTGGAAGTATATAGTCAGTTTTGATGGGTAGTTTATCTGTGGTTGTAGGCCCAGTTCTCTTGCCTTTCTGAATATCGTATTCCAAGCTTTGCGGTCTTTTAGCGTGGAGGCTGCCAGATCCTGTGTGATCCTGATTGGTGCTCCTTGATATTTGAATTGTCTCTTTCTGGCTTCTTGTAAGATTTTTCTTTCACTTGGAAGCTCTTGAATTTGGCTATTATATTCCTGGGCATTGTCTTTTCTGGGTCTAGTGTAGAGGGTGATCTATGGATCCTTTCAATGTCTATATTGCCCTCTTGTTGTAGAACTTCAGGGCAATTTTGCTGAATAATTTCTTTTAGTATGGAGTCCAAATTTCTATTAATTTCTGCTTTTTCAGGGAGACCAATGATTCTCAAATTGTCTCTTCTAGACCGGTTTTCTTGGTCTTTCACTTTCTCATTGAGATAGTTCATGTTTCCTTCTATTTTATCAGTCTTTTGACTTTGTTTTATTTGTTCTTGCTGTCTTGAGAGATCATTAGCTTCTAATTGCTCAATTCTAGCCTTTAGGGACTGGTTTTCCTTTTCAATCTGGTCATTTCTGGTGTTCAATTTGCTTATCAGTTCATTTGATTTCTGAGACTCATTTTCCAATTGCAAAATTCTGCCTTTTAAACTGTTATTTTCTTGCCTGATTTCCTTTTGAGCTATTTCCCATTTCTCTATCCAAATCTTTTCCAACTTTCTCGTCATCTCAGATTTGAACTCTTCAAGAGCTTGTGACTAGTTTTCATTATTTTGGGAGTGTCCGGATGTGATTGCTTGTTTGTTCTCCTCTTCTGTTTGCTCCGTTGTCTGGATTTTCTCTGTGTAAAAGTTGTCGAGTGTTAAAGATTTCTTCTTCTTGTTAATCTTTCTCTTCTGGGCTTCCTGATTCTGGGTTGCCATTGTTAGCCCAGCCCCTTCTCAGCTTTATCCTCGCGCTCAGGGTCTGTCTGCTCTCTTTAGGCTCCTGAGGTCTCAGGTCTGGTTGTTCTCAAGGTCAAGCCCCCTGGTGGACCCCCTTGCTTGATCCTCTGCTGGAGGTTCCTTTACAAGTCTCAGGGCGCTGTTTCCACAGTCGTATACCTGTCTGCACTGGTTCCCCACTCAGGGTTTCAGAGCCTTTGCTGACACATGCGCGCCTATGTCCGCCTCCACCCGAGCCTGCACTCAGTGTCTACGCTCAAAGTCCATGTGCGTTCTTTAGCTTTTTGGGGTCCTAAGTCTTGCTGCTCTCAGGAACAGGCCCTGGAGCTGCCAATGACTCAATGGGTGCCCCAAACTTGCTCTATTTCTTTTGAGCTGTCTTTGGCGTTGTAGGTGGTGTGTGTGTGGGGGAGGGGGGAGGAGTATTGCTCAGCCAGCAATTTAGTGAGAGCTGTTTCATCCCTTTATAGCATGGAAATGCCCTGATTCCACGTACCTTCCATGCTGCGCCCTATTGCGGGGTCCCTCTGTTTGTCTGGATTTATTTTTATGTCCCCTTGAGGAGTCCTGTATGTTTTGGTTAGGAGAGGTTAAGCACTGCTTTTTTTTTTTTTAAACTCTTGTACTTTGGTGTATTGTCTCATAGGTGGAAGAGTGGTAAGGGTGGGCAATGGGGGTCAAGTGACTTGCCCAGGGTCACACAGCTGGGAAGTGGCTGAGGCCGGGTTTGAACCTAGGACCTCCTATCTCTAGGCCTGACTCTCACTCCACTGAGCTACCCAGCTGCCCCCAGCACTGCTTTTTACTCTGCCGCCATCTTAACCCAGAAACCCTCCCTGCCACATTTTTTAAGATGTAATTTTTGTGAGAGCCGTACAGTGCTCACAGTGTGTGCTCCTGTAACAGTGCGAGCTTCTGTAACAGCGCCTGAAAAAAAATTGACTTTATGGCTCCTGCAGAAAGAGCCATATCTGGCCCTCAAAAGAGCCAGATATGGCTTGAGAGCCATACATTGCTGACCCCTGCTACATAGGGTCCTACGCTCATGCTGTTCAGCCCTAAGAACCCTCCAGTCCTTCTTGGAAATTGTGGTAATGGAGTGGATGGAGGAAGATGAGAAAGGGAGAAATTTTATTTTTGTCAAGAATTTAAACCAAAGTTTCAATAGAAACTGAAAAAAATCATTTCCTTCCTTCCTTCCTTCGTTCCCACTTGTGCTGACTCACTCTGGCTTGGACACCTGCAAGCCTAGGTAGCACAGAGAATGGAATGCAGGACTTGGAATCAGAAAGAATTATGCTCAAACCTTGTTTTATATGCTTGCTAGTTGTTTGACACTAGATAAATTACTTAATCTATTTGTGTCTCAGTTTCCTCATCTTCAAAAGGATATAGTTGAGCTTGAAGCCTTCTAAATTCTCAGAATTACATTTAGGAGCATACAATCCAAAACAACCTCTCCATGAACAGTCACTTCCCCATGAACAAATCTGTGTGAGAACCTCAAATTTCCTTTTCAGTCAAAGAATCGAAGTAGTTAAAAATATTCACTATATATGTATTTTCTGTTTTCTTGAATACTCCAAAGATCCATGGTGTATCACTGTGTTTCCTTCACCCCTGCAAACAGCAACCTCTCTACAACTTGATAGAGTGTCTTTAAGAATTTCTGTGACCTCAATCTGATCACCCATAAACCAGAGAAAGCAAACTCTAGAAAAAAATTTCAGTAATATTAGTCCATCTAAAAGCATTGACTAAGTTCCTACTATACAACTTGTGCCAATCTAGACTTAGGAAGAAGAAGATACAATTTCTGCCCTCAAGGATCTTACCATCTAGTTGGGGAGATAAGACAAATATTTATGAAACAGACGTAAAACAGTGTAAGGTTAGGGTTATATTATGTCATGCTGACTCTGTCAGAAAAGTTCCGTGTTTATTATTTTCTATATTCATTCTATTCTCCACTCCCTATGAATGTAAGCTCCCTGAGGGCAGGAGCTATTTTTCTTTTGTCTTTGCATACTCAGCATTTAGTACAATACTTGGAACATATTGTTATTCAGTCATTTCCAACTCTACCTGGCCCCATTTGGGGTTTCCTTGGCAAAGATACCATAGTGGTTTGCCATTTCCTTCTCCATTTCGTTTTGCAATTAAAGAAACTGGGGCAAACAAATGGAGTGACTTACTCAGGGTCACACAACTAGTGCCTAAGGCCATATTTGAGCTGAGGAAGATGAATCTAAAAGACTCCAGGCCCTGTGTTCTCTCTACTCAGCCACATAGCTGCTCTTAGAATACAGGAAGTCTTTAATAAAGCTTGTGTAATTGAGGAGCTCAATACTTCTGAGTTCTGATCCTGGCTTTACCACTAGCTATGCACATGCCTTTGGGCAAGCTATTAAACATCCTCTAGTCTCAGTTTTTTTCATCTGTATAATGGAAAGGGTTGAACTAGATGGATTTTTATATTCCCTTTTAGATCTAAGATTGTAATAAGTTATAAGTGAGTGAGTAAGAACCCATCACCTTAAAAATTATTTATTTTTACCATTCTTTTCTTTTTAAAATGAGTTCCATATTCTTGCTTGAGGTCTCAGAGGATGAGTCTAGGGGAATAGATGAAAAGAGAAGCTGGGACCCAAAGAACACTCCAGTCATATTGAAGAGGTTACCTTCTTTATGATGAACTTTGTTTCATTAAATGAAAAATACATTAGTGTTTTTCCAAGAAGAAAACACTACAGAAATAAATAGATAAATCAAGAAGTCTTTACCACAAATCCAGGCTATGGCATGATTCCTTCAGAATCTTAGAGGTTATTAAGCCTACCTGTCCCTCCATTCCCTGATTCACAGTTGGGGAACCTGAGGCCCAGAGAGGTTCAGTAATATAGCTAAGATCATATAGGTGGTAAATGTCTGAGGCAAGATTTGAACTCGGGTCCTTCTGATTGCAAGTGCAGTGTTCTATTCGTTATGTTGGTTCAGTGGAGAGAGCACCAGCCCTAGAGTCAGGAAGAGCTAAGTTTAAATCTAACTTCAGACACTTACTAGCTGTGTGATTTTGGGCAAATCACTTAACCTCGTTGGCCTCAGTTTCCTCACCTGTAAAATAAGCTGGAGAAGGAAATGGTAAACCCATTCAGTATCTTTGCCAAGAAAGCTCCAAATGAAGATACAGAAAGTCAGATATGACTTAAAACAACTGAACACCACCCCCTCTCCTTGAGTGATCTATGATTCCCTCTGTTAATAACTAACATGTGGCATGGCAGAGTTCTAGAGTAATTGTCCTTTTTCTGTGGCCCTAAGTTCTCACCAGGGATGCTGGCTCTTATCTAGGTCAGATAAGCCCTAGACTTCTATGACATTGACCTTAGAGAATGAAAACTAAAGTCCAGATTCCATCGTGTGCAATGCTATCATCTTCCTCATTGAGGACATCAGAATAACCACAATTTCACTGAGTAAAGAAACATATATCCAGGTCCTACTTGACAATTTTTAGCCCACAACTAATAGCCCATATTTTCACACTGCTGTAAAAAATATTACAAAAGGTTTCAATACTCTGTTTTAATAGTGCAAATTTACACATATTCCCATAGAATCATGTAATATGTCCGTCGTATCAATTTCCATTTCTATAAACTAGAGAGGTAGTGTGGCATAGTCAGGAAGTCTTGGGTTTGAATCTTGCTTCATATATTTACTACATGATTGATCCTGGGTACGTCCCTTAGACTCACTGAGCTTCATTTTTCCCTGTTAAAATGAGGTGACTCATTTGACCCCTAAGATTCCTTTTAGTCTTAAAACTCTGATCCTGTGACTGTTAGGAAGAGAGCAGCTGATAAAGTCCTCCACAAAATAGTTTATGAATTTAATGCCTTCCAGGGATATTTACATTAAATCAGAATCTGGAGAGGGCAATATATAGCCCTGTGAAATGTTAAAATTGATCTGTGCCACCATTTGACCCCCAAAACAGCCTTTTGATTTTAAAGAAAAAATGTTTGATCTTAAGACTGCTCCCCTTCCCCTCCCAAGGGTAGAAAACAATTCTTTTCTATCTGTAAACAAGTCTCTTGGGTGGTGAAGTAATTAAATGAGCTAGGAAGAGCCACATGAAAAACATCACACATATGCTGGGTGGTCATTCTAAATGCTTTCATGGTAACTCCTGGTGTCCAGGAGATCTACTTCTTGTCCTGACTGAAGTATGAATCCTCTAATTGAAGAAGCTTAGGAAAGGGACATCATGAAAAGAATACATTGATGAAAGGGACAGGAAGTCTTGCTCTTTTTCCTAGAACCATGGATTTGGGCTGCCTCAGCCTGCTTGTTGAAGAGGCAACTGAAAGAGCTAACCTTCTCTTCATGCTTTTCTCTCTTTCTTTCACCTGCTTTTTGCTACGTAATAAGTAATTATAAAATGAAGACATGATCTCTAGAAAACTTTAATTGTAATAACCCAAAGGAATGAATCTCTACTTGTGATATTTCAGCTATTAAAGTGGAGATATTTTTTTTTAATTTTTAAACCCTTAACTTCTGTGTATTGACTTATAGGTGGAAGATTGGTAAGGGTAGGCAATAGGGGTCAAGTGACTTGCCCAGGGTCACACAGCTGGGAAGTGTCTGAGGTCGGATTTGAACCTAGGACCCCCTGTCTCTAGGCCTGGCTCTCAATCCACTGAGCTACCCAGCTGCCCCCTAAAGTGGAGATATTTTAAGGAGGGGTGGTGATGCTTCATACCAAGTAGGTTGTTACCCACTAAACCTATTTAGTGCTAATTTAGAGTATTCCCTAAACATTTTCCAAGAGTCTTCCCCAGGACTCACGTGGCCAAAGCTGCTCACAAGTGGCAGATCAATGTGTGAAGAAAAGATTCTAGACTAGCTAGTTTGGGGAAGCTTAAAAATTCTGCCCAATAAATTCAAGAAGTTTGCATTTGATTCTCAGACATTGCTCTCTCCTCTCATGCCTATATCCCATCCTTATCTTCTCTTTCCAAGTAACTTTGAGTCAAAGTCTCTTTTCAAGGATTATACCAACCCTTAAGAGAAATAGGGTTATAGGATTTGGAGCTGAAAGCAGTGGTATGCTGCTAAATGTTTTATAATCTGCTCTCCAGGAAAAAGAAAAAGTAAATTTGACAGATTTCTACATTTAATCTGAATTTTTAACATTTTCTTCATCACTTTCTTAAGTCTAGAATTGGGGAATGGTTGGTTGCAAGCACTGTAAATTTGATGTCCTCCCATCCCCCAACAAGGAGATAAAGGGTAGAATGAGGCCCTGTTCTGAGAGCTATTTTTTTCCTCTGGACTTTGCTTCACTTTCTTAGTAAAAGACAATTAATGTTAATTACTTAATTGATGTTGGAGAGATTTTAACTGGTTGAGTGATTCTTTTTTAACCCCTTGACTTGGAATAGATTCTAAGATAGAAGAATGGTAAAGGCTGTGCAATTGGGATTAAGAGACTTGCCCAGGATTACACAACTAGTAAATGAGTAACATTGGGGGAAACACACATGATGGGGGCTCAGAAGAAACAGTATTATGACTGACAACTCCTTGGATTTACCCTCAAGAACCTTAGGGATACTAATAGCCAGTCTAGGGACTCAACTTACAAAGTATGTGGGAGTTGGAATAGTCCTAGATCCTATGCTAGACTCTTGTTCCTGTTGTGGTTAGTACCCCCATTTGGTTTTTATCCTGGCTGCACAGCAGCCTCCAATTCTAAAGAATTTCAGAAATAAGTTTGTCTACTAATCTAAACATAACTGGATTTTGTACAAGTTCCATGGCTATATTTCTGAAGTGAGCTCAAACAGAATGTTTCTGATCATTCCTCATCTCAGAGGAAGGAACTGTACCCTGAAAGGTAGTGGAGGTCAGGCCCTTACCCTGAAGATGGAGATGGGAAATAAAAGAGCAGATACTCATATCTACAAGGCTACAATGCCAGGAAAGAGGCCCACAATGTAGGGGCAGCTTTGAAGGTCTTGAAAATGACGCTATGGTTGAGTTTCTAACAAGATTTTTTGAGTTCATTGTGGATTGTAAGGGAATCCCAGCTTTCATAGTTTCAGATTGTGTACTATAACAATGTGGAATACCATGAGTACTGTAACAATGTGAAGAAAGGAGAGACATGCATAGGTTATAATAGTGCAGAAAGTTTCAAAGAAGAAGTACCTGAGTTGAGCTCAGAAGGGTGGGTAGAATTTATATTCCAGCTCCAGGTATGATAAAGCCAAGATAATTGCACCTGGACATAGGTGGGTTTGGGCATTAATACAGCCTTGAGATTTATCACCATGAGATATAAATGATCTAATTCACAAATTGCAAGATATAAGCAATTTTTTAAAGTCCTTACAAGGCAATATCTTGATACCTTGATAAGATGTGGCTAACTCATCTGGAGGGCAGCTTCCTCTCTTCTACCATCCAGACACCATCTCTTCCATGGGACAAAGATCACTGTACATTACCACGTGGCAAGGAGATTTCTTAATCTTATATAGCAACAAGACAAGATTAAGACATGTTAAGCTTGGGCTGATAGCTGTATTCAGATTAGGCTACTAATTAACTTACTCTTATACCAGATTCACTTATAATTGAACCAAATCAAGGGAGGAATTGATCAAGAGATGCAGGAATACAGTGTGAGAGCAGTTCTGGTTAGCGTAGCTCAAGAAGGCTAAAATAGATCTGGAGAAAGACCAGGAGAGGGCCACTCAAATGATCAAAAGGATCATGCATGACATAACATAAAAGGACAAAGCAATTTAAGTTTAAAAACAAGATAATGGATTATAAAGAGCATGTCGAAGAGACTAGAGTATAAGGTGATCAAAGGAAATGATGTTAGTTGGAGAATTCTTGGTGGAGTTTCATCTTGAGCCAGATCTTAAAGAACTGATGAGAGAAAAGGGTAGGGGGGAGGGACATTCTAGAGTACCAAACTTACACATGAACAGAATAGCCAGTGGGGACTTTAGGGTACAGCAACAAAGCTCCCTCCATTCTCTTACCAAAAGTCTTTCCATTAGAGATTTGTCTTTTCAGTACATTTGAGTATAGCCATTGCCTTTTCTAGGTCCTCTTTTAAATTGAAAATACTATAAGAAAAGAAAATATCAGTTATTAGTATCTTACTGTGTGAATTAATTTATAATTCTCCCCCTTCATGATCTCCCTTCTGGGGTAGACATTGAGTAATGAGATTTGATAAAGGGAGGTGTGGGAGGCAATTTTGAACCTTTGAGTACAGAGTAGGAAAGTTCAGGAAGGAAAACCAGGTGTACTTAAAAGATAAGATTAGAAGGTAACTGAGGCAAAGAAAGGGAAAGTAGCATGAATCAAAAAGGGAAATTTGCCTAGTTTATGATTTTGTCTTGGGCTACTTCTGGCTACAAACTTCATCCTGACAGAAGAGATTTCAACCCATCCTTTCTTCACAATTCACTATCTCTTATGCAGGGATAAACAAAAACCAGCTGGAACCAGCTAGCAAGAGCCAATTTTGAAAATTTCAGTGTAAGCATTTACATGTCAGAAATCCACAAATGTTACAAATTAGAGATTTCTTTATTGTTTTGTTGTCTAGACTTAAGAAAGTGATGGAGAAAACATTTATAATGCAGATTAAACTTAAAAGTGTGTCATGAATGCATTTTTTAAAGAGTTAGTTGTTAAATATTTGCCATTATACCACTGAGCCTCATTGTAAATGTCCTGATGTTTTCTATTCAGTGGCAATGAGAGAGAAAGTTTGGTTTATGATTGGCGGAAACTTAAGAAGGTCCAGAATGAATTTAAATTTTCTTTTAATTGAGTTTAATTTTCTTAATTGCATGTAAAACATTTTAATATATTTTTAAAATTTTGAATTCTAAATCCTCTCACTCCTCTCAAAACCTTTTTAATTTAATATAATTACAATTATCCATTTTATGTTCTATAATATTCTTTGTCTCTTTTTTTAATCATACATTCTTTCCTTATCCACAGATCTGACAAGTAAAATATTCCATGCTCCCCTAATTTGCTTATGATATTGTAGTGGGTGAAAGATAATTACTGATACCCTTTGATCCATTAGCACCAGTACTAGTTCTATATCCCAAAGAGATCAAAAATAGGGGAAAAGGACTTATTTGTACAAAAATATTTCTAATAGTTCTTTTTGTAGTGGCAAAGATTTGGAAATTGAAGGGTTGATGTCTATCATCTGGCAAATGGCTGAACAAGTTGTGATATATGAATTGTTATAAAGAAGTAGGTAATCTAGGTTAAAGGAGGGATAAAGGTGATATAGGTGATTTGGAAGGGGAATGAAAGAGATAGCTGAGTGTAGAGAAGGATGAGGTGGTATATAGGAAGGTAAGGGAATGACAGGGAGTATATAGGAGGACAGCTTAAACAGGCTTATTCACAGAGGCTAGAGACAGAGAATACTGAGGAAATAGGCTAAGGTTCTTCAATCAGGGAAGATATCTCTAAAGTACCAATAGGAGTTGGGCCAGTCAGAAATGTTTTATATCTGGCTGGAGGACTTCTCTTGTTAATTTCTAAGTCCTTTGAGGGAGGAGGTAAAAGGGCTCCTCCCTGCCAGTGAAACTGATGGCTGCAGGAAGTCTCTGGTAGATACTTCCTGCCAAGATGAATGCCTGTGGTTCCCTCAAGAAATAAAAGAATATAATTCCTTCCCTCTTCAGCCCTTGCCTTATTCTTCGATACAATGATTCACCAGAGACTTTGAGTAGGTAACAAAGGGGATTTATTAATGTCAGGGATAATCAAAAGGAGAGAGGGGTTTAGGGTTTTGTAACAGCCGCTAAGGAGAAAGCTGATGGTGGGGGAAGGGTCACAGGAGGGGGTTAGACTGAGAGAGCCTGCTCTCCCAGTCAGGAAGATTTGACTCCCTTAAAGTAAAATGTTTATCAAATCACTAAATTGGGGTTAACTTGTTTAGGATGCCCTACTTGCCTACAGAATCTAAACCCACTATGTCCAATCACCAAGCCACCCTTCCTCCCAGGGCCCAAAGGGAAATTCAGGGAAATAACAGGGATGTAATGGAGAGATCAGAGAGAGGTCCAGAGAAATTAGATAGGGCCAAATTTCCCCAAGACAAAATAAGCACAGGCTAAGCCCAAGCCCAAAAGCAGAAGACTCCAGGCAAAGCGAGAGCCAGAAGGCAAAAGCCCTGTCTGTTGGACTTCAGCCCTATTTATAGCCTCAAGCTCCAACTGACTTTCTGAAGATTCTAAGACCTCCAACTGTCTTTCTGTGACAGTTTGAAATTGCAGAAGCAAAAAGCTTCTGCTAGCAATCTTGCATTACAGAGTGTAATAGAGCACTATTGGGCCATAAGAAATGATAAACAGAATGTTTAAAAAACCTGAAAAGACATATATGAAGTGGCATAAAGTGAGCAGAACCAAGAGTATGGTGTATAAAGTAAAAGCAATATTGTAAGAATGATCAACTTTTAATGACTTAACAATCATTGGTAATGCAAGAATTCAAGGCAACTCCAGGGGATTGTTGGGAAAAGGCTATCCACTGTCACAGAGGAACTTTATTTTCTTTGTGAGTTTTTTATTATGCAATCAAAATATCTTCTTTTACAACATGACAAACATGAAAATATGTATTGCATGATAGCACATGTATAGTCTTTATAAGTGATGGGCAAACTTTTTAAAGAGGGGGCTATAGGGGACCATGCCTCTATATGATTTTTTGGGGTCCTGAGCGGCGTGGTGGCATAGGATGGTTAAAGCAGGAGAAAGAAAATGAGAACAACTAGACTAGAGGTTAGCCCATGCTGTTCCAAATTCTGTGGGCTTGGGAGTTTATTATATATTGGTTTCAAACAAAGAACACAGCTATGAAGGGGTAACAGATCATACATAACCCATTAAAGTCTAAAGAGTAAAGGTATAAGTACCAAGACAATGGCCAAATTCCAACCATCAATTAGTAGGGATAATTCTGGGAGAGGAAATATTTTTATGGAGATGCTCACTTATTGAGTTCTATCTTCCAGGATTATAGGCACCTGGACAAATAAAGTCAAGACTAAAAGTGCCATACTTATCTAAGTATGCAGACTTATCTTAAGTAATGTTTGTTAGGGTTCAGGCTTCTTAATTATCAAGGAGAGGAATCATTAACTCAGTAGATGCTGGTCTGCCACTTCAAAGTTTTCCAATAGGAGTTCTAAGAAAGGTGGGGATCAAAACTGAGTCAAAAGAGGAGCCTCAGATTTTTATCTTAGATGGCCCATTCTGTCTGCATTCCTGACATGCAGTGCAGAAAAATCATACGCACAGTTTTACTTGCCGATGATTTTGTAATGGGATCCAGATAAAATATCTGTTAAAGACTCTGTTTCTCTAAATGACTCCTAATAGCCTCTTGGAGGGATCAAGTTGATTTTGGATTAACCTATCTGCTGGTACCAGAGCTTTTTGGGGCTCAGGTGACCAGAACCAAACACAAAGACTGCCTCAGTCTGGAATGGTCACGTAGGGAATCCAGATAACAGGCCCTAAATTTGATCCTATTTCTCCAAAGGCTTTAATATATAGAACGGCTTCCCACAGGGGGGCCAAAGGAAAGGAAATGCTCATCTGTCAGTCTGTTTCTAAGGCAACTCTTTTGAAGTTTCATTGTATTGTATCCTACTCATTGTATTCGTAAAATTTATTATTAGGAATAATGTCTTGCTGCGGGATAGAACATTTCAGGGGGCTGGCATCTGGCCTGTGGGCAGTAGTTTGCCCATCACTGGTCTAAATCATATTACCTGTTGTCTCAGTAAGGGATAAAGGGAAAGAGGGAGAGAACATGGATCACAAAATATCAGAAAAGAATTATTACAATTGTAGACATGTAATTAATAAAAATATAATAAAAATTAAAAAATTAAATTCCTGAGGAAATAAAGGTTTAAATTTCTGGGTATATTTATTTATTAAGCAATATATGCCAATTACACAGGAAATTAGGACAAGACCTCTTCAACTTTGACACTGAACTCAATATACGGGGATAGATATTTATGAATTAAAGGGGATTATTCAAATAAGATCAATTAATTAAAAGAAAACAATTAGGTTACAAAATTTCATAATCTGATTTCTCACCTAGTTATATTGTATTATCTTTGTGATATATTGCTGTAGTCTCTTTGCTAGTATTTAAATAAAAATGTTCGCATCAATATTCATTAGGAAAACAGACATAGTTTTCTTTCTCTGTTTTGGTTCTTCCTGGTTTTGGTATCAGCACTGAATTTGCATCATAAAAGGAATTTGGTAAGATTTTTTTTTGCCTTTTTTTCTAAATAGTTTAGGTAGTATTGGAATTAATTGTTCTTTAAATGTTTAGTAGAATTAACTTGTGAATTCATCTGGTCCTGGGGATTTTTCTGTAGAGTGTTCATTTATAGATTGTTTATTTTTTTTCTAAGATAGGATTATTTAAGAATACTGTTTTCTCTTCTCAATCTGAACAATTTATATTTTTCTAAATTTAAATCTATTTTATTTAGGTTGTCAAATTTGTTGGCGTGAAATTGGTCAAAATAGCTCTTGATGATTTCATCTTAATTAGCAATGAATTCACACTTTTCATTTTTAATATTAGTATTTTGGTTTTTCTTTCTTTTTTTAATCAAAGTAACCAATGGTTTGATCTATTTAGTTATTTTTTCATAAAACCAGTTCCTGGTTTGACATATTAGCCAATGGTTTTCTTAATTCTGATTTTATTTATCTTTTGATTTCAGGATTTCCAATCTGATTTTTAACTGGGAATTTTTAATTTGTTCTTTCAATTGAATGCCAAATTTGCTGATCTGTTCTTTCTCTATTTTATTGATGTAAGCATTGAGAGATATAAATTTTCCCCTCAGTACTGTTTTGGCTTCATCCTATTAATTTTTATGCTTTCTCCTTTTTGTTGTTCTCTTTAATGAAGTTATTGTTCCTTTGATTCATTCTCTGACCCATTCATTCTTGAAGATTTGATTATTTACTTTCCAATTATTTTTAACCTATGTTTCAAAGATCCTTTGTTGAATGTAATTTTTATTGATTTATGGTATGAAAAGGATACATTTAACTTGTCTATATTTGGTTGTAAGGTTTTAATATCCTAATATATGGCTAATTTTTTTGAAGGTGCTATGTATGGCTGAGAAAAAGGTGTATTCTTTTCTATTCCCATTCAGGTTTCTCCAGATATCTATCATATCTAACTTTTATAAGATTCTATTCATCTCCTTAAATTCTTTCTTGTTTATTTTATGGTTAGATTTATCTAGTTCTGAGAGGGGAAAGTTGAGATCCTCTATTAATATAGGTCAACCATCTATTTCCTCCTGTAATTCATTTAACTTTTCCTTTAGGAATCTGGATGGTATGCCATTTGGTGTATATTGTTTAGTATTAATATGACCTCATTGTTTATGGTACCTTTTAGCAAAATATAGTTTCCTTGCTTATCTTTTTAAATAATCCTTACTTCTTGACTTAGAATCAATACTAAGTCATAGTTCCAAGGTAGAAGATCTGTAATGGCTAGACATTTGGTATTAAATTACTTGCTCAGCATCACCCAGCTAGGAAGTATCTGAGGTCAAATTTGAACCCAAGATCTCCTATCTTTGAGCCAGGCTCTCTTTTCACTGAACCATTCATCTACCTGTCCCTGCTTATCTCTTTATTAGGTCTACTTTTACTTTTGCTTTGTCTGAGATTATTATTGCTAACCATGCCTTTTTAAAAACTTCATTTGAATCATAATTGATTCTGTTCTAGCTCTTTATTTTTACTCATGTGTTTAACTGTTTCTACTAGTATTCGTGTTGCTGACATTTCAACATATTGCTGAATTCTATTTTTTAGTTCATTCTGCTATTTACTTCCATTTTATGATTGAGCTTATCCCATTCACATTCGTAATTATACTTATTGTGTATTTCATGTTTTTTGCCCTATTTATCCTTATGTCTCTCTCTCTCTCTTTACCCTGTTCCCCTTCTAAAGTCTATTTTGTTTCTGACTACTACCTCCATTCTGACCATTGCGTTTATCAGTTCCTCTTCTTTCTCTTATCTCCTTCCCCTCCTGCTTCCCTATAGGGTAAGATAGATTCCTAAACCCAATTGAACATATATGTTATTCCCTCTTTAAGTCAATTCTGATGAGAAAAAGATTGTGTGTCACCACTTATTCCCACCCCACCCCCACCTAAAAGCTCTTTTAAGTCTCTTTTATATGAGACTTCTCTTTCCCCTCTTCTCCCAATGCATCACTCTCATCCTTTAATTTTATTTTTTTGAAATCATCCCACACAATCATCTCATACCAAATTTAAACTATCTCTAACTACCCTAATAAGGATAAAGTCCCATGAGTTATAAATATCATTTTCCCATATGGGAACCTTAAATTTAATCTTGTTGAATCCCTTATGATTTCTCTTTCATTTTTACCTTTTTATCCTGCTCAAGTCTTACATTTGAAAGTCAATTAAAAAAAAATTTAACTCTGGTCTTTTCATCAGGAATGCTTTAAAGTTCTGTTTCTTTAAATATCTATTTTCCTACTAATGGAGTATTCGGTTTTGTTCAGTAGGTTATTTTTTCTTGTAATTCTAAGTTCCTTGTCTTCTGAAATATCATATTCTAAGTCCTCTGTTTCTTTCACATGGAAGCTGATAAATCTTGGGATCCTGACTGTGGCTCTGTTATATTTGAATTGTTTCTTTCAGGTTGCTTGCAACTTTTCCCTTGATGTTGGAGCCCCAGAATTTGGCTAATATTAGCTTCTATTTGTCCAATTCTAATTTTTAGGAATTATTTTCTTCAGCAAGTTTTTAAACTTTTCCCATTTGTTCAATTATACTCTTTTAAGTATTATTTTCTTCAGTATTTTTGGTGCCTTTTAAAAGAAGCTATTTAAGGGGCAGCTGGGTAGCTCAGTGGATTGAGAGCCAGGCCTAGAGAAGGGAGGTCCTAGGTTCAAACCCGGCCTCAGCCACTTCCCAGCTGTGTGACCCTGGGCAAAGTCACTTGACCCCCATTGCCCACCCTTACCACTCTTCCACCTATGAGACAATACACCGAAAGTACAAGGGTTTAAAAAAAAAAAAAAAGAAGCTATTTAAAAGAAACTATAGTAAAAAATCATTTTTGAGTTCTCAGAATTCTTATTGGGCTCCTGTCCAATTTACATTTTTCTTTGAGACTTTGCTTTTTACTTTTGATGTTTTTGTCCTCTGAGTTTGTGTCTTGATCTCTTCGGTCACTATAGTAACTTTTTATGATCAGGTTATTTTTTTTTGTTATTGTTGTTTGTTCATTTTCCAGCCTATTTTTTGCCTTTTGCCTTTATATCAAAATTGGTATCAGTTCCTGTGGTTTAAGGGGCACTGTCCCAAGCTTCAGGTTTATTGTGGTGTAGTTTTCAGAGCTAATTCTAGGCATCTGTAAATTTTCAGTGCTTCTAAAGTAGTGTGATCTAAAAAAGAGGTGTCATCACTGCTTTCCTGGCCTATGGTCTGGTTTCTATCTGGGAAGGGACCTTGCTAGTGCTCCTCTTGGTCATGGAGTTGTGATCACATCCTTCACTTTCTTATAGCTGCTAGTGTTCCTTTCTGATCTGAAACTGAGACCAGGAACCCTACAAACACTTTTCTCTTCCCTAGAATTGTGACCAAGGTCCCTTTTCCCCTCTTGCTGCTCTTTTACACCCTCATAATGGTGTGTGGATATGGATCTGGGCAATGCAACATGCTCTTAAACTCAACCAGGTATCCCACGGAATCTCTTTCTGATCAATTGTTCAACCCTTTTACTCTGTATAAACTGAGATTTCCCAAAGCCACTCTTGCCTCTGATTCAGCCACCTCTAAGGCCAGCTGCTGTCATTGTTATGGTACAAACCTGCACTGTGCTTGGGGTCCAACCACAGTACCAGTGTGGCAGACCTTTCCTGGCGCATTCCTAAGTTGTCATGTGATGGTAATTTGTTTCATCCTTATCTTTCATTGCCTTTCCCACTCCAGAATTCAATTTGAGATATTATTTTAAAGTTATTTGGATGGGAACGTGGAAGAATTCAAGTGAGTTCCTGATTCTATTCTGTCATCTGGGGGCTCCACTCCAGGACGAACTCAAATTAAATAAAGTTAAATATTCAGAAGCTTAGAGGAAATTCACATTATCAGTAATTCATTTTCATGTAGATTGACTTGGATAACCTTTGTGATCTTGTCCAGTTCCAATTGACAGTACTATGATCATACTATAACTACTGGCCTCCAATCCCAATTTC
The DNA here is from genome assembly GCF_016433145.1 of Gracilinanus agilis. Taxonomy (NCBI): domain Eukaryota; kingdom Metazoa; phylum Chordata; class Mammalia; order Didelphimorphia; family Didelphidae; genus Gracilinanus; species Gracilinanus agilis. The sequence continues at coordinate 327,121,513 of NC_058132.1, read as the reverse complement.
TAATATTTTATATGTTAACTTTTATCTTCAAGATTTTTCAAAAATCTTTATTTTATTCCCCCAATCTTATTTTCTCAGAGAATCTCAGAATTTAGAAAAAAAATTTCTCATTCAAGATTTCCTCTGGGAACAGCCAAAGGATATATAATTTGCTTTGCACTGGACTCTTCCTGGAGATGAAAATTGAACTTCATGAATTATGCCTCTGCTCTTCTGTGGATTTCTTTTTTATCTTTCCATTAATCTCCTGAGGGGCTGGTGGAACAAAAACAATCACCAACATTCTTACAAATAATATAATAAACAGACTTGTACGAAATTATTTATAGCTGCGCTTTTTGTAGTGGCAAAAAACTGGAAAATGAGGGGATGTCCTTCAATTGGGGAATGGCTGAATAAATTGTGGTATATGCGGGTGATGGAATACTATTGTGCTAAAAGGAATAATAAACTGGAGGAATTCCATGCAAATTGGAGAGACCTCCAGGAAGTGATGCAGAGCAAAAGGAGCAGAGCCAGAAGAACATTCTACACAGAGACTGATATACTATGGTAAAATCGAATGTAATGGGCTCCTGTACCAGCAGCACTGCAATGACACAAGACAGCTCTGAGGGATTTATGGTAAAGATGCTACCCACATTCAGAGGAAGGACTGCAGGAGAGGAAACATATAAGATAAACAATTGCTTGAATGCATGGGCTGAGGCGGACATGAATGGGAAATAGACCCTAAACAAGGACACATGTTACAACCAGTGGAAATGTGTGTTGGCCATGGGTGGGGGTAGAGCGGGGGTTGAAGGGGAAAGAAGGGGCATAAAGCATGTAAACAGGTTAAAAATGAATATTAATAAATGTCTAATAA
>NC_058132.1:327064535-327120626 GCF_016433145.1 Gracilinanus agilis | reverse complement strand
AGCGGGGGGTGAAGGGGAAAGTAAGGGCATAAAGTATGTAAACAGGTTAAAAACGAATATTAATAAATGTCTAATAATAATAAACAAACAAACAAATAATATAATAAAGAATAAAAAATGGAACTGAGGCAAAATATGATTTTTTCGTAAGAAAGTATACAAAGAAATATGGAAAAACATATGAATCAAGGTAGAGAAAAAGTCACATCAAAATAATGCACTGACATGAATGTAAGCATTAACTACAGTTGTGTATATATTAATCATCATCATCATAACAAACTTAGAAAAAATAATAGTGAAGAAATCTGGGAAAGGAAAGAGAAACAAACGAGTTTTGTAACCATAGTGTTAAAGGTAATATACACTTTATAATTTTTAAAATTTTTTTTAAACCCTTGCCTTCCATCTTGGAATCAATACTGTGTATTGGCTCCAAGGCAGAAGAGTGGTAAGGGTAGGCAATGGGGGTCAAGTGACTTGCCCAGGGTCACACAGCTAGGAAGTGTCTGAGGTCAGATTTGAACCTAGGACCTCCCATCTCTAGGCCTGGTTCTCAATCCACTGAGCTACCCAGCTGCCCCCTAATATACACTTTATTATTATTATTATTTTTAAGCCTTACCTTCCTTCTGGGAGTTAATACTGTGTATTGGCTCCAAGGTAGAAGAGTGGTAAGGGTAGGCAATGAGGGTCAAGTGACTTGCCCAGGGTCACACAGCTGTGAAGTGTCTGATGGGAGGTCCTAGGTTCAAATATGGGCCATATTTGAACCTAGGACCTCCCATCTCTAGGCCTGGCTCTCACTCCACTGAGCTACCCAGCTGCACCCACTAATATACACTTTAAAAAATAAATTTTGCCTTACCTTCCATTGAAAGATAATAGTATTCAAATATATAATTAAGACCAAAGGAAAATGGGAAAATTGAATAATGGAAAAAATAAGGTAAAAAATGAGTGTGCATGTTTTATAGCCGCATTTTTTGTGGTGGCAAAAAACTGGAAAACAAGGGTATGCCCTTCAATTGGGGAATGGCTGAACAAATTGTGGTATATGCTGGTGATGGAATACTATTGTGCTCAAAGGAATAATAAACTGGAGGAGTTCCAGGTGAACTGGAGAGACCTCCAGGAATTGATGCAGAGTGAAAGGAACAGAGCCAGAAGAACATTGTACACAGAGACAGATACACTGTGGCACAATTGAATGTAATGGACTTCTGTACTAGCAGCAATGCAATGATACAGGACAACTCTGAGGGATTTATGGAAAAGAAAGCTACCCACATTCAGAGGAAGAACTGCAGGAGTGGAAACACAGAAGAAAAACAACTGCTTGAACACATGGGTTGAGGCGGACATGATTGGGGATGTAAACTCGAAACGACCACACCGATGCAACTATCAATAATATGGAAATAGGTCTTGATCAACGACACATGTTAAAACCAATGGAAATGCTTGTTGGCTATGGGGGAGGGGCATGAAGGGGAAAGTAAAAACATAAATCATGTAAAAAAATAAAGAAAAAAAAGGAAAAAATGAGTGTGCATGTTTCAATTCCTCTTATTGATTATTAAACCCCAAACAAACAATATTTATGTTGACTTTAATTCAGTAGTTGCTAAATTATCTTAATTATTTCAGTGGCCTTTTAACCCTTGTTCTATGCTGTTTACATGGATTTGTTGTTAATATTGTTGCCTTTAATTATTTTGTTGTACTCATTGAACGCTTTGTTCTTTTGCTTCTGTTTTCTTTACTCTTTGTCCCTTTATATATCTTTCCATATTTCAATGAATTTTTCAAAAGAACTATTTCTTTGAATTAAATTTTCTTTTTATTATGAACTTAAACTTTAACATGTCTTCTTAAATACAAATAATAGAATAGAGGATAATATATGAAATCATTAACTTCTTTGACCTAGTTTTTAAACTGTATATTAATTTTAACATGGTAGCAACAAAATAGTGTTGCTTCTCTATGTTTTCTTTTGATTTCCTTTTGATGTCTTTTGCATAATAGCAATGATGATAATAAGCATTTATATAGTACTTTAAGGTTTTCAAAGTGTTTTATAAATACTATCTAATTTCATCCTTGCAATAGCCCTGTGGCATAGGTGCTATTATTTTCATCCTCATTTTACAGATGAGGAAACTGAGGCAGAAATAAGTTATTTGATTTGCTCAGGATCATGCAGCTAAATAAGTATCTAAGGCCAAATTTGAACTCAGGTTTTTTCAACTTGAGGTTCAATGCTCTATTTACTGCAACACCTACCTGCTTAACTATATTTTAAATATTTAATCCGTACTTTTATTTTTTTCTTCTGAATCATTTCTGTCACAATCTATGATTTCTTCTCTCCCATAAAATAGCATCCTTTCCTTGAAATAAATTATTATAGTCAAATGTAAGGGTTAAATTTAATGGCTGGACAACAATTTTATGAAATGATGTGGTCACCAATATTTATTATATTTTATATATTTTATATTATATTTCTTATATTTTGAGTCAGAAGTTTATTCACAAATATTTACACATAGAAAGGAAATAATAAAGAAGACATATAATCTCTTCACACAATCTTCTCCAAGACCATTTTCCCACACTGAGTTCAGGGCTTGCTTTTATGGTGACTCCCTGTTCCTGCCCCTCTTAGGGGCCAATCACAGCTTCCAAATAATCTAGCACTGCCCAGAGGGCAATGTCTGTGGGAACCAGTTCCCGCCTTCTGGAGGGGTGAATAGTCATTGAAAAGGTTCACAGTTTCTGACTGAGTTAGAAAAAAGGATGGAATTCTCCTAGTATCTTACTGGCTTCTCACCTAGCATTAAGTAGGGTGTGAATTCACTAAGTGATTTGGGAGCTCCTCCACCTAGTTCAAGCTTGTGCTGATCCAATCAAAAGGTAGACAAAGGAGAGTTAATCCTGTCTTCACAATCTAGTGAGGTACTTAAGTTAGTGTTAACTCAGGATAGACAATAAAGAATTCTCTTTCACACAAACCAGTATTATTTATTGTCAGGCTATATCTGAAAATGTTTATCTTAAAAATAAATAACTTTGATTACATGATTCCAAAAAGCTTCTGCACAGAGAACATTAGTACATCTAGGAAAATGAGGGAAATAGTCAAATTGGAAAAGATCTTTGTATCAAATTTCTCTAAGGGTTTTGTATTCAAGATATAAAAGCAATGAATAAATATCCATATATTATATGGGAAAATATATAGGTACACACACATATATATATAGCTAATAGCCATTTTCTAATAGATAAGTGGTCAGTCAAGGATATGAACAAACAGTTCTCAAAAGAAGAATTGCAAAATATCCACATCTACATAAAAGAATGCTCCAAATCACTAATAATAGAAGAAATGCAAATTAAAATAACCCTGAAGTTTTGCTTATACCTTGCAAATTGTCAAAGAAGACAAAAATTGACGATACTCATATGGAAGGGTTATAGAATACAAGGTACACTGATACTTTTCTGGTGGAGCTATGAGATGGTACAAACCATTTTAGAAGTCAATTAGAATTATGCACATGAGATGACAAAGATGTCCATAAGCTTTGAACTGAAATTCCATTATTGGCCTTATAACTGAAGAAAGACATTCATAAGAATAACGCCACCATATATACGAAAATCTTTATAGCAGTTTTTCCTGTGTGTGTGATATCAAAGATTCGGAAACTATGCCATCAGTTGGAGAATGGCTAAGTAAATTGAGGTACTTGAATATGATGGAATATTATTACTTTTTTGTAAGAAATGATGTATGTGATGAAAATAGAGGTGTGGAAAGACTGTATGCACTACTGCAGAATGAAGTAATCAGTGACACGAAAACAATATACCCAATAACTATAACAACATAAATGGAAAGAAGAACCATGCACCAAAAAAAGAGATAGAATAATGTAACAAAATTATAAGGATCAAGCAAGCCTTAAATGAAGATGACAGCCCCAATCCACCACTTCATCGATGTAGGAGGCCATAGATGTTACTCAGTGCACCCATTTTTGGACTTTTTCAATGCATCATCAATCATACTGACTTTTTTTTTCTTCTTAACAAATACTATTTGTTGTATGAGATGTCTTTCTGAAAGGAGTCCAGAGAAAACTTGAATTCAAATTTGACTCTAGATACTTACTAGATGCATGACTCTAGGCAATCCCAGAATACTAAAAATAACTATTACAAAGTAAAAAAAGAAGAAATCAATAAAAAACTTAATTAAAAAAAAAAGGAAATTCTATACCTCTAGTCCATCACTTCTTTGTTGAAAGATGAGAAGAATACATTGCCAGTGTTCTAAAGTCAGAATTGTTCACTTTGCTAGAGTTCTGAAGTCTTCCAATCAAATCGTTTTTCTGGTTCTGCTAATTTTTCTCTACTTTCATTAATAAGTGATCCAAGGCTTCTCTGAATCTATTTATTTTTAAATTTCTCAATTATACTAATATTTGATTACATCCATATACAGTAATTTGTTCAGCCATTTCCAAAATTATACACCATTATTTTGCTTCCAATATCTAACCATAACAAAAATTGTTGGCTTGAATATTTTTAAACACATGAGTGACCCTTTCCTCCTGTATTTTGGTAGTAATATTGCATAAAATATATATACTGCATAGTTTAGTGATTTGGGGGATTTTAGTTCCAAACAGCTTTGCAGGATGATTGGAATGATTCTTAGCTCCTTCAAAGTTTATTATTATATCAATCTTCCCACAGCGTCTCTAGCAATGATCTTTTTCCTTTAATCTTTTCCAATTTGATGGATCTAAGATGGGACCTCAGCTGCTTTCATTTGTATTTCTATTTTTATTAATGATAGCTTACAGTTCTTCATTTGAAAGTTATATGTTCATATCCTCTGGCCATTTATTTATTGGAAAATAACTCATTTCTTTACATTTTACATCCATTTCTTGACATCGTGGATATCAGATCTTTGTAAGACAAATATGTTGCAAAGGGTTTTTTTTTTTGTAATTAACTATCTCTTCTACTTTGAAATAGATTTTGCTTGTGATAATACTAAATTTTTAAATTTCTTTATGTAACATCCTTTTTTATTATATTTGCATAGCCCTTTCACAAGAAAATTAACATTTCATTGTTTGCTTTGATTTCCATAAAGATTGATATTATAGCTTTATTTATATTAATACTATATGTATCTTGGTAGATAGACTCCCAGACATCTCATACATTTTGTAATTCATTTGAATAGATTCTTTTTCTATCCTTTATTATTAGATTTTTGTTGGTAATTTATAGAGAGGGAAATGATTTTTGTAGATTTATTTTATATTCTGCTACTTTACTGAAGTTATTGCTTCAATTAAATTTTAAATTGGAGTTCTAGTGTTCTCTGAGTAAATCTCTGTATCATCTGCAATTAGAAATGATATTAGTATTTTTAATATATTTATTCTCTCTGTTTCTTAGTCTTATTTCAATAGGTAGCATTTTTAAAGCTATATGTCAAGCTAAAAAGCATTCATTAAGCACAACTGTATACTAAGCACTATGTTGAGATTATGTTGGATTAAAAATAATAGGGGGGTAGCTGGGTAGCTCAGTGGATTGAGAGCCAGGCCTAGAGACGGGAGGTCCTAGGTTCAAATCTGGCCTCAGGCACTTCCCAGCTGTGTGACCCTGGGCAAGTCACTTGACCCCCATTGCCTACCCTTACCACTCTTCTGCCTTGGAGCCAATACACAGTATTGACTCCAAGACGGAAGGTAAGGGTTTAAAAAAAATAATAATAAGGGTTTTTATTGTCAACAGACATGATTTTTTTATTCCTGTTCTTATTGGAAAGGTCTCTAGTATTTCTGCTTTACAAATAATGCTAGTGCTTTTAGTTGCTTTAAATTGACACTATTTGTCATATTAAGGAAAGATCCATTTATTCCTATGCCCTGTAGAGTTTTAGCATGTGCTTTATTTTGTCAAAAAATTTTGCATCTACTAATATAATCCTATGATTTTTTATTATTTTGTAATCAATATGGCATAATATATCTATAGTTTTCCTAATATAAACTATACATCCTTGGTATAATTCCAAACTGGTAACAGTATATAATTGTTAATATATAGTCATCATTTCTTCTGAGGTTATGAAATTCAAACCGGAATCATCTGAATCGAATAAGAAAGCACTTAAGGCATTTTCTCAAAGCACTGTATAAACACTTGCTATTATTTTTATTATTATGTATAGAGACTGAATCCATAATTTCATTGGTATAGTCAACTCTTGGCTAAGAAACCTTGTCTTGCCAGTATAGATTGGCAGCTTCTCTGTATCTTATAGTCTTAGAAGTTTGCCTAGAGGATTCTGAATGGTTAAATGACTTACCCAGAGCCACACAGACAATATGTGTCAGAGGTAGGTCTGGAACCCAGGTTTTCCTGATTTTGAAGCAATTTTCTATCCCCTATGCAACCCTGTTTTTCTGTTTCTTTTGTTTTAATCACTTTTCTTCTGCTTTAGGATTGATACTAAATATCAGTTCCAAGACAGAAGAGTCAGAGGTAAAGATTAGGCAATTGGGGATAAGTGACTTGCCCAGGGTAACACAGCTAGGATATGACCAAAGCCAAATTTGAACCCAGGACCTCTTGCTTGCTCTCTATCCACTGAACCATCTAGCTAGCCCTGTTTTTTTCTCTCTAACCTTATTTTTATCATCATTCCATTCCATGTAAATACCATATTTTCTTTAGCTATTAATCAATCACTGAATACCCATTTCCAGATTTTTCTATATTATAAATAATGCTATTAGAAAGGGAATAGTTAACAAGGGAAAATCTTTGTAACCAATTTCTCTGATAAAGATCATATATACAAAACACATAAGGAATTGATTCAAATCGATAAGAAGAGCCATTCCCCAATAAGGATATGAACTAGTAATTTTCAGAGAAAGAAATCTAAACATCAACAACCAGATTCTTAAAATGGCTCGAATCACTAACAATTAGAGAAATGTGCATTAAAGCAATTCTGAATTTCATACCCATCAGATTAGTAAAGATAGCAAAAAAATGAAAGTGACAGATGTTGGAGGGTCTGTGGGAAAACAGGCATGCTAATGCCCTGTAGGTGGGGCATTGAGTTGGTACAACAATTCTGGAAAGCAATTTGGAACTATGCCCCCAATGTCATCAAACGACATATCCTTTGGACCACCTCTACCGTTATGATGCCTATAACCCGGACAGATCAAGTTGGTCCAATTCTGGCTACTATCAATATGTTTAGCACATGAGGGGTTCTGGGCTTGGAACACTGGTTAGACTAGGTAATTGATGACAAAATTTTTTTTTAAATTGCCCATAAAATATTTTTTCACTCTATTTTCCTTGGCCCTAAAACTTATTACCTCTCACTTGAACTTTTTTGTAATCATCTCCAGTTGCTTCCCCCATATCTAAACTGTCTCCTGTTCAATCCTTCCTGTATCCATCTATCAGAGTTTTTCTAAAGCACACTTTTGATTATGTCACTCTTTCATTTAAAAACCTTTGCTGTCTTTCCTTTGACTGGTGAATAAAATCTAAATTTTTTAGCCTGGCATTAAAAATTCTCCAAAAGCCTAGCTCCATCCTAATTTTCCCATCTTATCCCCTACTAAATCTATACCTTCCTACAAACTGTGCTCCAACCAAAATGTACCCTGTGCTTCCCTATGTACTGTTATCCATCTCTTAATTCTTCTTGAAATAACCTCTCAATCATGTCCACCAATCTATCCTTCAAGGACTCTCTCAAATGCCACTTTCTCCATGAAGTCACCTCAGATGATATCAGTTGGAATCTATTCTTCTCTGTGAACTCCTAAGGTCTTTTTTTTTTACCACTCTTATGGCAATGATCACATAGTGTTATATATTGGTATTTACACCTCTCTAATCTCTATTAGAGAGTAATTAGGTGGCACACCTGGCCTGAAGGTGGCCTGAAGATAGGAAGACTCATCTTCCTCACTTCAAATCTGATCCTAGGCACTTACTAGCTGGACAAGTCACTTAATCCTGCTTGTCTCTGCTTCTCATCTGTAAAATGAGCTGGAGAAAGAAATGGCAAACCACTCTAATATCTTTGCCAAGAAAACCCCAAATGTAGTCAGCAGATCGTATTGACATATCTAGATACACAGGAAAAGGAAGCAGTTTAATTATACTCCTTGAGGTAAGTCTTCAAGGTTCTTCAACATCTGCTACATTTTTGCTTTTGAAAACATTGGACTAGAAGTCTGGAGAACCTGAATTCTAAGGCTTGCTCTGCCATTAATACATGAAATAATCTTAATAAGTCATTTATTCTCTTTATGCCTTCATTTCCTCCTTTATAAAATAGGAATAATGACACTGACTTAGCTCATAAGGTTGCTGAAAGGATCAAATGAGATGATGGTTTTAAAAGAGCTTAGAAAAATATAAAGCATTATGCAATCCCCAAGAATTATTATTAAGCTATTATTCTAGCTCTTTACAGTAAAAGCATAATTATTTCATATCATATATTCTCAAGAGAATTCTAGATAGAGGCCCCATTTCTCCATAAAAGGAATCAAAAGGATTATTGTTAGCCCACAAAGAACATTTTCCAAATCCAATTACATTCATGTTCATTAAAAAAAAAAACTCAGCATGAAGGTGATTCCATTGTCATGGGTATTCTATGCTGCTAAAAAAAAATGAGAATCACACACAAATGAACAGGTCCCATTGCGGGATAGCCTGATCCTGAGCCTTATTGCTTCTTGAAGGGTAACCAAGGGTTAGCCAAGGTCAGACTTTCTCACTATACAGACAACAGCAAAGAGTGTGGTAGAAATTAAAGTCAAGTCCTCTAGGTACACATATATCCTATCAGGGAAATGGAGAGGATTCAGTGAATAAAGAAAGGAGGCAACCAAATGAAGACAGTCTAAAGTCACAGAGACCTTTGTTACCTTCCTAGGGCATGTTTCTGAAATATGGAAAAGAGGCTTGTGAGATATATTAAGCCTGATTAACACAGGTTCTTTGGATCATAATTCCAGTACTCAGTGGGATCTCAGAGTCCAGCTAGTCCAATTCTTTCATTTTACAGAGAAAGCAATTGAAGCCCAAGTCGGTTAGGTGAGTTGTCCAAGGCCACTTATGTTCACTCTGTTTATTATCTATTTCGTTGTTCAGTTGTGTCCCACTCTTTTATGACCCCATTTGGGTTTTGTTTTTTTTGGCAAGGATAATGGAATGGTTTGTCATTTCCTTCTCCAGGTCATTTGAAAGATAAGGAAACTGAGGCAAATTGGTTCAAGTGACTTTTTCAGGGTCATACAACTAGGAAGTGCCTGAGGACAAATTTGAATTCAGAAAGATGGAAAGATGAGTCTTCCTGACTTTGTAAACCCATTGCTCTACCTACTGTGCCACCTAGCTGCCCTATTATTATCTATACTTGGTATGTAGTCATCTGACTTTCTTATTGGCTGTGTGTTATGAACAAAGGGAGATTGATGGATTTGCACACAGAAGTTGTCAACAAAATTAGGAGTTTAAAGATAAGTATAGAAGATAAAAGGGGATGTAGGTGGCCCAGTGGATAGAAGACTGGGTTTAAAAATAGGAATACTCATCTTCTTGAGTTTAAATCTGCAGACACTTACTAGCTATGGGATCCTGGGCAAGTCACTTAAACCTATTTGCTTCAATTCCTCATCTGTAAAATGAGCTGGAAAAGGAAATGGCAAACCATTCCAATATCCTTGCCAAGAAAACCCCAAAGGGATCATAAAGAATAAGACACAACAACAGAATAACTAGTTCACAGGGCAGCTAAGTGACACAGTGGATAGAGAGTCCACATGGAGTCAGGAAGATCTGGCCTCAGACACTTTATTAGCTGTGTGACCTTCTGCAAGACTCTTAACTCTGATCACCTCACTTTCCTCATCTATTAAAAAAGCTGGAGAAGGAAATAGCAAACCACTCTAGCATATTTGCCAAGAAAACCTCAGTTGGGATCATAAGGAATTGGAAACAACTGATGACTGAACAACAACAACAACAACAATGGAGATAGAAGCAAGGGCAAGTAAAAAAATGAATAATTAGTACCAAGAAAAAAAATAGTATGGTCTTGCAAATATTACCACAAGAGCACTCCCATTCAAAATTAATTGAGGCTGGTGGAAAAAGCTAAAGACAAAAAAAGTTTTTTTAGAGGTATATTTAAGGTAAGAGAAGAACCAAAAAAGTGACTGGATTATTGCTTTGGATAGATGGGAGGATAATAACAGGTAGTGAGAAGGTAGAACTACTCAAAATTTATTTTATTTGTATTTTCTCTGCAAAAGAGAAGACTTATCTTTGAGAAAGAGAGACCCAAAATGGTTACCAGGTAGTAGAAAGCGAGATCAGTAGGCAGAATCTTGCTGCCCTTTACAAGTTTATATTACTAGGTCCAGACAAACTATATCCTGGAGTATTAAAAGATCTAGATGATATGATTATAGATTTTCCCTAAAATGACTCCTAAATAGTTAAGTCCTAAGTAGTTTAATAGTGATCCCATGAAAGATCTTTCCAAAGATCTTTGGAAGATCTTATAGAACATGATATATACAGCATTGGAGAAGGGTAAATTTCATTCAGCTTTCCAAAAGGGGAATAAGGTAGATTTTGTAAAACTTAACTTGACTTCTATTCTGGGCAAAATTTTAGAATATATTATTAAAGAGCTTGTATATGAGGATTTAAAAAGGAAAATTATTTTATGGTTTTATCAATAATAAATTATGCCATTTATGATAATAAACCCAAAATTGATATGTGACATGAATCTAAAAAAATCATACGATTAAAAATTAGAAGAGAATGAAATTATATTCCTTTCACAGGAATGGCTAGGGGAAGAATTCATAATCAGAATAAGGAGAGAAAGATGACAAAAGATTAAATAGATTATTATTTTTTTAAATCCTTACCTTCTGTCTTAGAATTAATACTGTCTAAGATAGAATAGTGATAAGGGCTAGGCAATGGGGGTTAAGTGACTTGCTCAGGACCATACAGCTTGAAAGTGTCTAAGGTCAGATTTAAACCCAATACTAAATAGATTATTTTGCTTAAATTAAATGGGAAAGCTTTTACATAAATAAAATCCATGCAACAAGTATAAGAAGGAAAACTATTGATTGGGGGGAAAAAGATATCTATATCAAATGTCTCTGATAAGATTTAAAGAAACATAATGAATTTATTTTTGTTCCTTCATATTCAAAATACATGAGAGATTAATTTAAGTACTTCTAAGAACTAGCCCCTAATGGATATAGTCAAAGGATGTGAATAGTTCTCAAAATAAAGATTAGGAACTAATAACAACTTTAGGAATGATTGCTCCAAGTTACTAATCACAAACTCAAAAAACTGGCAAAGATGGAAATAGTTATAAAAAAAAAAAACCTAATTCTCTATTGATAAAGCTGTGAATTAGCCTAACAATTCTGGAAGGGATTTAGTATTAGGCTAAAAAAATTATGAAAATGTCCATATGCTTTGACCTAGATATCCCACTGCTAACATATACCCCAAGTAGGTCAAAGACAGAAAAAAGGTCCTATATATACACCAAAATATTTATAGCAGCACTTTTTGTGGTAGCAAAGAAATGGGGGAAAAGTAGATGCCTATTGATTGGTTAGCGGCTAAACAAACCATTGTACATGAATATGATGAGATATTTTACTTTTATTAAAATAATATTTAAAATGTATAGATACAAATATTCACTGATTCATTTCAAATTTTCTGATGCTAATAAACCTGATAATTGTAAGCCATAACAACATGAATTTAAGATGTGTGCATATATACATACAAATAAGATGTATATGGCATTTTAAAATGAGCAAAATAAAATAACTTATTGGACAGTTTTCTCTATAAATTAAAACTAGTATTTGATTTTCAAGTTAATAAGAATAGTTTTTTGCCTTGAAAAATTATTTTAATTTTTTTCTTTTTAATAAAAAAGAAACATTCACTATATTCTTTTAAATATATTTATTTTTGCTTTAGTTTTATCTGAGGTCATGATTGCTATTCCTACTTTTTTGTACTTTGGATGATACACAATAAATTCTGCTCTAGCCCCTTACCTTTACCCTGCCTACAAATATGTTTCTTGTAATGCAGGAAGCCATCAAAGCCCATGACGTTTAGCACAGCTTGTCACCAGCTCTGCAATCCCACAAAGCAGGTGTCAGAAGGGTGGAAATTTCTCACTCAGTTTCCCTATGTGACTCTTTTCTCACTAGCATTCACTTTTTACAGAAACTATTGCAATCAGTATCCTTATTCAGCCTCAGGGAAACACAGAAAAACAATACAGGTTCATGGCAAGAACAACCACAGTCACAGACTATACACTATGCCAAAATAAACCCCTAAATAAACCCCCATAATACAGAAACTTTCCCTAGAAGCCACTTCACCACAAACCAGCATATAGTGATTTAATGTTAAGATTTTAAATCTCTAACTTAGATTCCCATACACAGGTGCCTGCAAGAACAGGTCAGAACAGTCTCCAAGTTTCCCCCCTCCCAAATCCAATTTGGTACAGTAATTTAATATAAAAGAACAATGAATGAAATATGAAGAAATTGTCTCCCATGAAAGGCCTGTACATTCTTACCACTATATCCCAAGAGATACATCAAACACACCTAACACATTGTCTCCAAAGATAAGATGTATGGTGGGAATGGAATTCATGCCAACATTGATGTAATCTTAAGAAAAATTATATAAAAATTAAAATCAGCTGATGGCACTTCAGATCAGCCACTGCAAACCTACTGGGTCTCTGGCTCTTCTCACTCTGTTTTTGCTCAATTGTCCCACCCCCAAGGGAACTGGATTGCTGGTAATCCCCTTTCTACCTCCCTCCCCCCATTATAGGATTATGATTTTTAATCCACACTGCTATCCACTATCATTTTATGGGTGAGTTCATCCCATTAACATTCCCCTCTGTCTTATTTTCCCCTTTTGATCCTGCTTTTTTTCCTTTCACTCTGTTCCTCCTTACCAGTGTTTCACTTTTTGTCACTCCCTATACTTCTCCCTCCCTTCTATTACCACCTCCCTTCTTTTGTCTTATTCCCCTTCTCTTCTCTATAGGGTAAGATAGGATTCAATACCCCATTGAGTGTGGTTGTTATTCCCTCTCTGAGCCAGTTATGATGAGAGAAAAGTTTAAGCATTGCCCATCACCACCCTTATCCTTCCCTCTAGTGTAATAGTTTTTCATGCCTCTTTATGTTATATAATTTATCCCATTCCATCTCTCCCTTCCCTTTTATCTCAGGGCAGTCTTCTTTTTAACCCTTTGATTTATTTTTGCATATCATATCATCCTAATCAGCTTATTTCCCCACCCTTTAAGTATACTCCCTATAACTGCTCTGCTACTATTACTAATTTTAAAGAATTACAAATATTCTCTTTCCATGTAGTAATATAAACGTTTTTGACCTTATTGAGTCTTTTGGATTTTCTCTTTCTTATTTACCTTTTTAGACTTCTCTTGGGTCTTGTGTTTGGACTTCATATTTTCTGTTTTAGATCTGGTCTTTTCCTCAAGAATGTTTGGAAATCATCTATTTTTTGATGACCATTTTTTTTCCCCTGAAAAAATATACTCAGTTTTTCTGGCTAGATGAGTCTGGTTTGTAAACCTACATCTTTCACCTTACTGATTATCATATTTAATGCCTTCTGATCCTTTAATGTGAAAGCTACTAAGCCCTTTGTGATCCTGATTGTAACTGCATGGTATTTGAATTATTTCTTTCTGGCTGCTTGCAGTATTTTCTCCTTGAATTGGGAGCTCTTGAATTTAGCTATTATATTCCTGAAAGTTGTCATTTGAGGATTTGTTTCTGGAGGTGATCTGTGGATTCTTTCAATTTCTATTTTATTCTCTTATTCAAGAATATCTGAACATTTTCTTTGATAATTTCTTATATTGTGATATTCAGGCTATTTTTTTATCATGCCTTTCAGATAGCCCAGTGATTCTTATATTGTCTCTCCTGGATCTGTTTTCCATGTCAATTGTTTTTTTTTTTCAATGAACTATTTCATGTTTTTTCATTCTTTTGATTTTGTTTTTATTATTTCTTAATGTTTCATGAAGTCGTTAGCTTCTAGTTTCCCAATTCTAATTTTTAAGAAATGATTTGTTTTCATCAGTTTTTGAGCTTCCTTTTTCACTTGGCCCATTTCTTCTTGCATTGCTGTCATTTCTCTTCCCCATCTTTCCTCTGCCTCTTTTAACTGATTTCTGAAATCTTTTTTGAGCTCTTCCAGAATCTGAGTCCAATTCATATTTTTTCTTTGGACTTTGCCTGTGTTTGCTTTGCTTTTATTTTCTCCTTCTGTATCTGTGCCTTGCTCTTTGTCTCCATAAAAATTGTCTATAATTAGGTGGGGTTTTTTTTGATATCTACTCATTTTCCCAGTCTTTTTAAAGGTAGGCTCTGTTCTCAAGAAGGGTAGGACACCCTCTTAAACTTCAGTCTTTCCTTGATACTACCCTTAGCTTTATTTCTGGGTTTCTACAAGTTTCAGTTCTTCTAAGATAGTATGAAGACCTGAGGGCTGGGAGCTCTGAGAGATACCTCCCACTTACTTCCTGAGACTGCTGATAGCTTAAATTCAAGACTCAAGGTTGAGTATAGGCTTTAGGTCTCATTCTGGTCTTGATCAGGTCAGGTACACAGCTTTTGGCAAGAGGATCAGGGGGCCCAGTTTTGGTTCAGCTGACTGTCCCAAACTGGAATCTGTGTATTCACCACAAGTCCGGGCTGGGATTCCTGGTCTCACTCTGGACACACATAAATCAGGCTGCACAACAGAGACTTCCCTGAGCTGGAATTCTGGACCTCACCACAGGTTTACTTGGATCTTTAAGGGATGTGCATAGGGTTGGACTGCTATTGACCCAGGCAGGATCTCAGGGTCTGGATGTTGGCTTGGACTCAGGTTTAAAACCTGCCACAGTAGATGTGGGGAAGTGGGGCTTGCTCCTTATTCCTTACTGGAGCCTCCTTCTGGGTGTGCTGCCCTTTCACCCTAGTGTCCCAGATGTCCTCTGACTACCTTTCAGGTTGCTCTCTTCTTGAAAGTTGCTTTATTCTGTCTCTTTGTGGGTTCTTCTACTCCTGTTTGTTTTGAGACATTATTTTAAGATTGGTGTTGGAGAAGATTGTTATGGTGGCTTCAAGCTTCCCTGCTTCTACTCTACCATCTTGAATCCAGAACTGGAAATCAATCATTCACTATATTCTAAGAAATAATGAACAATAAATGATGATACTATGGGTT
This sequence comes from Gracilinanus agilis, assembly GCF_016433145.1. Lineage (NCBI taxonomy): Eukaryota > Metazoa > Chordata > Mammalia > Didelphimorphia > Didelphidae > Gracilinanus > Gracilinanus agilis. The sequence goes on along the minus strand of NC_058132.1, from coordinate 327,105,176 downwards.
TATATAAAAAAGAAATCAAAGGAAGAAGAAAAGTACTCACAAGTACACAAATACTTATATTAGTGATTTTCATAGTGGCAAAGAAATGGAAACTTAGGTGATATCATCAATTGGGGAGTAACTGAAAAAGTTATGGTATATGACTATGAGAGAATACAATTGTGCTTTAAACAATCACAAAGGAGACAATTTCAGAGAAACCTGAGAAGACTTGTACAAACTAATGTGGAGTGAAGTGAGAAGTAAAAGAAAAAATTATATAATAATAACTATATTGTAAAGACAAATAACTTTGAAAAATTTAAGAGCTTTGATCAATACAGTAGAAATAACCACATTTCTATAGGAATTCATGACAAACATAAACTTCATCTCCTGGGTGAAGAGATAATGGACTCAGGGTGCAAAATGAGATTTTTTTTTTTTTACATAGCCAATGCAGGGAATTTGTTTTGACTGAATATACATGTTTGTAGCAGGGTTTCAGATTTTTTACCTGATTTGGTTGGGCCATAAGGTAGAGAGGGTGGATTTTTGTCAAAGTAAAATAAAATTCAATTCAAATGACTATCAAAATTATTTTTACATTTAATTGGGAAAATTTCTAATTTATAATATAAATTACATAATCACATAATTATATAAAATTATAATTTATTTTAAATAACAATTTAAATAAAGAAAAATACAGATATGAACAGCTTAGAGAACCATGAGAAAACATAACTAATTCAGGGGGAAATAAGGAAGTAAGAAGAAAAACAATATATATGATAACTACAACAATACAAATGGAAATGAACAATAAAAATAGAAATGCAATGTAATTATTACAACCAAATGTTCTCAGAATATGGAAATACTTCTTCCTTATAGAGGAAGGGGACTTTTGGTGTGAATTATTGCATATGCCATTGAATATGGTTAATATGTTGACTGATTTGCAGAAATTTTTTTCCTCTTTTTTATTCTTTATTATAAAAGACATCTTATAGAGAAGTGGAGGAGGGAGGAATATATTTGGAAATGAATGTGATATAAAAAACAAGAAAACCAAGAAAAAAGTTTTAAAGGTTAAATCATGCCCAACTAACCTTGTTTTCCCTTTTTGATAAGACATTAGATTGGTAGTTCAAAGGAACTCTGCAGGCTTTGCATGCTTAGAATTCTGAAAGCATTTGACAAAGTCTTTCATGATATCCTTTTGGTCAAAATGAAGGAATATGAAGTGACCAATAATATACCTAGATGGTTGACTGATTAAACCCCTCACAAGGTTATTATTGGGTCATTATGAACTTGAAGAGAAACCTACAGCAAAGGGTCCAAGAGATCTATCTTTAATCCTGTGTTTTTCAACATGGGAACATATTATCATTTGAGAGATTATATCAAAGGATGTTAAGGAACTTAATGTTAAGGAACAGAAGGATGCTGCTGATGAAGAATCATCTTCAGATTCATTCCATTGGGATGCTGTTCCTATCACATCACCAGAGGCTAATAAAGGCAGCCTCTTCCTATCCTTTTGGTGTTAGAGGTAAGGTCTTAGTTACACTTATACTTAAACTAGCTGCATGTTGTCCAGTAGGATCTTTTATTAGAATTCATTATTGTCTATAGGGTACCACAAAAGACTGGCCATTTGGGACATTTCCTACTTCACTTCAAGCACCATAAGACTGTGCTCATTGTCTGGGCATTAGTTGGGTGTGTCACATTCCTTATCATTAGCACAGTGCTTGACACATAATGAGCACTTAATAATTTTTGTGACTCATCATTCCCAAATTAAGTTGCATCACAAAAGGTGAAATGTGATGTTTTGGCAGCTTTTACATCGCCCACTGGCCTCTACTTCTATAGCAGGGTAGATCACCCTCTCCATATAGGTAATTTATTGTTTGGATGGCAAGAATTTTTATGGATTTGATCTGTTGGTCAGCTCCATGGCAAAAGAGAATGGAAGAGCAACCAGTCAAGTAAAGGGTGGAAAGAATGAAAACAGTTCTTTCAACAGTATTACCCCTGCCAACCTCTTCAAACAATAATGAGGATTAGACTCTGTAGATACCCTTGAGATTTAGCCAGGACCACACAGTAAATGCCTGAGGCTGGATTTGAAATCAGGTATTTCTGATTCCAGGCCCAGCCCTCCAAGCACTGTATCACCTACCTATCTCAGAGATACCAAATAGACACTGGATGTCCTATCTGGGTACTGTGCCTATATGAGCAAGTCTATTTTAGTAGGCTATGGGGATTATTGACATAATAGACTTCAATTATAAGGGGAACATTTTACTCATAGGATCTAGGGGATATCTCTCATTTAAATAGCAGTCAGGGAATTCTCCCCAGAATCAACCTTTGTGGGATTTTTAGAAATGACACCACTGACTAAGAGGATTTGGGGTGAGTGGGACACCCCTGAAAATATTTACCTTGAACTCATTCATTGTGAATTCTTTATTTTTTGGTTGTGGAGAAAGCCATCAAATAAGGATTGGAAATGAATCTGGTATGAAATGTGGGGTGTATGAAAGAAGCAAGAAATCAGCAAGCATTTCTTAGGTGTATCCTTTGTACTAGGAACTGTGCTAGGCTTTTGGGATATAGTGATAAAAATGGAAGCATGGAGAAGGTGATAACTGAACTGAGCTTTGGAAGAAAAACTAGGCATTCTAAGAGATGGAGGTGAAGAAAGAGTTCATGTCAAATAAGGAGAAAAGCTTGAACTTACCAAGTCTGACTTTCAAAGTCATTTCAATATAGCAGCTATTTAATTAATTAGTTAATTAAATTGGTAAATTAAAAACCTTAACTTTTGTCTTAGACTCAGAACTCTTATTGGTTCCAAGGCAGAAAAGCTATAAGAACTAGGCAAGGGGTGGGTATAAGTGACTTGCCCAGGGTCACACCACTAAGAAGTGTTTGATATGTTTTGCATGATAATACAGATTGTATTGCTTGACAGCTCTGGGAAGGGGGAAGGAAGAAACGGAGGGAGGGTGACATTTAGAACATATAACTTCAGAAAACTTGTATGGAAAATTTTTATTACATGTAATTGGTAAAATAAAATATTTTTATTTTTAAAAATTAAATTAAATTAAAGAACTATTTGAGGCCAGATTTGGTATCGGCTATTTATTAAGTGCATACTATGTGCAGGGATGTATGGGTGTTTAAGAAGGACTAGGGTCTCTGGTATGAGGACTTGCAGAGCCCTTTTCAGGACCACTCAAGCACCTTCGGTGTCTTCCTGACACCCAACTTTCATCTGTGTCTCCAAGAAGCTGTAGCATGCCCAATTGCCACACCTCTTGGCAAGAGGGCTAAAGACATTGTAATATGTTAGAGGGGTATCTACCCCAGACATGTGAAGATTTCTCCCAGTAGAAGGGGTGGATGAGAACAATTTGTTCCAATAACCAAGAACGTGGCTAAAGCAGGAGCTGTAGAACATTTAGATCTTAGCCCCCAAGGTCATCCACTTCATCTTGGGCCATTGACAGCAGACTTGACTTTTGTCCTGTCACTGGGCTTTGATGACTTTGGAAGAGAGAATAAGGATTACAATTCCAGGAAATTCTGCTTCACTTAAAACCAATTCACAAGCAAGTTAAGACATCACCCGTAATATTTTTTCTCGCTTGACAGTGATGGAAGATATTTCTACAAGCCAAGGCTTTTCTCCCACTTCTCCCTTCCCTCACCAGGTTTATTGAGGTAAAAGCAGATTACTAGAGAATAGTAGTAGTGTCACAGGATCACAGGGGATGATAACATGAAAGGGTTTAGAATAGCCTAATGGGAGGGAAAGTAGTATTACCTGATTTTCTTGATGATCAGGGAGAATCATGAATGTGTTGTAAGGCTCAAGTTGCGTGTGTAGGAATCTCAAGTTTTTCTAAACAGCAGCAGCTGAGACAACTTATTTCTTCCTCCTCCAAATATGCAAAGTAAAGACATGAGCCACCACCTTGATTCTCCATACTGAGAAATTTCCTAACAATTTGAGCTATCCACACTACTTCTTGGGAAGACTGCACTGTACATGGGAGCTATAACCCCTGGAACCTTAGGAGAAAGTAGACTATAGTAAGTAATGATTTCTTCCCAGGGTGGAAGAATATTACTGACCCCTTAGGAAATAGTCCACAGGGCAGCTAAGGTGGTACAGAGGAAAGCCCGGAGTCAGAAAGACTCATCTTCCTGAGTTCAAATCCAGCTTCAGACTCCTACTAGCTGTGTGATCCCAAGCAAATCACTTAACTCTGCCTCAGTTTCCTCATCTGTAAAATGAGCTTGAGAAGGAAATGGCAAACCAGTCCAGTATGTTTGTCAAGAAAACTCCAAATGGAGTCACTGAGAATCAGACATCTCCGAAAAAGAATGAATAACAGCAAGGAAACTGTCCTTCTCCACATCGGTGCCCTGGGGTAAATTCTTATAAACCCAAACATAGGAGGTACAATTCTGCCTACTACGTTCTCCAAGAGCTTAATTGTGTATAAGAAAGAGAGAAAGCCACCAGTCAGGTGGAGAATGCTTGTTGTCTGTGAGTGGTGGTTCTCTAGGACAGTCATTGTATCTGCCTCTCAATTAATCTTTCTTTTTCTTGTCAATTTATTTTTTCTGAATCTGTCAGTCTCTCTCCTTTTGTATCTATCTCTGCATCTGCCTTTCTCTCTGTGAGTCTGCTTCCCTGAATCTCTGTATCTCCCCCTTTTTCTTCTCTAATCTTGGATTTCTTTCTCCTGAGACTGCTATAATCACCTTCCTACTCAGGCCTCTGGGGCTCTGACCAGGCTGAAGCTGAGACATCATACTTTGGCATAAACTGGGAGCAGTTTCTCTGTTTTATTGCTGCTTTTAAACAAGCTGTTTAACAAACAAACAAGGGAGATTGCCTCCTCTAGTAAAATTCCCAGCTCTCTTTGCAAATAAACCTTATGGACAAATCACTAAGACATAATAATGGCTGTGTCCGTAAACACACATGAATTGGCTAGAGAAGACCAGGTTTTCCTTCAGTTCAGCTACCCCCCATCCCGCTATTTTGACAACAACCAGTGAATGATGGGATAGAATGGCATTTTTAAATTGAACCAACCCTTATAGATCATTTAATTTAATCCCGCTTCTTTTTACAGATCGGGAAATTGAGGCTCATAGGGAGAAATAAAGCAACTTGCTTAAATGGCAGAGTTAGGACAGGATCCAAGGAATCCTGGGTTTTCAGTCACTGGTCTTTTCCACCTCACTACTCTTTAGCACTCAGCAAGGTTGTGAAGTTTGTCTTCCAGGCTTCTTTTCTGATCCTCTCTCTTCTCTGCTTACCTCCATTGTGTGTCTGGTGTCTTCATGGGTGCCTGCTGTTTGTTCCTGCCAAAGCAAGGTCTGTGATCCTCTAGGCATTTCTCCTTTTGCTCTGGAATTCTCACTTCCTTCTCAAAATTTGCTTTGTGGTACTGGTAAGGGAAAAATGTAAATAAATTCAATCACATTAAGGTTTTAATGGAGGCAGCTGATGAGGTGGCATAGTGGCAGGAGGCAGGAAGATCTGGGTTCAAATCCAACCTCAGATATTCACTAGTTGTGTAACCCTGGGCAACTCACTTAATTCTGTTTGCCTCAGTTTCCCTCAGCTATAAAATGAATTGGAGAAGGAAATGGCAAACTATTCTAGTATCGTTGCGCAAGAAAACACCAAAGAGGTCCCAAAGAGTCAGAAACAATTGAAAAATGGTTGAACAACAACAAGGTACAAATGACTATACTGACCTGAATTAAAATCCCCATAACTGATGCTTACTGCCTATGTAGCCTTGAGCAAATCTCTTAGTCTTTATGTGCCTTTAGTTTCCTCATTTGTAAAATGAGCGCATTAGGTTATTTGTTCTCTAAGGTCCCTTTCAGCTATGATCCTATGAATTCAGTCTGTGATCTAATGTGGGAACCCCATCCAAACCATTAATTACCCTTCTATTCCTTATCCTATGAAATTTAGGTTCATAATCATGGGTAATAATGGTAAGTAACATCTATATAACACTTCTTATGTACCAGACACTGTGCTAAGTACTTTACAATTTTTGTCTCCTTTGATAATCACAACAACTCTCTGAGATAGAGTCCATTATTATCCTCATTTACAATTGAGAAAACTTAGGAAAAGAGAAGTTGAGTGACTTACCCAGGGTCACACAGCTAATAAGTATCTGAGGCTGAATTTGAGCTGAGCCCTTCCCAACTGCAGGTCTGGCACTCTATCCACTATTCCACCTTGCTGCCCCCATTTTTATTTTGTTTTATATGCTTCCCATAAGTCATGCCCAGAGAATACAACACACTGTAAGTTTGATTCTACGTCTTTTAAACATTTTATAGGTAGTAGCAACCATAGTTAGTAGTACGTGGTCCTTCCTATTGTTATTCTTATTCTTACTTGACTGGCTAACTTTCTTTTCTAATTATACATTTCTATGATTGTATATATATATATATATATACATATATATATACATATATGTGTGTACACATATATATATTTTATATTACCTTACTGTGATATTGATTAGTGAAAGTTACATATGCTATCTTTTGGGGGAAGAGGAAGAGCATTACATTTTAACAGGAGATAGTGTCTTAAAAAATGGAAAATCCAGTGAAACATTAAAGTACCAATTGGTAAAGTAGAAATGTTACTAGTTAGCAATGCAGTAAGCTAGGACATTCTTGAAGGACTTATGTGAAAGAATGCTATCCACATTGAGAGAAAGAACTATGGGAGTAGAAGTGCAAAAGCAAAACTTATCACATGCATATATGGGCATGTGATTTGGGATTTAGGCTTTAAAAGATTGCTCTTTAGCAATATGGAAATAGGTATCAAAATGATAACATTTGTACAACCCAGTGGAATTGCTTGTCAACTCTAGGAGGGGGAGGGAAGAGGGGAAAGAAAGAAAATGAATCATGGAAACATGGAAAAATATATTTTTAAAAATGTTATTAGTTTGTCATTGGTGAAGTTCATGTGTCAGCAATCAGTGCCATTTTTTTCCAGTTTTGAATTCTAGCAACCATGTTTTGGATTTTTTTTTTTTTTTTTTTTTTTTTGCCCAGAAGGATCTTGGATTCGGCTTTCTGGATCTTACTCCTCAGAACTCTTTTTGCTCTTAATGCTATTGCTAATGGTCGTAGCTCAAGCCCTGCCATCCCAGAGACACCCACAGGGTTAAGGCACTGAAATGACTGTGAAATTCTTTCTCCCAATGATTCTAGCCCAGCCCTGGCCACACAGATTCTCTCATGTGATTTGAACATCCCTGGAACTTGTTTGCCCTGGATCTTGCTATTTCCTGGACTTTCTACCTACGGATCACAAACTCTTTCCATCTACTTTGAAGATAAATTTTTGTGTATGTGATGTCTCCTCCAATTAAAATATGAGCTCTCTGAGTGTAATGACTGTCTTCTGCTTGTCTTTCTAGCCCTTAATAGCCAGCAAACAATAAGTGATTTTATATTCCATTCCATCTCAACCACTCTCAAATCATTGGTTATGGCTCTTGAACTAGAGAAAGAAAAAAAATGGATATAATTTCCTACTTTCCTTAATGGATCTCTTCATATTTTTATTTGCCATTAATATTAATATTTTATTTTTTAAATTATGATGGGAATATCCTCCACAAAGTCCTATTCCAACGTTTTAGAGGCAACCCTGATTTCTTAAAGGTCTTTATTTCCATGGAGGGGACCCAGGAAAAACACAGGAAGTATTTTTCCAAAATAGAAGATAGGGACTTTTAAAGGAGAAGAGGAGAGGCAGCTAGGTGGCTCAATGGATTGAGAGCCATGCCTAGAAGTGAAGGTCCTTGGTTCAAATCTGGTCTCAGGCATTTCCTAGCTATATGTGTGACCCTGGGCAAGTCTAATGCTGATTACTTAGCCCTTATTGCTCTTCTGTCTTGGAACCAATACAAAGTATTGACTCTAAGACAGAAGTTAAGGGTCTAAAAAAATAAAGAAGAATAAGAGAAATAAGCCTAATAGGAGTGAGTCAGTAGACCAGGAACTGATTCTAGCTCTTTCACTTCAGTTCTGCAGTCTTAAGCAAATCAATCCTCAGTTTCTTTTTTTGGAAAATGTGTATAATTATGCTTCTATTTTTTAACACAGAGTTGCTATGAGGATCAAATGAGAGAGTAGTGCTTCACATCCTGTCAAATTCTACATATAAAGATAAAGCATTGTTTCTAAATCTACGTATATTTTCAGCCCTGAGTCTCTTCTGAGATCCAGTCTATATTTCCATTAGTTCCAGGCCATTTCTATCAGGCCAAGCTTAGCCCATAGTTTAATGTGTGGCTCACATGGAACCAAACTTCCTTTCCACCATGCTAGGCAACATGATGGCATTGGACTTGGAGTCAGAATGATGTAGGTTCATGTGATGCTTACTAGCTGTGTGACTTTGAGTAAATCACTTAATCTCTCTGAACCCTAGTTTCCTCACTATAAAACGAGAGTGGTAATATTCTCTATCTCAAAGGGTTGTTGTGAGTATGGTATGAGACAAGATCATATATATAAATCCCTTCCTAAAACCTTAGAATGTTATAGGTGTTGAACTATTATTATGCTCCTGAGATCCTCATTTTTGTCAGTAGTAGTATCAGCAAGAAATGAATAAAAAGACTAAAAGAATAAAAAGAGCAGCAGTGACCTCCACCTGCGTTCAAATGTTCTGTTGCCTTTGAGTCATTCCTCTCCTTCACTCTTTACATTCACTTACCAGGTACAAAGCCTAGTCAGTTATCCCTTGACAGTTCTTCCTTTCCATTCCCATTGCTACCATGCAATGTCAGACCCTTATTTCCTGTCTGGTACCCTCCACAGAAGGATAGCAGGTGGCACAATGGATCAAGTACCTAGCCTAGAATCACTTATACTTACCTTCTTGAATTCAAATCTGGCCTCAGATACTTCTTAGCTATGTGATCCTGGGCAAGGCACTTCAACCTGCTTGCCTCAGTTTCCTCATCTGAAAAATGAGCTGGAGAAGGAAATGGCAAACCACTGCAGTATCTTTGCCAAGAAAACCCCAAATGGGGGTCATGAAAAGTCAGACATGACTAAAACAATAGAACAAAACAAAACAAAACAAAAAAACCTTCCACAGAGCTTACTAAGCAGAGGGCTGAGCTCACAGTAGTCACTTAGAAAATACTAGTGAAGTTGCATGAAGAGACTGAGAGAAAAAAAAATTTAAAGATCAAAGATGGAATTTGATGACAACCAGGAAGATGCTAGTGCCTTCCCTCTAAGATGATCTCCAATTTATCCTGTATATATCTTCTTTGTACATTTGCTTATTGTCTCCCTATTAGTCTATGAGTTGCCTAAAAGCTGGGGCTGGTTTTGATGTACCTCTCTAATGTCAGGCTCATGATAGGTACTTAATTGGTGGTTGTTGACTTGACTTGAATTTGGAATAATAGGAACTGGTATCAGATGTCCTATAATTTTTTCTTCTCATGATTACATCAATAGAGACTGGTCCCTAGATCAGATGTGTGCAGGAGTCAGCTTGGACTCTCATAGCGAACTGTTAAATTTTTGTTATGAGACTTTATACCTCAGAATCTGACAAACACCACAAATCACGGCCTGATTTATCATTTTGTTGACTGGCTAGGCCAATGGTGTCAAACTCAAATAAAAACTGAGGCCACCAAACCATACATTAGGATTCTTGTAGGTTCGATATTGAGTATGAAAATCACACACTAATACTATCTATGTTTTATTATTTTTTTTTTACTTTTTTTTTTTAAACCCTTAATTTCTGACTTATAGGTGGAAGAGTGGTAAGGGTAGGCAATGGGGGTCAAGTGACTTGCCCAGGGTCACACAGCTGGGAAGTGTCTGAAGCCGGATTTGAACCTAGGACCTCCCGTCTCTAGGCTTGGCTCTCAATCCACTGAGCTACCCAGCTGCCCCTGTTTTATTATTTTTTAAATTTACTTTGTTAATAAATAAGTGGTTGCAGTGGTTTCATTGCTGATTACATTTTAATCTTATTTGGGATACTCTTGGGAGTATTGTAGATTGTAGGCAGGCTGCTGCCTGTGTGTTTGACATCTCTGGTCTAGACTTAAGAAAGAAAAAAAGTTAATGATACAGAATAAACTCAATAGTGTGTCAAATGTACATTCCCCTTTCTCCCCACAGGGAATTTTCCTCCCCATAAACACATACTGCAGAGAGCTGGTTATTAAATATTTATCAGGGGGCATCTGGGTAGCTCAGTGGATTGAGAGCCAGGCCTAGAGACGGGAGGTCCTGGGTTCAAATCTGGCCTCAGACACTTCCCAGCTGTGTGACCCTGGGCAAGTCACTTGACCCCCATTGCCTACCCTTACCACTCTTCTGCCTTGAAACCAATACACAGTATTGACTCCAAGACAGAAGGTAAGGGTTTAAAAAAAAAAAAAAAAACATTTATCAGCATACCTCTTTAGTTGTATCCCAGATTAAAAGATCCCTCATTTTTTGTTCACTGTCCCAGAAATTTATTTGTTTCCAATTCAAAAAGGGCTCATCTCAAGGAGAGTTGTCCTTACTCGAAACTCTCAAACAAGATTAAGGGGAATAAGGTTAATTCCAGGACTCAAAGGGGCATACAAACTCAGTTTTTGTGCTAATTTAGTCAGTTTGGGAGGTATGCCATTTGTACAAACTCAAACCCATTTGGAGAACCAGTTTCTTGGTCCCTTGCCAGACCTTAGGCTATGCTTGCCTTTTTTGCCCTTTGGACCCCAATATTCAAACACTGCTGACCAGCATTTCTGGGATTCAGATAGAACTTCTGGTGTTGGCTCCCTGCCTGCTTTCAGACTGGCAATAACTATGTGATTACGACCCATATAGCTTTATTTTGTCTCCAATCTGGCCATAACTAAGATAAGTGGTTACTTGTTTTGCACATAGGAAAAATATGTCTGTTTTTCTAGGAGAAAAAGACTCAAGCTACCACCATCTTATTGGACATGTAGGGATTACATCCTCCACTGGACACACCACAGTAGCATGTCCTTTTATGATTGGTGGATGAACCTCCCTGAGCTATCTATTGTTTGAAAAGTTACTCAGAAGTCCTCAGAAAACAGGGGTTTTACTTAGCTAGTTGCCCAAAAGATCTGCTTTGTCATAGAGAGTAACTGGAAACTGCACATTGCTCTATGTTACTTCCTCAGTGTCTTATCACAGCCTATAGCTATTTCAGGCAACTTACTTATTTTTTTTTTTTTTAAATCCTTACCCGTTGTCTCAGAATTGAGACTAAGTGTCCATTCCAAGGCAGAAGAGTGTTAAGGGTTAGGCAATTGGGGTTAAGTAATTTGCCTAGGGACACATAGCTAGGGAGTGTTTGATGTCTTATTTGAACCCAGGATCTCTTGTCTCCAGAACTGATTTTCTATCCTGTGAGCCATCTAGCTGCCCTTCAGGCAACTCACTTCATCCAGCCTTTGCCTTTGATCCGAGGCCCACTTTGGTCTGCTTTGTTTACCTGTGGCCTCCAAAGACTGCTGGTCTTTCAAACTGTTCAAATTTCCCAGGAGCACAGTGCCCAATCTTAGGCTGCCTCTTTCTCTGGAGGAAATTTGAAGTTCTCAGAACCTAGAATACTGTTTGGCACACAGAGGAGATAAAAACTGTTCATTGACAGATTTTACCTATCATTTTTCCATCTTCTTTTGGGAATGTCAATATGTCAACCCTGTTTCCTTTACAGACATATTTCCAGTTATCTTGAACCATAGGTCCATCTACAGAGTTTTCCCCATGGAGGAAAGCCTACATGTGGCAAGAGAGCCAACAGAGCAGAGAGAGGAGAATTACAGTAACCAAGTAACTGGCTTAAAAACAACTTCCAAATCCTCAGGGGTATAAGTGCTTTGGGGGTAAGTTGTTGGCCAGTTGTGCCTGCTCAAGATCCAACCAAAAATTTGCAGGCTCTGAATCCAAGCAATACCATTCTCATTGGAGATAGAGGATATACTTTGCTTTGCTTTGATACTATGGTTCTAAAGCAAAAATAGCCTGAGTAATTATGCATGCCAGCTCTATTACATATTCCAAAGGAAGCAATGAAGAGGTTACATTTTCCACAGGTCCTTTAGAAAGTAATTGCTCCAGAAAACAGTGGGCAGACATTCTTTTGATGGATTATTTAGATGAGTTAAAGGAATTTGCTACTTGCTCTACAATTTCTGTTTTAGGACTGGCTGTAAAGGTGTAAATAAGCATTCCTTCTCTCATCAAAAAGAAAGATATTGCTTGGATATAGGAGCACCAAAGTTCAAGATTCTTAATCTCAAGGCTTTAATCCCATGTAGGCATTTGAAAAACACTTGCCAAATTTAGTTATAGAATATGTCAGTGATAGGGGCAGCTGAAGTATAGTGGATAGATCTGAATTCAAATCTGACTTCAGATATTTACCAACTGAGTGATTCTGAGCAAGTCACTTAACCCTGTTTGCTTCAGTTTCTTCATCTTTAAAATGAGCTGGAGAAGAAAATGGCAAACCAATTCAGTGACTTTGCCAAGAAAACCACAAAAGGGAACACAACCCAAAACAGCTAAACAACAAAATATGTATATCCTAGAGCTGGAAGAGGTTTCAGAAGCCAACCAGCCACACCCTCTCATTTTACAGATAAGGAAACTAAGGCCCAAAAAAGTTAAGTGACTTGCCCAAGATCACATGGGTAGGTACTAACCTTAAGAGAAAAGATTTGAACTTATGTTCCTGGCTACAGATCCATGTTTGTTTCCACTACAGCAGGCTGTACATATCAATGCAGACATATATTAGACCACTTCCTCCTCTCTTTCAGTCAATCAATATGGCAGCGTGGAGAGTGAAGAGACCTTAAGTTTTTTCTTTACTTTCTCACCAATTAGCTGTGTAACTTGAGGGAATCTCTTAACTTCTTTGGGCCTCAGTTGCTTCATTTATAAATGAAATGTTTGGACTAAATGAATTTTAAGATCTTTGTCAGTGCTGAGGTTCTATTGCTTTACATCCTTAGAGGGGGAAAGCCATCTTCAACACTATGGAGCCATTTTTCTCTTCTAGTAAGAAATCCTAGAATTTGGTTCACTGGTGACCCCAGGTGGTTTCTAGTACCTGCCACATCTTCTTGGGCCAGGGACCTTCTCAGCTTGTAGGGGCAGTCAGAGGCTCTTTCCCTCTCCTTATTCTCCAATAAAAGTATACAACTCTAAGACTAGGAGATTTTAGCACTGTGAGGTATAGCTAGGTTGCATAGTAGATAGAGTACCAGGCCTGGAGGCATGAAAATCTCAGTTCAAATCCATTCTTAAATACTTCCTAGCTAAGTGATTCTGGACAAGTCATTTAGTTAACTTAACCCTGTTTGCCTCAGTTTCCTCATATGTAAAATGAGCTAGAGGATGAAATGGTAAACCTCTCCAGTATCTCTGCCAAGAAAATCCTTTTTACAAGGAATCACGGTCAGAGACAACTGAAAACAATTAAACAACAACAACAACAAAACCACTAAGTTTTGCCAAGAGGGTTAATATAGGACTTAAAATAATGAATCAAAGGGGAAAGTTATAATGGTACAAAGGTAAATGGTACAAATGAGTAAATCTTTGTCCTTTATGCATACACTAGTATGAGGAAGTTGACCTTGCTCCTAGTACCTCCAAATTGCTGATGCCTTCTTCTTTTTGATCTTTTTCTTTCCTAAATCCTTGTCTTCTCCTACCATGCTGCTTCTAGGATGATAAAGATTAAAGCTTTTGAACTAGAAGGGAATTTAGAATTCATTTATTCCAGCTCAATGGCTTCATAGGGGAAGAATCTAAGGCCTACAGAGAAATTAAATGACTTGCTGGAATGACATCCAGGAATTGATGCAGAGTGAAAGGAGCAGATCCAGGAGAACATTGTACATAGAGGCTGATACACTGTGGTACAATTGAACATAACAGACTTCTCTACTAGCAGCAAAGTAAGGATCCAGAGCAAGGCTGAGGGACTTATGAGAAAGAAAATTAGCCACACTCAGAGGAAGAACTGTGAGAGGAGAAACACAGAAGAAAAACAACTGCTTGAACACATGGGCTGATGGGGATATTATTGGGGATGTAGACACTAAATGATAACTCTAGTCCAACTATCAATAATATGGAATTAGGTCTTAATCAATGATACATGTAACAACCCAGTGGAATTGTGCATTGGCTGTGAGGGGTGGGGGTTTGGGGGAGAGGGAAAGAACATGAAAAATGTAACTATGGGAAAATACTCAAAATTTTAAAAAATTAAAAAAAAAAGAAATTAAATGACTTGCCAAAATTAAACTAGGATTTGAACTAGGATCTTGTGATTCTGAAGTCAGTGCTCTGATAAAGGCACAGATCAGTACTTGTACATAATTTATAGTCTTAGTTGTCTGGGGGTACTGAGAGTTTAAATGAGTTGGCCATGACTATAGTGATAGAGGCAGGATTTGAATGCAGTGCTTCCTAGCTCCAAGGCCAGCTCACTAGTCGCAATACCATGCCACCTTCTAGAGATTAAATTAGTTCTCAAATTCTAGCCAGTAGATTTAGGCTGGCAAAATCACATGTATATCAATCCTTCTCAAATCCAATTTCTCATCCTTTCCATTAGCCTACAGTGGAAGGAATCCTGATTTGAGAAAAATGAATCGTGCCTCTGTCATTTGCTTCTGCAACCTTGGGCATATCACCTCCCTTCTCTGGGCTTTAGTTTCGTTAGTTCTGAAAATTGATGGAGTTTAACTAGATGACCGCTGAGATTCCTTTCAGTTCTCAAGATGCGATCCTAAAATCTTGAATTTAAAAGTTGATTATCTTATTTGATTTGAAGCAATTCCTTTACTTTTATCCTATAGTTATCATTGACCACATTTGTAGATGATTTCTCTATTCCATGGCCCTAAAATGAAGTCCAGTTCTCTTAATGCTGAGTCTTTGCTACTCTGATTGTCTCTGAGAAACCTAGCTTCTCCACATTTTCTAATCCAATTTCCCATATAGATTAAGCTTCTACATCCTATTGGAAATCTATATCTCCACACTGTAAATCCTTTTCAGGACCTCCTTTACTCTCAGCTTATTAGTGTGGTAAAGAAAATAGTCATATCCTGGGACTAGTAACAATTGCAGACATCTTTTCCTGATTCTTCCTCTCTTTCTATTTACTTTGAAGCCTCTGGGAGATTAGTCATGACTCATCTGAGCCCCCCTCTCTCTTTCTCATTCTCTCTCTCTCTCTCTCTCTCTGTCTCAATATCTTTTTCTCAATCTGTCTCTCTGTCTCAATCTCTTACATACACACACAACTTAATCAATAAATCATTTCAACCAATTCTCACCTACTAACAATCAGAGCAGTCATGGCCCTACATGATTCATTATAATAACAGTGAGTCTCTGAAATATTATTTTATTTAGCTCTTTATTAATGTGCCCATTGAGCTCCAAGGCCAGAAAGAACTGGAGAGGAAATTATAGAATTTTAGTCAGAAGCTAAAAGAAAAGATAGAAGACATTTGGTGAATAAAGGGTTATGAGCCATCAAGCTCTGAAAAAAGAAAAACAATTTATTCTTTTTTTTCTTCTCCTAATGTCTGAGTGGATGTGCTGCATTTACAAGAATCATGCAAAGTTTAATTGCAGTGCAAGTCCCCTCAACCATTTTGTGCTTAAATTTGTACCTGAGAGGAATAATATGACTTGAGATTTGGGTTTCAGAGTTCTGAAAATTGGTCTTTGTTGCTCATCATGCTATATGTCGTAGGCTAGAGATTTTAGAGATTTCATTTATGAAGAGTCATACTGAGTGAAAGGGAATGGGTCAGCAATACATCCTATTGTTGGGAATGTTTGTCAAGAAAAAGAAATATCATGGGGATTTGGGATTACGGGATATTTTGGTCCTTAATTCCCTCAAGTCCTCTGGCAAAAATGGAACAAGATGTATTTGGTAACTGCCAAGACCTAGATTCAAATCCCATTTGTGACACTCTTAGGTGACCCTGAGAAATTTATTTCTTTGGGCCCTAGTTTCCTAATCTGTAAAATTAAGCTCCCTTTAATCACCAAATCTATGATCCTATGATGCTATGATCTCATAAATGTATTACATCTTGCCTGATTGTTTGCTCTATTTCCAGACACAGATGAGGCTTAAGAGGACATGTCTAGACACATTGCTATAGGCTAAGTTCAGTTTACTTCCTTTTAGTAACTGCTGTTTAGCCAGTTCCACATCTGCCTCCCACAAAATTACAGAAGAACAAGCATAAGATTCTCCACTTACCTTGGCACATAAGAAGAAGGGAAGGAGGGGATTGTATGTGGGCATATATGAGTATACAGATATGTGTATATATATATATGTATATATATATGTGCATCTATATATATATTTCATATAGAAATTGTATAATGTATATATTATGTAGATAGAGTCTATAGATTAAATGAGATATTTATAAAGTTATACGTGTGTGTGTGTCAAAAAGGGCCTGTCTTCCCTGTACCTGAATCCAAGACATCAACAACGAAAGAAATACTTGTTCTCACACATAATTGAAGAGGAAAAGGGAAAGACCTAAATGCTAACCAAATTCCATGGAAGAATCAGTCCAAATAGTTAAGTCCCCTGGCCTTTAGATTTTTGGAAATATAGTTTCTAAACTATCTTCCAAAATAAAACCAGTTTCTTCAAAATGAAGACAGAGGGCATCAAATTGGTTCTTCTAAATGTAATTAAGATATTTTTTTCTGGATTTGAAGGACAACCTCTTTTTTGTATAGCTGAAGGTATGGAATGCAGATCACTGTTCTGGTTGAGCAGTTGTTCTCAGTTAATCTTCTGTTGCTATCCCAAGATTGTCCTCAGATGGTGAAAATCCAACTGGATGTCATGTTTTTACTAAGGGCAGGGTAGGATGAGGGAGATGTTCTAATAGAAAAAGTGCTAGCTTGGGAGTCTTAGGGTCTACTTTTATCTCTACTCCTAATCAGCTATGTGACCTTAAATTAGCCTCAGTCTTTCCAGTCACTATGACTCAGTTTAGGGTTTTCCTGGCAAAGGTACTGAAGTGGTTCACCATTTCCTTTTCCAGCTCATTTTACAGATGAGGAAACTGAGGCAGATAGGGGTAAATGATTTGCCCAAAGTCACACAGCTAGTAAGTTTCTGAGGCTGAATTTAAATTTCTGAAGGTAAGTCTTCCTGACTCCAGGCTCTGTACTCTATCCTCTGGACTACTTCCTCTTCTTAAGTCTAGACAATCTATAAAACAATAAATCAAGAACAGATTAATAGCATTTACCTACTTATGAGTCATATAAGCTCACGCTGAAAATTTAACAGTAAATTATAGTGATTCAGCTCTTTGCCTCTGCTTATCCCCGAGTTTTTCTTTCCTTTTCTCTGTCAAATTCTTCAACCTTTCATTCTCTTTGTACAGATTTGGATTCTACTCTGCTGCTTCATTTCCTTTTTCATCTTTGTTTTCACATAAAAACTCTTATTCCATTTCCTTGATAACTGAGAGAGTGGAAAAGCCTTCCTTGAACCCTTTAGCCTTCTCTTGTAAGAAGAAGACTAGTCTATGCTTTGATTATAACTAGCAGCCACTTGACTCGTGCACAGAGCAGCCCATATTTTTCATATTTTCTGGAAGTGAGATTCTCAGTCATTTGTCAGTTTTCTAGTAAATCTAAGGGGAAACCGCCCCTTTACTTATCTTACTTGCCTCCTACCTTGAGTCATCAACTGGTTTCCTTCTTTATTTTATATATAAATGAATATATATTTGTTTTTTAAACCAACTTCCTCCTCATTTCTTCTACTTACATCCTATTCAAATTGTCCTTCAGGCTTAAGTCTCCGACTGCTTCAACTCGTGTCCTTCTCTTGCTACTTTCCCTCATTCCTTCTGTTTGATTCTTATTCCTCAGTCCTTTTTCTTTGTCCTTCAACAAGAATCTTATACCCTCAGTTTGAATTCTCCTTCAATTCTTTTTTAAAAAAAATTTTTTTTAAACCCTTACCTTCTGTCTTGGAGTCAATACTGTGTATTGGCTCCAAGGCTGAAGAGTGGTACCGGTAGGCAATGGACTTGCCCAGGGTCACACAGCTGGGAAGTGGCTGAGGCCAGATTTGAACCTAGGACCTCCTGTCTCTGGGCCTGGCTCTCAGTCCACTGAGTCACCTATCTGCCCCCTTCTCCTTCAATTCTAATCCCTTGACTAGTTTCTCCTTAGCTAGAGTTCCTCTCTTGCTTCTCCTTAAAATCATGTTTTTGTTGTTGTTCAGTCATTTCAGTTTTGTCTGATTCTTCATGTCCTCGGTTGGAATTTTCTTGGCAAAGATACTGGAGTGGTTTGCCATTTCCTTTTCTAGCTCATTCTACAAATGAGGAAACTGAAGCAAACAAGGGTAAGTGACCTTCTCAGGGTCATATAGCTAGTAAGTATCTGAGGCTGAATTTGAACTGAGGTCTTCCTGACTCTAGGTCTGGTGCCCTATCTAACTTGCCACCTAGTTGCCTCCCCTTAGAATCATAAGAGATAAAAACAATTTGTCCAAGGTCAAAAAGAGACTTGCTTATCCAGGATTTGAACCCATTTTTCCACTATATTCCCTTGACTCCCATGATTGAGTAATAAATGAGAGGAAGAAGATTTGATTCCTTTTCCTATGAGGAGTTTATATCTGGTAGAGACATTCAAAATAGATTTCTGAAACAGTAACCATAAATTTAGAGTTGGAAGCTTTAGAGATCATTTACTCTACCCTCATTTATAGCTAAGAAGATTGAGGTGTGGAGGAGTTATGTAACTTTACCAAGAGTTTAGAATTTACTATTACCACAACTACTTAAAAACAGTGATTTTCTTTTTAAGTTCTTGTAAATATTAAAGCTTTTTTGAGTGAAGTTCATGTTACTATCCTGTTCAAAGGGCCATAAACATTTCTAAAAGAAAATTATATTGGATATTTCTTGGTTAGGATTATAATTCAAGGTTACAAAGTGACAGGACCTTTTTTTGAACTCCGGTCTTCTGGCTCCACATCAGACATGCTTTGTATTGAAATGCAAATCATTCCAAGTTTTTTCCTTCTTGAAATCATTTTCTGGCTTTCACAATACCCAAATCTTCCTCCATTCACCATTCCTCCTCTTCCTCCTCCTCTTCTACCTTTGCTTTGTACTTCAGAATAAATTCTTCATCTCTCCCTTTTCCCATACAACCAGAGTAGATAGAGTATTTAAGAATATAAGAATAAATTGACTTCAGTTTAGAACCAGAAATGGGAATAAGTTCAGAGGAGGAATTTAATGAGGAAGTATTCTTAAACTACACCTACACCTGGAGAGACCTCACCCTTTTGGTCTCCACCCTAAGAACTTCCCACCCAAATGCCTTTCAACCTACTTTTACCCCAAAGCTTCTTATGCTCAGAAACAATGATCAATTGTCTTCCTGCAACAGGATTTTCATTTTTGTTGATTACTGTGTCAGAAAGCTATTTTGAGTGACTCCACAAGTTATAAACTTTTTCTGGGAGAAGGGATTGAACCTTCTTGGACTCATTTATTGCTGAGTTATGGGAGTCAGGGGAATAGAATGGGAAGGGTCTTGAATTTAGAGTTTGAGAATGTGGATTTAAATCCCAGATAAGCAAGTTATTGTTAGTCAACTTCTCTGGACCTCAGTTTTTTTCATCTGTAAAAATAATGAACATGAACTGGGTAACTTTTAAGCTTCCCTCTACTCTAAATCTATGATTCTATATAGTGTACTGCTTTGTTATATCTCCTGAATTATTATTGTAGTATAGAGAGTGGGGGTCATATGGTTTTTTCAAGCTTTGGCTGAGTTCCAAAAAGCAGCTGGGAGTTTGGAATCTTGAGGAAAAGACAGTTGATTAGGGTCTCCCGTGGAGGGAGGTTGTCTGATCAGCCAAGCTGCCTCCTTACCTAGCTGTAGTATTGAAATTTAGCCTAGCTTTGATATATTTACTTAAGAAATTATTATTTTGGATAAACCCTTTATATCTTCCTTCCCTAAAATTATTTCCTACTTTCCCTCCCTTACCTTATATGTCTGTGGAGTTAATAAGGAGAGTAATTAGAGAGGAGTTCAAAATCTTTGAAGGGTTAATTGTTATTTGTCAGTATTAGATATAAAGAAACTAGTCAGTCATCTTTTATTCCCTTTAGTTATCAATAGTATTTTGTAAGTTGAGTTAAAGGCTGGTCCTTACTCAGACTTCATCTTTGCTTCCCTTCCCCGACCTGAGGTTCCTGAGACAACTGTTAGGGCTTCCTTTGATCCATTTTCCTGACAAATCGTCCTTTAAAGATAATAAACCCTTTTGTGTTTCAATAGACCTATTAGTATAATTTGTCTGTTAGTCATTAAGAGAGGGAAGAAGAGGGAAAGAACCAACATACTCTGGGCTCGAAAGGAAGCTGCGTATCCATCTTGAAGGAAGGTGTAACTTCAAAACAAGTCCCTTCCTGTGAAATTAACTAAACCCTGTTTGTTAATTTCAGTTTAGTCTATTTCCCTCAGCCTGTGTTTGAGTCTAAGTTCCAGTCTGTAAAGCCTGCTGTTTGTGTGTTTAGTTTAATTTCTCCTCTCCCTGAAGATCTCTGTTTCCTTTCTGTGTTATACTCCTGACTTTAGCCCTATTATATCCTGAATCTCCTTAATCCCAGCCTACCTGCAACCTAGATTACCCATTTAGCAAGTCTCTGACAACCTCCTTTCAAATTCCCTTATCCCACACACCTTTCCTCAAATTATCCCCATAACATTATCTAACTTTCCATGTGTTTTTACCAAACTGTTTTCCATTACTATTAGATCCAACTATTCTCTGTATTTAGGCCATGATCTGCTTGCTCTCTGGTAGGAAGAATGTCCTGTTAATTTTTTTCTTAATAAATCTGTGATTTCATTATTTTGAGAACTCCTATCATACCAATGGCTTGAGAACCAAGAAAGAACTCAAGGAATACAAGTTTAGAAGAGGAGAAAGTAAGTTGGACCTAGGGACTAAGGAGCATAGAATTATATATTTCAGCCTGGAATGGATCTTAAAGATTATCTGGCTCAATGCCACCCCCACGCCTACCACCTCAGTTGCTACTGATCAAGAAAGCTGAAGCCTGTATTGCAAAAGTTATTTGCTCAAAGTCACACGGTAACAAAGTTGATATTTGAATCTGTGTCCTCTGTCTCCAAATCCAAAGCTTTCCCCACCATTCTACATTGTCTGTAGCAGTGTACTTGAACTGGAAAGGTTTTCGGAAATGGTTGGCTTAGGGTGGAGAGGTTATAGAAGCTTAAATTAAATGGTCCTGGGACCACATAGCTTCCTGGAAGGAAAGGGTCTATGTGATTAAATAATACAGAAATCAATTTCATGAATTAAGGTAGAACTAATCTTGTATTTGGCTAGTGAATTTATCTGACAAACCAATTAGGGCAAGGAGAATTGGGCAAAGTTAAGAAAAAGAGTAAAAGTGTTTCTAAATCTGGAGCCAATGAAATCACCAAAAGAGAAATGAAGCCTTCCAGAGATCAGAGTAATAAAATTAAAATCTATGGACAGAAGGGGGAAGATCTTCTAAATCATACATTAGGGCTAGAAGAAACCAAAAAGGACACTTTGTCCAACTTCATTATTTTATAGATGAGGAAATTGAGACCCACAGAAATTAATCTTTAGAGCTCAACTAAAAAAATAATAATCTTTTTCATCTATAAAGCCAGAGGTCTTTGGTACAACACTTTCTCAGGGTTTTGGTCAGGGAGTGTAGGATATCTATTATTGGTATGACTTTAGGCAAGTATTTCCATCTCTCTAGACTTCAATTTCCTTCTCCTGATTGAGAGAGTTGGACTATATGGTATGTAGGGTCCCTTCCAGTTCAAAGTCCTATGACCCTATGGTAAAAGAAGTTACTTCAAGTTCTTTGCCAGACCAGAAGCCCACAGCAACTTGTGAGACCACCAGAATAAGGTGCCTCTCATGGTCTTTGGTTCCTAATACCCAGAATTAAAGTCAAGGAAGCAAGTCCAAGAGAGGCTGCAAAGCAAAATAACTTTAATAACTTATAACTGCATTAGATAAAAACTTAGAGATCAAGCTATATATAATTCAAGCTATATATAAGACAAGATTGTGGGTTGAACTTGAACCTAAAGACAAGATGAGGCAGCCCTGGAGGAAGTAAGGAATATCAAGGTCTAGATCAGTGATTCCCAAAGTGGGCGCCACCACCCCCTGGTGGATGCTGCAGCAATCCAGGGGGGCAGTGAAGGCCACAGGTGCATTTATCTTTCCTATTAATTGCTATTAAAATTTAAAAAAAATTAATTTCCAGGGGGCTAAGTAATATTTTTTCTGGAAAGGGGGCAGTAGGCCAAAAACGTTTGGGAACCACTAGTCTAGATCCTTGTACATTAACATATAAAAGTAGGAAGTAGAAGCAAATTTTCCTCGTGATTAATTATTATAACATCCTTGTTTCTTCATAATATTTAGGAGAGAAATCCTCTAAATATAATTTAAAGACTATATTCTGTTTTTCAAGAAATGGGACAAGGAAGAAAGGGAAAAGCTTGCCTCTTCTCTTCTAAAGACTAAGTTGATATGGTAGAGAAATCAGTTTAGAAAGAAGAGGTGCTATCAGGAAGAAGTCAGAAGACCCAAAAAGTCAAGGATTTGGATTTGATACAAAAGTACTATGGTCACAGAGTTCAGTAGGTCTATGATACCTCTCTCGGGAAATCCTAGATAATTTTTTATCCTTTTTTCCAACTTTTTTAGTAAACCTTTGGCATCATAAGATCATAAGATCCCAAATTGAGATAGAAGGAAACTTCCTGGTCATTAAGTCCAATGCCCTCATTTTACAGTTGAGAAAAACTAAAACAGAGAGCAATTTGCCCAAAGTCATAAGGGAGTGAGTGACAGTCACAATTTGAACACATATCCCTTAATTTAAAATCCCAGAACTTAGATATAATAATTCACTTTTGGATACTGCTTTATAAAGTACTTTACTCATAATGACCCTGTGAGATAAGTATTTTAAGGGTTATTGCCCTCATAGCTAGTTTTGCTCTCTATGGTAAAGTGAGCTTCTCAAACTTCATTGCCCTAGCCATCTGGGTCCACTTCTCCCTGGATTACATGGCATGGGTTGTTGTATTTCCTCCCATGAGTTTTGGGTTCCTGTGCTCTCTTATGGTATGGGTTCTCTTGGAGGTACTTCCTCTGTCAGAAAAAAACCTTTTTCTGGCCCAACATAAACCCATTGGCAGAGCTCTCCTGACTTAGTTTATGTTCTCTCCTCACTGGCAAAACTGAGATGAGATACACCCTGGAGCCAATGAATATCCAATATAATTCCCTGGCTTTGCTGCAGGATTTGAGAAGTGTAATGAAGATTCATGTACCCAGGGGAGTAATTCTCTAAAATTTGGACTTGTGAAAGAAAAAAAAAGCAGAATTATATGGTGTGTCAGAGTTGGAAGGAATCTTAGAGATTATTTGATTGATTAGTTCTCAAAGAATGGTACAACAATCTCTGGGGTGTCCTTGAGATCCTTCCAGGGAGTCCATGAGGTCAAAATTATTTTCATAATACTGTCAACATTTAAATTTCAAATACTGAAAATTTAGCTAGCTATTACTCACATAAACAAAAGCTATTCAGGTATTATTATCTCATTATTACCTCACTATTATCATTCCTCAACAACTTTTTAAGAGTTTCCACTCCTATTTTATTTTATTTTATTTTTATTATCATGAAAACACCCTTCCATGTTGGGCATTGTTGTAAGAACACACTTATACATAACCAAAACCCCCAAATAAAACCACAAATAATGCCTTTGTGAGAGATAGTATGCTTTGTTCCACAATTCATCAGACTCCAGCAGTTTTTTCTTTGGAGGTAGATAGATAGCTTTGCCCATCATAAGTCTTTCAGGATTGTCCCAGATCATTACATTGCTGAGAGTAGACAAGTTTTCTCAGTTGATCATTATACAATATTGCTGATACTGTATACAATGCTCTCCCGGTTCTGCTTATTTCCCTCTGCATCAGTTTATTCGGATCTTTCCAGCTTTTTCTAAAATCTTCTTGCTTATCATTTCTTATAGTACAGTAGTATTCCACCACTAATACGTACCACAGTTTGTTCAGTCATGCCCCAAGTAATGGACATCCCTTCAATTTCCAATTCTTTGCCACTACAAAAAGAGCTGCTATAAATATTTTTGTACTAGAAGGAAAAGACCTCTTTTTATTATCTCTTTGGGATGTAGACTCAGTACCTATTCTTATTTTATAGAAAACTGAGGTCCTATGCCTCATCTCTAGCTTCTGTGCCTTTGCCCATGCTGTCCTCTGTGACTAAAAAAACACACCTTTGGCATCTCCACCTATGTATATCTTTCTCTTCCTTGAAGATGTTTCCTTCAGCTTAAGTGCCTTAAGCTTAGGTGCCCACATGCCCCACGAAGTCTACCTTGATCACCCCGGATGAAAGATTTTTCTCCTCAATTTTTCCTAGAACATTTTGGATTTCTCACAGAATCTAGGACAGAAGGGACCTGAAAAGCCATTCAGTTGAATCCTTCTTGTTTTACAGATGAGGAAATTAAGTCTCAAAAGCCAGTAAGTGAAAGATCCAGTTCCTCTGACCCTGTTTACAATGTTCCTCCTGACCACACTTTACTTTGTAGTATATTTATTTGTTATCACTTTAACTCCATTCACTCTAAGCTCCTTAAGGGCAGATACTAGGTTGTTTTTCATCTTTGCATTTAGTACCTGCACATAATACTTATTGTTGTATTGAATCTTAATTGAAGATTAATTGAATCTTAATTATTTAATTAATAGAAACTTAATAAGGTACCCAGAATTGTTGGATTAAATATTTGGTAGTAATAGTCCATTCCTCTTCCCCACCCTAGCCCTGCCCTTCTCCTTGACCCCACTAAGGAGAGAAACTTTCCGAGGGTAAGGGTCACATCTATCTCATCAGATCCTGTACTTCTTTTGTCTCCTAAGGTCTTGAATTATATTAGTAAAATAAGGAGCATTTTTAGAAGAATCACAGATTACACTGTTTAAGAGGCTTCTTCCAGTAGTAGTGAATGAGGTGAAACAATTCATTCCATATCATCCAGAAGGGAAAGAGGGAGTGGTTCCTCGGATGCCTCATAATCATGGAAATTCCAAAGAAGAGGTTAGGGTTGCAAAGTAAGAGGACTATCCATAGAACCTATGCTGCTATGGCACACATATGAAAAAATCAACTTGAAAGTTGTGGCCATTTAAATTTCTTCCAGTTAATCAATGTGAATTGTGATTGCTGTCATGGAACTCCTTCCCTAGTCCCATAATTACCATGCTTTCCATCTCCATGATCTCTAGATCATTATTTATGTAATTGATCAACTTCATCCTTGTCACCTTGAACCTTTCCTTTTTGTGCCTGTTCTTCCCTTCGTGGCTATATCCTCTGCTTCCTCCTCCTTTGGGTACCACAATGCACTTGTGGCTTCTTTCTTCTCCCAACCATGCCCCTGACCTTCACCCATCAAAACCTGGTCGTGAAGAAGGATCATAGGTCTAGACTCCTAAGTCTAGAGACCTCAGAGGGCATCTAGTCTATTCTTAAGCTTCCTTCTTGCTCCTACCAACCCTCACCCCATTTTATAGTTGAAGAAACCAAGGCCCAGGGAGGTTAAGTGCTTTGCAAGTTCTCCCAGAGACTAAGCATCTGATACAATATTTGAATGCAGGTCCTCTCCCTCTCAAATGATGCTTCCCAAGATTTGCTATCACTCACTGATGAATTTAAATCACTCTAATACCACTCCCATGGGGGTTTCACAATTTAAGCAGAATTCAGGGCTGTGAGGACTCATTAAAATAATTTCAGGCATCAGGGTAAGGAAGCACTGTTTTTGATTTCAGGTTTTTTGGAGGAAGGAAAAGGAAACATTCTTGGTGTTGTTGAAAGTAAACCACATGGAAACAACTTTGAGGTTTTGCCTTACATCCCTCAAATTGTCAAACATGATGAACAGAAGCAGCCAATGTTGAAGGAAATTTTGGGGAGTCAGGCACTAATACACTGTTGGTGGAACTGTAAATTGGTTCAGTGGTTCTGAAAAACAATTTGGAATCAGCAATAAAAATCTCTGAAGTGTTTGTACTTTTTGATGCAGCCAAATACCCCAAGGAGATCATGACAGAAAACTCTCATATATAACAAAATATTCATAATAGCATCCACTGGAACAAGATGGGTGCCCTTGGTTTGAAGAATGATTAAATAAATTGTGGTAAATTAAATCAACTATAGCTTAAGAGAAGAGAGTACAAAGGAAATTTAAAGAAACATGGAAAGAATGTCAAAAGCTGAGCCCAAAGAACAGTGTATGTGACTGCAATAACACAACTAAAAACAACCCAAAGAGATAGTTGAATTCTGATTAACAGCAACAAACCATCTTGATTTGAGAAAATAGAGGATGAGACATTCCTACTTTTAGTAGAGGTATGAAATGTTGAATGCATTGTGTGAGAATATGAGAGAATTAGATGATTTATTAGTTAGTTCTGCTTATCTGTCATCCTTTGTTATAAGAGAGGGTATAGTATAAGGTGAGTATATGGGGAAATGACTATAATGTAATAAACAACAAAAAGCAGCAATAAAAATTGGGAGGGGTCATGTAGGTAGCTGCCTATTTTTACTTTGCACCAAGCCAATCTTGCTTGAGATTTGTTCAGGATTTTATTAAGAAGAAATTGGGGTGCATGGGGTGTTCAGGGAGGTTCAGTGCCTCTAGTGTAAGGGCTTGCTGAGCTTTTTCAGGGCTTCTCAACCACCATGGGCTCCAAGCTTTAGTATGTACAGAGACCATGTCCTGGTAAAAGCATCTCCATAGAAAGGCTAAACCAGACTGACATCTCAAGTCCATCAGCGAGTTAGAAAAGTGTCCACCCCAGGCATGTGAAGACTTCCCTCACCAGCAAAGGTGGATTAGAATAATTTGGTCCAGTGATCATGGAGGAGACAGACGCAGGTAGCATGGAGCACATAGAGTTTGTTCAGATATCAAAGAAGTCAAGATCATCCAATGTATCCTGGGTCAAATCCAGTCTTGTCAATGGATTTTGATGACTCTGGATGAGAAAACGAGGCTGAAAATTTTGTGCAATTCTGCCTCACTTGAATTCAATTTATATGCAAGTCAAAAAACATCATTCAGTGATGGCATTTTGGTCCTCTTCCACTGTAAAGGACAAAAGCCAACCAAACAAAGAAAAATGTCTTTCTCTTCATGCATACCTTGTAAAGCAGGATCTTATCACTTACTTCTGGATTCTTGCGATAAGAACCTGCTGGTGGTCTTCCTCTCCCAGGACTCTCTGCATTCCAGTTCATCTGCCCTACCAGCAATCACAAGTCTGATCCAGTCACCCACTACTCAATGAATTCCAGTGGTCTCCTATTACCTCCAGGAACAAAAATGAAATCCTGAGATTTTAAAGCTTTTCATGACCCTGTCCCTGCCTTCCTTTCTAAATTATTTATACTTTGAGTCCCTCTATGTCCCCTATGATCTAGCAACATTAGCCCTAATGCTGTTTCTTGAATGTGATACTCTACCTCCCAACTCTGCCTTTGCATGTATGTTCCAAGTCTGGACTTGTCACCTGGGCTTCTGGGCTTTCTTAGCTTTTTTCAAGACTCCACTCAAATCCCTCTTATGCAGGAGACCTTTCACAAGTCCCCTCACTGCTGAAATTTTATCCAGTTTCTTCTGCATAAATCTATATTAAGGTAATGGTTTTCATACTGTTACCCCCATTAGATTGTGAGCTCTTCATGTGCAGGAATTAGTTTTGCCCTTGTATTCCTACAACTTGGCTTGATATGGCACTTAAATAGGTGATTAATAAAATAATTATTGACTGACATCCATAGAAAGGCAAAGAAAAAGATGTATATAAGATAGTGTTCATTTTTTTTTCATATAAATGTCTGACAGTGGTCATGTTTATTTGTAATGATTTCTTTTTAATAAAGAAACTATGAAAAAGCAAAGGATGGACTTGGATGACATGTGCACAGGGATGGTAGGCTCTCTAATTGGTCAGGCATTATTCCTGGCCCTCTAACAGCAGGAAGTGACGGGGGTCAGACAGACATTTCAACTCAGCCCTTCTTCTTGATGTCAGGTTCACTGTACCTTCTTGAAAACTTGCTTGCACATAACACCTTGCACCCTCATTTCCTGGAAAGCAAATGTGATACATAAATATCATTATTATTATCATTCCCATTTTCCACATGTGGAAACTAAGGCTCAAAAAAAGCAAAGAAATCTCACAGTCTCATGGTAAGCAATTAAACAGAGACTTCTGACTCTAAGACCAATACTCTTTCCCTTATATGGGATTTTCTTTCAAAAAAAGAATTCAGATAGGGGCAGCTAGGTAGCTCAGTGGATTGAGAGTCAGGCCTAGAGACAGGAGGTCCTAGGTTCAAATCCAGCCTCAGACACTTCCCAGCTGTCTGACCCTGGGCAAGTCACTTGACCCCCATTGCCCACCCTTACCACTCTTCCACCTAGAAATCAATACACAGAAGTTAAGGGTTTAAAAAAAAAAAAAAGAATCCAGAGCTTTGTGGATCTTGTGTTGTATGCCCATTTAGGTGGTCCCTAAAAGATCAGGAGAAAGAAATCTTTTTCTTCACCTGATGCAGTGTCAGCTCTTTGCCCTCTGGAGCTCAAGTTTCTGCTAAATTTTAGTTTGCATTACTCAATAATTACTAATATGGCAGCTAGGGAGCCTGACCCCTGACACTGATCACACTTGGATTAACTAAAACTCCATCCCAGAACAAAACTTAATTTTCCAGAATATATTTAAGTGGAACATAATGAAGTTGAAAACAGAGTTAATGCAATTTATTTGCAGCCCGCCTGAGTTCTATACTTTAGAGGCAAACTGAATGCGCTGACAATGATTGGTTTCTCACCATTCAGTCCAGACCACATATCACATCACAACTGCTACTGTGGTATAAAACAAAACAAGAAACAAAAGGAAAGTACTTAATCTGAGGTTTAGGAACATACCAGATGCAGCTCATCGCCTTCAATCCATTGGGTCCAACCTCGGCCTTCCTTCTCACCTTTCTGTACACATTGGAGTTTGTCACCTTCCCAGCTCACCTTGGTCTGCCAAACAAGCACAGTGGGTGAGTGGGAGGTGACTGGAGGAGGGAGCAGTACTGGGGCTCAAGTGCCCCTTTTATTTACTGTGCTAAAGTCAGTTTCATTAAAGGGAATCTCTAGCAACAACACATAGTGGCTATTCTAATCACCCTTCCTAATTAAAAAGTCTAAATCATTAAAAAATAAAAACTGTTATAAAGCACTCCAGAAATTGCATTTAAAAAGAACATTTAGTTTTAGGAAAAAAAAGTCCCTGCTGCTGGAGGCTGACCACCTGATGGCATGCAAAAGCTTGGGAAATGGGAGTCCAATCGGAGTGAAAGAAGAATTTCAGAACGTTAACATTAGC
Organism: Gracilinanus agilis; assembly: GCF_016433145.1. NCBI lineage: Eukaryota > Metazoa > Chordata > Mammalia > Didelphimorphia > Didelphidae > Gracilinanus > Gracilinanus agilis. The sequence continues at coordinate 327,075,424 of NC_058132.1, read as the reverse complement.
ATTAGCAGCATGGTGGTGGCTGAATAAATAGCCAATTAGTGTGAAGTCTATTTGTGTTTATCCTCCATGGTTAACAAGGGTCATATGTCTCAGAAGTAGCCAGTGTCCATCTTCAATTCCTTTATTTGTTTTTTTGGTACCTACCATATGTGATATTCCATATTGGGCACCAAAGAGGATGAGATTTCAAAGACAAGTAAGAAGTAAGGTTGCTTCCAGTCAAAAAATAGAGATGATACACATTCATGAATCCTTTTACGGAAACAGCACATTTCATAACTGGTATAAGGGAAAGCGCCATAGGAAGTCAGAGAAAAAAAAAAGATTACTTCCAGATGAAAGAATGGGAAAGACTGCATGAAGGAGGTAGCACTGGAACTGAGTCCTGAAGGATAGATAGGATTTCAATAAGAGGATGAGAGAGGAATGAGTATTCCAGCAAGAAAGAACAACACAAATTAAGGAGAAGTAGCAACAAAGTGGAAGACACAATCATGGAATGGCGAGAAATCCAATTTGATTAAAGAGTGCAGAGACTAGAATCAGGAAGACTCATCTTCATGAGTTCAAATCTGGCTTCAGATACTTACTAATGGTGTAACCATGGGCAAGTCACTTAACTCTATTTGTCTCAGTTTCCTTATCTGTAAAATAAATTGGAGAAGGAAATGGCAAACCATTCCAGTATATTTGCTAGGAATACCTCTAATTGGATCACAGAGTCCAAAAGGACTGAAATGGCATAACAATAACAACAACAAGGGAAGTAAACAAGAGATGAATTCTAAAGATGGTTGAGCAGCAGGGAATTTTCACATTTTCCCCTGGGTCTCTCTACTTCCCCTCCCCACCATTTTTTTTTCATGGGATTAGTAAAGTAGTACCTCAGGGAAGAGCTACAGGTATAGTTTGTTTAGATTTTAGGAAAGCATTTAATAAAGTTTCTTATACTATTTTTGTGGAATTGATGAACTAATGTGAGTTAGGTGATAATGCAACTGGTATAGTTAAATGGATTTGGAATTGTTTAAATGTTTGGACTTAGAGCAGTCAATGGTTCCATGTCAAATTGAATAATTGAATAAAATTTATGAAGCATTTATTATATATCAAGCACTTTAGGCCTTGAGATACAAATAGAAAAAGTTAGATAGTTTCTATTCTCAAGGAACTCACATTCTAATAGAGGAAGACAATACATCAGTGATTCCCAAAGTGGGTGCTACCGTCCCTTGGTGGGTGCTGCAGTGATCCAGGGAGGCTGTGATGGCCACACCTTATTTGTATTACATTCTGTTCTGAGTTCAATAAATAGTTTCATAATTTCCAGGGGGCGCTAAGTAATATTTTTTTCTGGAAAGAGGGTGGTAGGCTAAAAAAGTTTGGGAACATCTGAAATACATAAAAGAAATTTCATTGGAATGGCAGATCTAAAAATCTGGAACTCCTAATGGTTCATCATAGGGTTCTAGGGCCAGGCCCAGGGGTCCTCATCAGTCGATGAGACTTATTGGATTTCCAGAGAGTGACAATGGGATTGACGCTTGGTCCCATGTTATTTATCATTTGTATCATTAGCTTGGATAGAAGCATAAGATGGCATGGTCAACAAATTCAAAGATAACAAAAGTTAGAAGGGATTGCTAATTCGATGAATGATTGATCAATCAATAAATATTTATTAAGCATGGACTATGTGCCAGGCATTGTGCTAAGTGCTGGAGACAAAAAAAGAAGCAAAAGACACCTTTCAGGAACTTGCAATCTAATGGATCAATGACAGTATCCAGACTAGAGCACTGGACTGAATCTAATGAGATGAATTTCAAAGGGATAGATATAAAGTCTTATACTTGAGTCCCAGAGATCAACTTTGCACATAGGATAAGAGGGGAGATACTTAGATGGCACATTGGGAAGGATCTGAGAGTTTTAGTGAACTATAAGCTGAATTTGAGTTACTGGTATGATGTGCCAGTCAACAAAACTAATGCATTAAGAAAGGAATTCCTATGCCAATAACAGGAGGTGATAGTCCATACATACTCTGTTGTAGTCAGACTACTTCCAAAGAATTGTACTCAGTTCTAAAGATTGAAGTTTAGGAAGGAAGGTGATTGTTAAATGAAGAGCATATAAAGAATATAACTGGAATGGTCAAGGGCCTTGAGTTCAAGCCTGAAGATCTGGTGAAGTTAGGAACATTTGGTCTGGAGCAACGAAGATGTAAAGGGGATATAGCAGCCTTCTTCAACCATCTGAAGGGCTTTCATATGGAGGACTGGACTACTTCTATCTGGCTCAGGAAAGGAGAAATAGGAGCAATTCCTAGAAGTTGCCAAGAAATAAATGTAGGTTTGATTTCAGGAAAAACTTCCTGAGAGAGAGAGAGAGAGAGAGAGAGGAGCAAGGAAGGAAGGAAGGAGAGAAGGAAGGAAGAAAGGGAGGGAGGAAGGGAAAGAAAAGGAAAGGAAGGAAAAGATAAGAAAAAAGGAAAGTAAAGAAAAGAAAAGAAAGAAAGGAAAGAAATGGACTGTTGTAGGAAAAGGTGCATTCCTCTTTAAGTAGTGGTAGGATGGCTGCTTGTCAACTATAGTATAGAATAAAATTCTTTTGGGTATATATTGGACTAAATGGTTGGAGAAGTCCTTTCCAATTCTAAAATACTGTAATTGATATTTTCAGACATGGCCAATGTGAGAATTTTATTTTGCTTGACTATGCGTATTTAATGCAAAAGTATTCTTTTGCTTTATTCTGATTGGATTGGGTAGAGATAGGGATAAGAATAAGATTCTCCCCTCCTCCAAAAGAAAATCAGGGTTTATTTGAACAGTTTTAAATGCATAGAATAGACAAAAGTTTAAAAGTAATCACAGACAAGCAAAGCATCTTTGAAAGGTAGGTATTGAATTTATTATATACTTAAAAGGAAAATCAAGCTGTACATAATAGAGACTTCTAGTATAACAATGTACAATCCTGTTTTTGTGTTCTGTTGTCTATATGGGAACACTAATCTTATGTGGTAGGTATTTAAGTTCAAAATAAGAAAATATAAAAATTTTTTAAATTCTTTTTTTCTGTTTCCTAGTTTCTAACTCAGGTCAAAACTATGAAGGAAGTAAAAATACTACTCTGTTTCTTCTAATTAATCAGCAATTAATTTAAAGGAAGTTAAACTGCACAGTGGATAGAATACTGGTCCTGGAGTCAGAAAGCCTCACCTTCCTGAGTTCAAAACTGACTTCAGACCCTTATTAGCTGTGTGCCTCTGGGGCATCACTTATTTAACCTCAGTTTCCTCATATGTAAAATGAGCTGAAGAAGAAAATGGCAAACCACTCTTTATCCTTGCCAAGAAAACCCCAATGGGGTCACCACAAAGAGTTAGACATGACTGAAACATCTGAACATCAACAATTTATGGGAGCTAATGTAAACCAAACTCCTAAGGATATCTACTGACAAATGGTGACTGATGTGCCATAGCAGTCAAGCTACCAAATAATTAATTTCTTGAATTAGAAAAAATGATAACAAAATTCATCTGGAAGAGCAAAAGGTCAAGAATATAAAGGGAATTAATGACAAATGGTGACTAAGAGGCTCTAGTGGGGATAAATAGAAAAGGTATTTATGATCTAAAACACTGAAGCATTCAGCCATTCACAGGGCTTTAAAAATCTTACAGTAAAAATGAAACAAGTCATATTCCCCAAATCAATCAGGCTTCCATTTTCTAACTTTGAAAATAATCTACTTAGAGCCCACTATTCTCAGGTTGAGAAGTTCTGAGGTGAACCTTATTGAGGTGAGGCTTTATTTACTTGTGTCTGCGTCTAGGTTCCCAAGAGGGCAGCTAGACGGTGGATGAACCTGGAGTCAGGAAAATCTGAGTTCAAATGGCCTCAGACACTTACTCGTTGGCAAGTTGCTTCACCCTGTTTGCTACAGTTTCCTCAACTGTAAAATGAGCTAGAGAAGGAAATGGCCAACCACTCCGGTATCTTTGCCAAGAAAACCCCAAATGGAGTTACGAAGAAACACAACTGAAAAATGACTGAACAAAAACAACAAGGACTCCACACTACTTCTCAGTCTATTCTAGATCCAGTCTATGCCTTCTCTACTCAGGTCATCAATTTTATCTCCTCCCAGCTAGACATTTGGACTCTGTCCCTGGGTCCCCCAACTCAGAGAAGTGAGCTACCCTTTATCTCACCAGAGGCTCAGGGCTCCACATCACTTTTCAGACTGCTTTTGATTCATTTCATGCCATTTGTTTTCCCTCATCCCTCCCCCTTCATAGTTGCCCTTTATGTGTTGTTTCCCTTCTAGAATGTAAACTTCCCTTTAGTATGTAAGCAATAGATAGAGCTTGCCTTGCTTGTTTGTACTTATATCAGGGGATATAAGCAAGCAACGAGGCAGTACAATGGTTAGAGCATTGGACCTAGAGTCAGGAAGACCTGGGTTTGAATCCAGTTCAGATATCTGCAGCTGTGAAACCTTGGGGAAGTCAATAGACTTCCAAGTGGCAACCTCATTCTCAATTTTCTCAACTGTAAAATGGGGATAATAATTGTACTTACTTCCTAGGGTTGTTGCAAGGATTAAATGAAATAAGTTTTGTAAAGCACTTAGCACAGTGCCTGGCACATGGTAAACACTATGCAAGTTATTATTATTATTAAGTGATTAATAAATCTTTTATCTAGTCCTCAATACCAATCAGATTACTAAATTCATCAATATTCTAACTTTTTATAAGTTATTAAGAAATAGCCATGCTGCACAGAAGCAGATTGGTCGAGTAATTAGAACCAGCTAGAACTTGGTGTTATCAAATAAAATTTACAAAAGAGTTAATCCACCAAGATTACAATAATGTGCATAAGCAAATCTTATATAAGGAAACATGGTAATTAGGCATGTGTGGAGTTTTAGAAAGGGTCTAAATTCTGATGACTTTTGTACCCTCAATCCAAACAGGTTAGAGGGTCTATATAGGCAGAGGTTTAAGGGTCCTAAAAAGCCATTGCATTCAGTTCTCCCATTTTACGGAGGCAGAAACTGAAGCAAAGAGAAGTTATCTGACTTGCCCAGGCTCACAGAGGTAGTAGGTATGAGAAGTGGGATCTGATCCCAGGTTTTTCTGACTCCAACTCCAGTGCCCTATTTTCTACCCCAAGATGCCTCAAGTAATTCTGGATTCAAGTAATTCTGAGCCAAAGGGAGGAGAAAACCAGGCAAAACAGGAAGATATTTTGAAATAGTTATGAAAATTCCTAGATGCCCCAAACGGGAAGAAATCCAGGCCCTTCCATTTTTCAAAAGTTGAAGTGTTACTACAATCCCTCTCTATACTGTATTCCTGACTCGCCTGACTTTCTTTCCCATGCTCTATGCCCAGGTACCTTCATCCTCTCCTTCCCCCGTTTCCTTTTATTTCTTGTTTAAATAGCATGTAAACTTCATGAGGGCAGCCACTGATTTGCTTTCCACTTGTATTTGTGTTCCTAGTCCTTAGCACAGTACCTGACATATAATAATTGCTTAATAAATAATTGTTGAGCAATACAAGGATCCAAGACATCTCTGAGAGATTCATGATGAAAAATGCTATCCACCTCCATAAAAGGAACTGAGTTTGAATGAAGATCAAAGCATATCATTTTTCACTTTATTTCCCTCATGAGTTTTTTTCCCTGTATGTGCAATATGTGTCTTCCTTCACAACATGACAAATAAGAAATTATGTATTGCATGACAGCACATGCTGTGTCAGAGAGGGAGGGAAGGAGAGAATTTGGATTGCAAAATGTCAGAAAACAAACATTAAAAATTGTTTCTACATATCACTGGGGGAAAATACAATAAAATATTACTGGCAGAAAAAAAGCAAATGCTTATTGATTTGACTAGTTAGCAGATACATCTGCACTTAGAAGTGCTGGGAGTCAGGACAGAGAAGATCCTGGAGTCCAGAGATTACTGAACTCTTGCCCATTCCTGTAAGTTGGGGGTGAAAATCAGACCACAGAGGTCAGAATGGGCAGCCCAGGTCTCCCTCAGGCTCTAGAGAGGAAGTTGGTTATAGAGAAGTGGTGGCATAAGGAGTAGCCAATGTCTTTCTTTAAAAGAGTAGTAAGTTTGATGAGGTAAAGAGTCTCAAGGGAGAAAATGCTTTTCTTTCACCATAGTCATCCTTTCTCTCCTATCACAAAGAAAATTCTATCTTTTCAGGAGTGAGTCAAACACGACTTGTTCCACACTGACTAAAATTGTTATGGTTCAAAATTAATTTGAAATAATAAGCAAATACTCACGAGAGGGTCTGAAGGGAGACACTATCAGTCATTCACATCCTAATGTGACAGCTCGTGTAGACCAAGTACCTTAAACCTAGCAGTGGCTATTGAGCAGGGGCAAGGGATAACTTTGGGACTTGGATCCTACGAAAGAGGATAGGGTTAGATGAGGAGGGGGAGGTGAGACTGAAGCCAGGAGAAGACCCAGGTCAGGAATTCCTCAATAGTCACTAAGCAGAATGTGACAGACAGAGTGGAGGAAACACTGAACTGGGAGTCAGGAAATTAGATTCTAATCACTGTCCCTGTCGATGAAGAACTTCATGATGTTTCATAAGTCACATCGCTTGATCAACTGTGAAAGACTTAGCAACTCTCAGCAATACAATGATCCAGGACAATTCTGAAGGACTTATGACAAAGAATGCTCTCCACTTCCAGGGGGAAAAAACTGTTGGAGTCAGAATGCAGAACAAAGTATGCCACTTTTTACTTTAGTTTATTTGTGTTTTTATTTGGGGATTTGGTTTTGTGAATATTCTCTTAAATAACGACCACTATGAAAGTATGTTTTTGCATGATACTATATGTATAACTCAAATCAGATTGCTTATCTGGGAATTCCCTCTGGGAAGAGGGAGAAAAAGGTGGGAGGGAGACAATTTGGATCTTATAACTTCAAAAAAACTTCTGTGGAAAGTTATTATTACATATAATTGGTAAAATAAATTATATTTATAAAAAGAAAAGTCACATCACTTTTCTGGTTCTCCAGGATCTCATCTGTTAAATAAAAGGCTGAATTTGAAGCTCTCTAAGGCATTTTTCAACTCTGATATGTGATTCTTTCATCCTATTATTCCCTGCTCTCCTATCTTCTCCAATACCAGTTTCTTCTTCCTCCTTCCCACCTGCCTGCCTTGAATTTTTAGTGGTTTCTTAGTGAAGACCTATGGACTAACTGGAGTTCATAGAATTTCTAGGTGTGGAAAATTAAGACAGAATTGTGATATTTTCTCTGGAATTATTTTTAGCTCTCCTCCCCTCTCCATCCAAAAAAACAGTTTGATTTTAGGGCTGAAGCCCAAACTGTCTCTTACCAAGGTTATGTTGGGTCTTCACTTCTTTTGTCTAGATGTAAAAACTGACAGGGCAAAGACCAGCTCCTTGTTTTATCTCCATACGAGAACTGTTTTAGAAAATGAGATCAATTGACTCTAGCCACCATGCTGGGAAATGCCATGTTGGGAAAAGTGAAGTGTCTTGACATCCAAAAGACCTGCCTCTTGTCTTGATTGAAGTCTGAGATCTCTAATTAGAGAGGACCTGGAAAGGGACACCCTGAAGACTATAAATTGACAGAAAGGACAAGAAGTCAGACCTTTTTTCCAGGAACTACAGACTCAGGAGAATGAGAAGTCTGGCTCTGCTGCATGGAGCAGGCGGTGACTGGACATGCTAGCAGTCTGGGCAGCCTCCATTCTTTAGCTCTCAAGTGGCTCATGCTTCTCTCTCTCTTCTTTTCTCTGTATGGCCTGCTTTCTTCTATTTAATAAATAATAATTATAAAATTAAGATATGGTCTCCAGAGATTTTTAATCACTACATAGGAAAGGGATTCTTAATCTTTTTGTGTGTCATGGATCCCCTGGGCAGTTTGATAAAGCCTTAGAATAATGTTATTAGTGCATAAAATAAAATACATAGAAAATTATAAAGGAAACCAGTTATATTTAAATCACTATAAAAATCTTTGTGTGTATATATCTATTACATGAAGGAGAATAATGTGTATATATAGTTTATATATTTTCTTGTCTTTCAGACATGCCTAACTCTTTATGACCTCATTTTTTTCTTTGTTTTTATATTTTTGGCAAAGATACTGGGGTGGTTCTATCATTTCCTTCTCTAGTTCATTTTGAGATGACGAACTGAGGCAAACGGGTGATTTGCCCAGGGTGACATAGCAAGTAAGTGTGTGAGGTGGTTTTAAACTCAAGAAGATGAGTCTTCCTTATTCCAAGCCCAGTGCTCTAGCCACTGTGCCATCTAGCTGCCTGTTTATATGTATATCAAATAGATACTTACATATGTGTATATAAACAAGGTCATGGACCCCAGAAGACAGAACCTGTCTTCTAACGGATCACAGAGTTGAACTCAGGAAGGAATCATAGAAGACATCTAGGACAGGCTTTTCATTTTATAGATTAGGAAAGTTAAGACACAGTCAAAAGAAGCAGCTTTCTAAGTGGGAGAAATGGGATTCAAATGCAGGTTCGTTGACAACAAATCCAGGATTCTTCCCACCATGCCCTGCAACCTCTTGAGAGACAGTCAGAGAGACAGACAGAGACAGACATCAAGGGAGAAAGAGAAAGAGAGAAATTGAGGTTCAAGAAAGAGCCATCTGCAGTTCATTGGCTACCTGGAACATTTCCTATATTTAGAACCATTCAAATATCATGAAAAAGAACACAGAGTTTGAAATCCAAGGACTTGGGTTCTAGTTCCAACTCTACCATTATCCGTACATAACCTCTTCTATATAGTGTCATCAGTCACATACCTACCTAGGCCTTCATCATTTCTTGCCTACACAATAGCTTCATAATTACCTTCCCTGCTGCCATTTCTTCCTTCCCCAATAATTCCTTTAAGAAACTGCCAAAATTACATTCTCTAAAATGCAGGTGACAACATTAATCTCAAACTCGAAATCTTCAGTGATTCTCTTGCTTCTAGGATGAAATATAAATTCCTCAGCCTGGCATTTAAAACCCTCTGCAAACTGCTTCAAGCCTAGCTTTTCTGACTTACTTGGCATTACTCCCCTTCATGCATTATATGTTTCAGCCAAAAATAACTTTTTCTTCTCTCTTATCCAATTTATTAAAGAAGGAACCAAGACCACTGTGATGTCAAGAAAGCTAGGAGTTCTATAGCAAGGAGGGCTGAGGCTAAAGAACCAGGAAGTTGAAGAAAAGAAGGAAGGAAGAGAAGGGCATCAGTGATGCCAGCCTGAAGCCAGGGAGGGCAATCACCTTACCCAGAGGCAATGTGAAGAGAAGGGCCAACAGGCTGGTCTCAGCCACTCTTTATCCTACTGACTGCCAGAAACCACAGGAGATAGCGGTGGCCAGCTTTGTCATGATCTGCAAAGGGTAGGTTCCAGGTTATGGTTGCTGCATTGGAGGATGAGGAAAAGGTTCCTGGGCCAAGGGGCCAAGGAAAGCATGGGAAGCGACTGAGTTGAAGGAGGCATTTTGGGAGACTGTTGCTCAGGATGTGGGGTAAGCTTTTTAAGAGAGTTCTGCTTAGGGGAAGGCTATTTGGGGAAGAAATAGGGAATAGTCCCACTGTATCCAGCATCATCCAAATGGAGCAGCCTCATGGAGAGAGGCTTGAGACATGGAATATGACAGACGTACTGGTCAACCTGGGAGAGAGCCTCAATGAGCACCCTTGTGGGAATTGGCTGTTCCCTGATCCAAGCCCAATGGGATGGTTCTTTTGCCATGACCTCTTCACAACAGTGCCTAATAGTCCATCCATGCCTGCAGCTGGTCCCTCTGGCACAGGAAGTTGGGCATGAGCTTCTGCCAGCCCTGGTCCAGGGCCCAGGACAAAACCTCAAGGGATCCTCTTTGTCTTCCTCCATGTTATTCACTAGATACAAAGCTAAAAAGTGGTTGCTGTGGTTGTATTCACTGAGCTGCAGGCCAGCTCTTTGGAATAAAACCATTGCCAAGAGATACTTATCAGAGACTTGAAAACATAAATCTATGGAAAAGAATTGCTGCAGGTAGCTGTCCTCTAGAATGCTGAGGAAGGGTCAAACCTCCTGGCACTGGTGGGAAGGGAGGCACCCAGTGTCAGCCCAGACTCCTGGCTTCACCCAGTTGGTGACCACAGGAAGGACAGAAATAGAGTCCTGACCTTGGTTCATCATTGTGAAAATAGGGGTGGAAAGAAGAAAGAAGGGGAAGGGGGTATAGGATCTGCCCATATGAGGCAGAACCCAAACCTCAGCCTCTCCTCTGGGTCTGAACAAATTTCTCCAAACTTTCATTCCTTCTCTCATATCTGCCATGTCTGTATCTTCTCACAAAATCTCTCTCATTCTGGAAATTCCCTCTTTACCTTCACCTCTTAGAATTCTTAGTTTTAATCAAAGTTCAACTTAAGTGTTAAGCTCTATGAAAATTCTTCTTTTCTCCCTTTATTTCTTCCTTCTTTATCTCCTCTTTCCCCTTTAGTACTTCTTTCTTCCCTCTTTGTCTACCTCTCTTTTCTCCTCTCTCACTTCCCTTCTTTTTCCTTCTTTCTCCATCTTTCCTTCCTTCCTTTTTTCTCCTTCTCTTCCTCTTCTCTCCTTCCTCCCTTCTTTCTTATCTTCTTCCCTCCCACCCCTTCTTTGCTCCTTCTTTCCCTCCTCTTATTTTCTTCCCTCCTTCATTTCCTGCTTTTCCCCACTGATCTTTCCTTCCTTCCTTCCTTCCTTCCTTCCTTCCTTCCTTCCTTCCTTCCTTCCTTCCTTCCTTCCTTCCTTCCTTCCTTCCTTCCTTCCTT
>NC_058132.1:327052290-327063058 GCF_016433145.1 Gracilinanus agilis | reverse complement strand
TTCCTTCCTTCCTTCCTTCCTTCCTTCCTTCCTTCCTTCCTTCCTTCCTTCCTTCCTTCCTTCCTTCCTTCCTTCATTACCTGAATGACCTTGGCTAAGTCATTTTCATTCTCTGAGTCTTAGTTTTCACATTTGTAAAATGATAGTTTTAGTCTTGATTTCTAGTCCTATTCAATTCTGACATTTTATGATAAACTTATGGATCTGTTCAGTATTCTATCAATCTAGTATTATTCCCTTTACTATCTTAAAAAAAAATTTTTAATGACATGTTTTAGAACTTTTATCCCAGAATTGTTGGATCTTTGGATCAATGACTGCCCTCTACTGGCTGGATTAAGGCCTGCAGAAATACTGACCATGGAATATGCAGGGTTTTTTGGCTGGCTGGAAAAAGCTAAGAAGTATTCTGCTTTGGTCTGAATTATCAAGTTTGACTTCCCATTATATTTCTCAGCCATGGAAGAATTCTTTCAGGTTCATCTAAGCATCTTGCAAATGTGCACCATTGATTAAAAGGAGAATTGGGCTAAGAAAGTGTTAATTGTTCTATGTCGAATTCTTCCACCACTTAAAAAAAGCCAATTAAAAAACAAAACAAAACATCTTAAATGCTATGTCTTCTACGAAGCCTTCTTCGTTGCTCTCATTAATAATGATCTTTCCATTTGGACTTCATGTAGCATTTCGTTTTATATTTACCAAGTAATATTGTGCATTATTGTTTTCTGGGTTTGTTTGTTTTTCTCTTTGTACCAGACTAAGTTTCATGAGGACAGAGGCTATGTCTTAGCAAATTTTGTACTTTCTCCAGTGCCTAGTCCAGTGGTTTGCAAATCATCAGCATAAAATAGAAATTGAACCAATATTTGTTGAGTTGAATTGAACTGACAAAAGTATTCATAGAACTGACAGTGGGTAAGCTGAACCACTTTGTTAGGAGGATGACACATTGAATTTGGAAAAGGGCAAAGAATGATTAATGACTCTAAGACATTAGAACAATTCGCTAATTCATGCATTGATCTTCCACTTATACATTTATTCTAAGGACCAATTTTTAAATTTTTACCTTTCCATGATCAGTATTATTAACACATGTATATTTATTGAACTATATGAGTCTTGCTTATGAGAAAACAAATATTTTCATTTGTCAATGGCCAGAATCAAGTTTTTATATACATCATTAGTTTTGGGGAATCAAATTATAAGCAGTATGAGTTTGCTAATAGCTTACCCTTATTTCAACCATGATATATATATATATATATATATATATATATATATATATATATACACACACACACACACACACACATACGTTTTCCTATATTAGACCAACAAAGGGTATTAGAGCTCATCTGACCCACCTTTCTTCTTATAGATGATGAAACTTGGGCAGGGAGAGGTTAAACAATTTCCAAGGATTAATATCTTTGGATATTTTTTGGATATTTGGATAGATTTTATCCAAATATCCAAAATAATATTATAAATTAATTTGGATAGAGCCAATATTGGATATTGAATAGATTAACTATATAGGGGCTAGGGGCAACTAGGCAGTACAGTGGATTGACTGCCAGGTCTGAAGTCAGGAAAATCTGAGTTCAAATCCTGACTCATACACTTAGTAGCTGGGTGAAAATGGGCAAGTCGCTTGATCCTGTTTGCCTCAGTTTCCTCATCTGTAAAATGAGCTGCAGAAGGAAATGGCAAACCACTCCAGCATGTTTGCCAAGAAAACCCCAAATGGGGTCCTGAAGAGTTGGACATGATGGAAAAACAACTAAACAACAGTAACAATAAAATAACTACCTAATTACAGAGTTTAGGCCCTAACCCAAGATTGTTCTTCCTACTCATACATGTAGAAACAAGTGAATAATGGGAGTTGAAGGAAACCTGAGAAGTCACTTGGTTTTAATCCATTCAACTGCTTTCAATCAGGAACATACCTACCACTAATTATGTTAATCTTGGGCAAATTGCTTCACCTCTCTGGATCTCTGTTTATTCATTTATAAAATGAGAGGTGTAGACTCAAGAATCTCTAAGATCCTGGGCCCCTGCAAGATTATGAGGAAAGGAGAACGGTAATGTGATATAATTAATGCCTGCCACAAGCATTTAAAAATAATTATTATAAACACAGGTAATTTGAAGGATCCAGCTCTGTGAGGAGAAATCAAAAACATAAACAATTTGCAATATTCTGAGCCAGATGAGAGGGAAATATAAATGAGATCAAGGTCAGCTGATCAGTGTCCACTGACTTCAAAGTATACTGGTCAGCTCAGCTCAGAATGGAGCTATAAATGGGCCACCAGAACATCAGGCAGGAGGTGAGGAGGTGTCTATCACAGCAACCACTTTAGGGGGCCAGGCTCAGGGAGAGGTACCATTAGGACTAAACTCAAGGTCTCGATGGCACATCCCTAATATCAGTGTAGAACAATAATCAGAATAATTTTACCACAAAGGGTAGCAAATAGTTACCAACATAATTCAACTAGGGGAATTTTATTTAAATGGACCAACCAAGAGTAAATAGAGAGAATGGATGGGCTATCGAATTTAGATCTAAGATCTTCTCAGGGCAAGGAGGAACGCTTCTTACATCCAGGATGGTGATAGTTCAGAAGATCAGATAATGAGTATGCCTTGCCTAGGAGCCATAGAAATAGACAGAAATGATTTTTAAAAAATAATTTACTAAATTATTTTTACTAATGCTTTTTGTTGCTATTTTAAAAAAAAAAAGCTACATACAAGTCTAGGGCCAAACATTCTAGAATGAGGGAACATAAAAAATTATTTTATTAATTCATTAATTCAGAATATTTTTATGGTTATATGATTCATATTCTTTCCTTCCCCTCCTTCCACCTCCCTCCTGTAGCCAACAAGCAATTCCACTGGGTTTTACATGTATCATTGATCAAGACCTATTTCCATTATTATTATTTGCAATAGAGTGATCGTTTAGAGTCTACATCCCCAATCATATCCCCAATTGAACCATGTGATCAAGTAGTTGTTTTTCTTCTATGGGGAACATTTCTTCTTCTTTTTTTTAAATCTTCCTTCTTAGAATCAATACTCTGCATTGGTTCCAAGCAGAAGAATAGTAAGGGCTAGGCAATAGGGATTAAGTGACCTGCCCAGGGTCACACAGTGAGGAAGTATCTGAGGCCAGATTTGAACTCTAGGCTTGGCTTTCAATCCACTGAGCCACTTAACAACCTCTAGGAACATTTCTGAACTGTGCATGCCTGAAGTGAGTGAAAACAAGTTGAATGATCAAATATGTAGGAAGAAAGTTCCTGTTTAAGGCCCTGGCTTCTCAACTACAGAGCTAAAGGTCAGGTAAGGAAGGAAACAAACATTTTAAGTGCCTACTAAATGCCAAGCAATGGACTTAGCTGTTTACAAATATTATCTCATTTGATTGTCACAATAACCCTGGGAGGGGAGATGTGCTGATTTTGTCTCCATTTTAGAGATGAGGAAACTGAGGCAGACAGGCTAAGTGATTTGCCCTAGGTCCCATAGTTAGCCAACTTGAATGCATGCCTTCTTGACTTCAGATTTAGCTTTCTGTCCTCTGCACCACCTAATTGCCTCCAGCAAGTAGATTTTAGAAGGCTAAGAAAAGTCAACCAATTTTGAAACTTGTCCAGGCTAGAATGCCACTAAAACCAAGAACAAAACCATACAGGCTAATAGAGATGCAACAAGTTCCTCAGAAAGAGATTCCTGATTCCCCATAGTTGGTCTATAGATTACCTGTAAGAACCTTGTAGCTCCTAAAGTTCATCCTGTGATGCTTTGTCATAAATCTCTTTTAAAATACTAAGGAGAGTGGTATGCTGACCTTGAGGGGGGGGCTAACAGAAAACGGGGGTAAAATGTTCCCTGTCTTCTCAATAGAGAGGGCAGGGATGACAGAAAGAGAATCTTTTACATATTGCCTGGTAAATTTGCTTTTTAGTCATTTTTCTTAAATTGTATTTTTAATTAGAAGGAAGGAAGGTATATATTAGAAAATGCCATATATATTTAAAACAGCAACCATATGTGTTAGTAAAAATAATTTTTAAAAAAGAAAACACTTAAAGTGGATTGGTGGAAGCTAAAGAATCTGAGATAGGGAGAACACGAAAAGATTAGAAGGACCTTCTCTTGAGTGCAAATGGGTAGAATAAGTAAAAGGGGGTCCCAGTTCTGTAGTCCCTGGTCAAGGCCACCCTTTGGATCTGGAGTCAGGAAGACCTGAATTCAAATATGACCTCAAACATTTACTAGCTGTGTAACCATGGACAAGTCATTTAAGCCTATTTAACTCAGTTTCCTGATTTATAAAAGAAGCTGGAGAAGAAAATAGCAAACCACTCCAGGATCTTTGCTGAGAAAATTCTAAGAGTCAATTTCAGTCAACAACTGGATGAACTAAACAACAAAAACACAGTATACACAGATACTTGAAGAGATCATTTAAATGCCTGATAGAGAGTCCCAGACTGGGACTATAAGGATGAGGTCAGTGGAGAAGGATAAGGTTAGTTATTAAAAGTCCCTAAAGGGAGGCAAATTTCTGCAGTCAGACAAAGAACTCTCCCATTTTCCTTCCTTCTCCCTTTCTGTGACCTTCATTCCCATCATTCAATCAATGACTCTGAGTGAGTAGAACCCCCACACTGTGGTACTCTACCCCACTGCAGTCTCCACCTCGATAACCACTTTTCCTCTCCTCCTCCTCCTCCTCCTCTTCCTGCTCCCCACCCCCTCTGCTTGCCACAATCTAATTGCCTCTTATTCCATTCTCTGAGGATTTTGTTCTTTGTTAACAGGTGTAGAACACATATACAAACATATACCACAAGAATAAAATAGTTACGTGACTTGAATGTACAAGATCACACCATAAAAATACATTTAGAAGCCAGCAAAATTAGGTACCTTTCATAGCAATGACTAGGGAGAGAAGTTGTACCTAAACAACAGAAATGGGGATCACAGTCCCTCACAGGTACTATTCCTCAGGGAGTCTTTGGGAGACATGTTTCAGCTCCATATTCAGCATGGTTAATTGAACTACCACTTAGAAGATTGTTTTCTTTGTTTGAGATAGTGTGCTAGGATTTAGAGATAAAAGAATAAAAGAGAAACAATCCCTGCCCTTAAGGAGCTTACATACTACATGATGTCGGGAACACAACAGGTATAAAACTATGAAATAAAAGACACTTGAAAGAAGGGGTCAGGAGGACTTCCAAGAAGGTGATGTGGGAGCTAAGTCTTGAAGATGAGAATTGTGAGAAGCAGAGAAAGAGATGAAGGGGTTCTAGGTATGGTGGAAAATATGCAAACGCATGGAGGCAGGTGAGTGAAATAAGGCTGCGGAGAAAGATTGCTGCCACATTTTTGAGGACCCTGAATGCCAAGGAAGGAATCTGTGTTTTGTTCTACAGTCAATAAGGAGCTATTGAAAACTTTTGAGTAGAGGAGTGATAAGATCATGCATATAGTGACATCTTTATGGTGGTTGTATGGATGATGGTTAGATAGCAAAGACCGGAGACAAGAAGGCCAATTAGGAGCCACTTGCAATACTCCAGGAGAAAAGTAATGAGGGCCTGAACTAGAGTAGTGACAAAGGAAGTGGAGAGAAGGGGGTTATTATATGCTACAGGAATAGTAACATGGTCTAAAGAGAAGACTGAGGGATCAGCTGGGTGGCTCAGTGGACTGAGAGCCAGGCCTAGAAGACAAGAGGTCCTAGTTCAAATCTGGCCTCAGACACTTCTTAGCTGTGTAACCCTGGGCAAGTCACTTAACCCCCATTGCCTAGCCCTTACTGCGCTTTTGCCTTGGAACCAATACATACTAAGAGGGAAGGTAAAGGTTTAAAAAAATAAAGAGAAAGCCAGATCCCAAGCAGCAAGAGAACCTTCAGAATCCTGAGTCTGGAAGGTGACATAACCTTCTTAAGGTCACAAAGGTATTGAGTAACAGAGATGTGATCTGAACCTGGGTGTCCTCTCTAAATTTCCTGTGCTGTTTCCATACCATGTGGCATTTCAGTGAACTAAGATATTTTGCCCATACACAATATTGCAGAAATAGTTATTGAGTTGAATAGGCTGCACTTTGGTTCTGTGTGGCTTAAAAATTAAAATGAAGTAAAATGCACCCATAGTTTCACTGGCATATTTTCCTCTAGGAAAGCGAGGTGTCTTCTGAGCTCCTTCTTCTTCTCCTCTTCCTTCCCTCCTTCCTTCCTTCCTTTCTCCCTCCTTTCTCCCTTTCTGCCTTCTGCCTTTCTCCCCTCCCCTTCCCTCCTCTCTCTTTCTTCCTCTCTTTTTCTTTTTCTGATTGAATTTGATTATCAAAGTTGGGGAGAAAACCACATACAGCCAATGCCCTTTCTTTTATTAAGTCTCAAAGATTCAAGAAAGGACCCTGCCAAGCCTTGAGACAGAGATCACTGAGACTTTGCTTTCCATAAGAAACTTAATTAGTCTTTGTTTAACTAGAAGATTTGTTTAGTGGCTCCCCACAGAGAGCTACTATTAATCTCAGAATGTAATTTAGTTCAGCTGGCTTACCACCTCCAGGCCTTGTTCCATGTTTGATTTTAGTAGAGACGGAACATTTTTTTAAGTCTTTTATTCTCTTGGGAGAGCAAGGCCATGCTTAAAGGAACATCACATTTCATCTTGAACCAGGAAAGAGGGGGCTACTTGTGTTCAAATAAAAGCAACTATTACTCTGAGATTTAGGAAAAGGACTTCCTAACAATAGTAGTAATAGTCTTCCTTCTCTCTTACTGCCAAGACACACCATACAGTTTCCAAATGATCCTTCAGATCCTGAGGACATTGAACACATTTAGCATACAAATTGTCCCCTCTGAAACATACAGGAAACCAAGAGAAGGAATAGTGTTGAGGAATATTAGAGTTGTTTAATGACAGAAATTAATTTTGTAGCATCCTAGAGCAAGAAGGATCTTCAAGAAGTCATTAGGTCCAATCCCCTGTCTCCCCTATCTCTAAACCAGCATGGCTGACCATTCTCTTAAAGAGATAGAGATGACAAAATTTCTCTTAATCATTCATTTCAAACCAGGCTAGAGATGATGAAAAGAGGTTGTGAAATTAAACAAGGATAAGAGGGAGTTCTAAGTAAATGGCTACCCCCATAATGAATATGGGATTTCCCAATATGAAGTGAAGACAATGTTTTTAAAAGACTTGAAGAGAGGAGGTTTGGAATGGTTGTTGTAGTAAATAGGATAGAAGAGACTATAGAAGAAAAAGGATGACTTGCTGTAGGGAGAACCCAGGTAAGATTAGATGACAAATTTGAAGTGAATCCAGTCAGCATAGCTGTGTGATTTCTACCATATGTGTGTGTATTTGTGTATGTGTGTGTATGTATATACATATATATATTCATATAAGTATACAAAAGTATACACATACAACTCTCTTTAGTTCCATATGAGGAGGAAGAGGAGGAGAAGAAAAAGCAGATGGAAGAAGTGGTTCACCAATCAAAATTTGGGCTTGGAAAGTGTGAGTAGTATGAGGACAAGGGGGCAAGGGATTCAAGAGTACAGTAATTTGGAAAGTTTAAATGGTTCGCTAAGGGCTCTTGCTTGGGAAGAGAACAGAGCATGACCAGAACTAGGGTGATGATGTGGCAAAATCCTGAGCATTGAGGGATTTTAGGTCATAGAGAGGATTAACAAGTTTATGAGGATTAAGGCATGAAGAGAATGAGAGGAGATTGTGATTGGATAGAGGAAATTCAGAGTTCTTTGATGCCTATGTAGCCTCACTGATCTCAGTAGTCTCTCCACTTCTACATATTGCAAGTCTTCTCCCCCTGTATGATTTCTGTCTGTTTTCTCCAGACATTCTCAAAGTCTAGAGAACTCTGTGTGTTCTTTTCATATTTTTTTTGATACCAGTGACAAACTTAATGGTCCAACATTTGTCTTTGACAATGTTATGCTGGAATTTTATTTATGGTGGGTCCTATTCCATAGCTATGAATTTCAGTTAGTTTCTTCACTTTAAAATAAAAACTATTTCATTTTTCCCTTCAAACCATGATCAACAACTTCCATTTCTACCAATGCTGATAGCTTTATATGACGGAAACACTAAAGGAGGTCTGTGCCTGTGTGCAATGAATCTTTACACCATTGATTTGTTATTTATGTATCACTATTGGATAATAATCAATCACAGTAACCTTCCCTTACCCCTGAGTGGAGTCCTGGAAAGGACCTGAGAGGTCCTTCCTTGCTCTTGAGAGGAAAAACATAAAAGAAAACAGGCTCTTGATATTCATTCAATGATTGCCTGGGATGAAGGATGTTCCCAAGATTAGTTAATCATAGTTTCTTCATCCTTGTCCTCTACAGATTTTTTTGTTTTATTTTATTGTCTAATTCTAGGTCCTAGAAACCCAAATACAAGGTTGTCCAGATAGTATGGAGAAATGAGGAAGCCTTGGAGAAAAAGAAGCTAGTAAACCCTTGGTAAAAATATGAAGTCTAAAACAAGTTTGTCTGGGTCCCTCCCTGCCCTTGTCTCCAGAATCTATTCCCTTTTACTTCCACTTTTATCTACTTTCATCCACTTTACATCATCCTTAGAGAGGGTAGTTTTAGATTTGTAAAAGGAGTTTGGAGAGGGTGAACACCCTGAAAGATAAACTTTCTAATAATTATATTTCAGATGCATAATGAGCATCACATCACTTGTTTTCTCAGTGAATGGGGAGGGTTGGAGTGAGGTAGAGAATTTGAAACTCAAAAATTTAAATGAATGTTAAATTTTTTAAAACCCAAAAAATAATAATAGTCCAGGCATCATCATATGTCAACAGAGGAAATAGTTTTGGTTAAGGAGACATTCCTAGGATCATACCTATCATATATATGGTCCCAACTCCTTTGCCAGTCGGTACCTCCAACACTGCAGGTGACTGAGAATAGTGCAAATAGTCACTTAGCAATAAAGAAGATGGAAGCTGGTGCCTCTAATAAAAGCTAACAACTTGAGTTCTGCATGGAGAAGTCCAGGACCCAGGAGCATCAGTATTAAAGGGTCAAGAACAAGGTGACAATCTAAGTCTGTGGTTCCTAGAGATTTAGAGCACCTCTTCTTTCTCCTCTTCTTGTCCTTTCCCAGCCAATGAAGTGCTAGAAGCCCAGGCCACAGGGTGATCCATCTCTCTACGGTTCCCCAGGTAACTCAGAAGACAAGAAAAAGGAGAAAAAGTGAAGTTTATCTAACTTTTCTGTTAAAAGAAGCTTGTATACTCCCATATACTTTTGCTTCCCTAGCACCTTTTCCAGGAAGAAAGGCAATGACAGCCCGGGGAAGACAGATTTGCTTGGCTGGATGAATGACGTATCACCTTAAAAGCCATCATGCTACTCTCTTGCTCATTTAAAAGCAGCAGGAACCCAGTGACACAGAAAATGTGGCCCTCTGAAACCCAAATGCAGGAAGTCTATCTCTGGGGTACAACTGCCTGAGAAGTGACAGACAAATCCCTCAAACTGTAATTTCTCAGGCTGCCTTTAGCTTCAATTCTGTGAAATGACTAGGCCTTGGGTCTGATATCAATGCCTATAAATTCTGTCCTGGCACACAAATTTCAAATATTCTGATTTCTAATATTTCAAAAAGATCCATAATTTCAGTGGTGTTAGAACTCTCTCTATCAAGGTGGTCACAATCCCTCTATGCCTTAGGAAATGATTTTCATGCATTTTTAGTACAAAGTAAAAAACTGGTGGCAAATTATAAGGGTTTGTTGTATCCCAAAAAAGCGCTTGATGGTCAACATGAGGTGATATACCTTAGCTAAGGTGCACCTCAGATGACAGACAGTCACCCTCTAAGTACACACCATACAATAATGGTAACCTTGGGCAAATCGCTTTACCTTTCTAGACTCAGTTTCCTCATCTGTAAAATGAGCTAGTTGGACCAGATGATCTCTAAGGTCTGTTCCAGATCTGAACTTGATCCTACAATCTCTTCATTTTACTCAACATTCTCAGACAACTGACAAGTCTCACCAGGCCTGTACTTGAAGCAATTCCATCTTTATAGAACTTAGAAGAACTTGGCCTAGCCTTAGGGAACCCAGGGTCATTTCCATGAGGCAAGGAAAAAGACTTTGATGGAGGAAGCATATGCACACATACCTACATGCACACTTCATATATATAATACATTATACGCACACATTTCAAAGACCACTACAGTCTCCTCTCAGAAAGTAAAATAATCTGCATTTGTTAAAATTCCGTATTAATCTTTGGCAGCAAAATATTGTGATGCACAAAATTTTAGCTCTCCTACCTAATAGGGAGTAGCAGTATTGGAAGGAGTAGCAGTAGTGGTAGTAGATGACTGATAATCACTCCACTGAGCTTTCCTGGAGAGACCGGTTTGAAGAAAGTGGCACCAAAACACACCTTCCCTAATGAGTGTAAGACCCTTGGATCCAGTAGAGAACAACTTGGGATACAAGGATACAGAAGTACTACCAAAACAGCCCGCCAGAAATCTCTCCCCTTTTCCTATCTCTCCTAAATATTCCTCATACCATTTACTGTAATATATAGTTGTACATATCTTATTCCATTTTCCCTTCCCAGCCACTACATGATGAGATTTTGGGGGGGGGGGAGTTATGACCATTAATTGATATTGATTAAATTGAATGG
>NC_058132.1:327036453-327049581 GCF_016433145.1 Gracilinanus agilis | reverse complement strand
CTTCTTCTTCTTCTTCTTCTTCTTCTTCTTCTTCTTCTTCTTCTTCTTCTTCTTCTTCTTCTTCTTCTTCTTCTTCTTCTTCTCCTTCTCCTTCTCCTTCTCCTTCTCCTTCTCCTTCTCCTCCTTCTTCTCCTTCACCTCCTCCTCCTTCTCTTCCTTCTCCTTTCATCTTTTTTCTTTCTTCTTCCACAACTTACCACCATCACCACTATAACTCCTTCCTGGAAGCCAAATGGTTTGTGAAATTTCAAAGATAGAGGTTGATACTCTTGGCTGAAGGCTTTGATCTCAGTCAAAATTTAAGTACCCCAAAGAGAGTTCCTACTTTAAGAGATAAATGATATAATATTTGTAAAGTTCTTAGCATAGCACCTGGCATTTAGTAGGTTCTTAATAAATGATTGCTCTCTCCCCTCCTCACCTCCTTTAAGCAGTTCTCCATTACTTAGTTCTCCCTGTCTCAAATTCTTCATCTGTGAAATGAGAATAATAATAATAGCACCTGACTCTCAGTGTCACTGTGAGGATAAAATAAGATATTTGTAAAGAAAGTTGTAAACTTTAAAATATTATATAAATGCTAGCTATTATTTTAAGTAATTATTAATGATGATGATTCATAATCATAGTAGAAATGTTAATGGATCTCATATCACAAGTAAGTTCCTAAAGGAGCTTGGTCAAATGTTCTTTGCAAGAGAGAGAATCCTCAGCAAGCTTGACAGCTATGGGCCAAGTTCTAATCATTCAAAGTCAGTGACCATTTTCTTCCCCAGGAATCAACTCCAGTCTAGTTGGTTCACTTGATGTGGTCTGTGAAAGACAGGAGACACATTCTCCCCCTAGAATAAGGCTTTGCTACTTCCACAGTGGTCAGTGGGCCTCTTGCCAGCCAAGCATTTTGTGACAGAAAATCCAAACCTGAGTGCTAGGGGTGAGCTGCTACCATGAAGGGTCAAATCTGCAGCATTTGAAATCAATTCTTTCTGAAATCTGTGTTCAAAGGGTGAAGAAAAAAGATAGGAGTGATCAATGAACAGAGATCAATGAATGAGAATGGAGGAAAACACCCTGCAAGAGTGGAAGTAGAACACAGTAGGTCACACCTGGACCGGAGTGTGAGGGGGTGGGTGGTGGGGCAGCCAAAAATAGAGGGGGATGAAGTAAGTTTTGGAAAACTGTACCTTAAATGGACTGTTTCCTCGAAAAAGTTTTCTTCCACTGAAGTCTTAGAATGTTGTGGGGTTTTTTTTTCCCCTTTTGCCAAACGAATAAAAACAATAAATAGCCTTCTCTAGAGAAGCTGAGCTGGCTCAGTGCTTCAGAGGGGAAAAAACTCCAAGGCTCAATGCTGTTCACCTCTACTGCCAGACAGGGATTCCATCCAGAAGCCATTATTACTTCCTGCATACAATAAATGGCATCCTCTGGGTATGCTAGGGGACTGGCTATATCATACAATTAAAGATGTTCTTAAGTGTCCATTAAAATGTTAAACAGATGGATTGGTCTTGGCATTGGACCTGAGACTGGTGAATACATTACCAAGCATGTTTAGTTGAGGCAGGATGGTTAAAAGCAATGGAGGTATATGTTCTAAAGCAGACGGATGACACTAAAATGAATTTAAATTTGGAACTATGTCCCCAAAGTGACTAGATTGTACTAGCAATACTATAAGTAGGCTTCTCCCCCAAGAGTCAAAGAAGCTGGAAAAAAACAGCTATAACTGCTTTTTGCAGTGGCAAAGACTTGGGAACTAAGGGTGTCAAAAGGGGAGACGTCTGAAAAAGTTATAGTATATGAATGAAATGTAATAATATTATGCTAATAAGAAATGATGAAAGTTCCAGAGAAATCTGGGAAGAGTTGTATTATCTGATACAAACTGTAGTGAACAGAATCAGAACAATTTACATAGTAACAATAGCATTGTAAAGACAATTACTTTATTTTTATTTTATTTTATTTTTTAAAAACCCTTTCCTTCCATCTTAGAATCAATACTGTGTTTTGGTTCCAAGACAGAAGAGCAGTAAAGGCTGGACAATGGAGGTGAAGTGACTTGCCCAGCCTCACACAGTTAAGAAGTGTCTGCAGGCAGATTTGAGCCTAGGACCTCTTTTCTCTAGACCTGGTTCTCAATCCAAAGACAATGATTTTAAAGAATATCAGAATTCTGATCAATGTAATGACCAACCATGATTCCAGAGAAATGATGATAATGAAGCCTGCTATCCACTTCCTGACAGGGATTAAATGTACTGATGAAGCAGAATTAGATATACTCTTTTGGACATGGTTAATTGGGAATTTATTTTGCTTAACTATATTTGTTACAGAGATTTTGTTTTCTTCCCCCCCCCCCCCCAAGGGTTGGGGAAGATGAGAGGGAGGAAATAAATGCTCGTCAATTAAAACATTTTTTTAAAATTTTAAATGAATTCTAAGCTGAAGTGGTTGATGCTTGTAATAAAACTCAGTCTACCCAGCCTATAAAGACCAGAAAACCTATCATCAAACCAGAGATTTGCCTCACCTGGTAGAGATGCTCAGGTATGTTCCTGCCCAGAGATGGTGGTAGCAGCAAAGAGAAAAAGCATTTTATAGCACCAGACAGGTGCCAGACACTGTGGTAAACATTTAACCTTATAATGTGAGGTGGATGAGGAAAGTGGTGTTATTTTTCCCATTTTGAGGTTCAAGAAACTGATGTAAACAAGAGGTCAAGTCACTTGCCGAAGGGTTATGCAACTAGTAAGTGTCTGAGGCTGGATTTAAACCCAAATCTTGGTCTCCAGATCTAACCCTACCCACTATGCCATCTAATAGTAGTGGAATATTTAATCAGTAATGTATCAGTGCTTGGCCGATATGGATTGAATATAGAGGTTCACCAGATCCTGGAGGCCAGAAATTCATGTTGATGAGAGGGTCTTTAGTGTTCCTAACAATGAGGAAAACTCTGAGGGTGGAATAGGGTAAGAGGGCTAGAAGACAGGTTGTTGGGGGAAGGCATGGGATATAGTAGAAAGTTCAAGGGATCAGATCAGATGCCTTTTCAAGTTCTTTCCAGCTAATAGAATTCTATCATTCTAAGAACTCCTGGAGTGACTACTGAACCCTTTAGCTCCTTGTTTCTTCCCACTCCCTGGTGATGTAAAGATTCATTAACTTTCCTAAGCCATCATTAACTGAATTGCCTCTTCTCTGACACTAAATGAGAACAGCACAGCTGCCCAATCTGAGATGTGTCTCCAGCATGAAAAACATCAGCTTACTTTAGGCATGCTACTTTAAAGTTTATTTTTTGATAGCCCTAAATTTATGGAGCACTTTGAGATTTACAGAATGCTTTCAAAAGCATCTTCTCCATAACAACCCTGAGAAATAAGTAAAGTATATAATAGTATTATCCTTATCTTAGAGATGAGGAAACTGAGGCTCAGAAAGGTTGAAATGACTTCTTGAGACACTAGGATCTCAGAACTAGTCAGAGATAGGACTGGAACTGGAACCCAGATATTCTCAGTTTCCTTACTTTATTCAATGGGGAAAAGAATATCTGTACTTTCTACCTCATAGAGTCAAAAGGAAGAAAGTGTTCTGTAAACAATGAAATCACCAAAGAAGTCTGAACTTTTATGTTCTGATTCCAAATCTCATCATCTTTTTACTTTGCCACATGGGCTGTCTAGATCAGTGATGGGCAAACTATGGCCCACGGGCCAGATGCAGCCCTTTTCCTTCATAATCTTTCAGTCATTAATAGGGTTTAGTATCACAAAAAATACAAGAATTTTGTAAAATGTAGCATTATTATTTTTTAATAAATTATATTGGCCTGCCTAAAGTTTTTTTCCTTTCCTTTGACCCCCTCTTTAAAAAGTTTGCCCATCACTGATCTAGATAGTTCTTTCCCTTCACTCTCAAATTCAAACATCTCAAACTCAAACCACATCTCCTTATCTTATTTTTAAAAATTAATTATTTTTTTTGCTTTTTAGAAACCTTTACTTTCCATCTTTGAATCAATACTGCATATTGGTTCCAAGGCAGAAGAGCAGTAAGGGCTAGGCAATGGAAATTAAGTGACTTGCCCAGGGCCACACAGCTAAGAAGTAAGTACCTGAGGCCTGATTTGAACCCAGGTCCTCCATCTCTAGGCCTGGCTCTCAATCCCCTGAGCCTCTGAGCTGAACTTCTTCTCCCTACCTTATTAAATACAAAAGTTTTCAAGGTCTCAAAGCCCATTCTTTGACTCAATGATCCTGTGATTATCTCTGAGCAAAGATAGCTCCAAGAAATCTCATCCCACCACTGGCTTTGCCAAGAGTAGTGCGAAACTTTATCATTGGGAATATAAGACAGCTTTACCACAAGAAGGGAAGCCTTTCACATGACAACAACTTATTTCTGCTTCCCTGGAAGCAAGAGTATGTACTCATATTTTCAGTTTCCAGTCAATGGAAAAATCATGATTGACACAGTAGGGAGACCTTGGGTAATATTCTATCAGTGACTTTGGTAACATTGTAAGGTAGGCTGAAATGTGTATGGTTTTCTAATCCTTTCCATCTAATTCTTACTCTTTTCTTAGTATGTCTCTCATTTAGCAACATCTTGCTCTCTTAAATCAGTCTCCTTGAAAGAAGTTTCAGTGAGGAGTGGTTATGTTTCAAGTATGTGGAGAATGCTATGCAAATAATGGAGATAAGAGATGGAATGCTATGTGTGAGGAATAGAAAGACCAATTCGGTTGTATTAAAAAGTGCATGAAGCATAGTTTTTGGTTAGGACCAGGTTATGGAGGACTTTAAACATAAAACAGTCATTAGCCAACACCCTAAATAAAAAGGTCCTCACCACCTAGATTAAATGTAACCTCTTAATTGTTCCCTTCTCTTGAGTCTCTCCTGTCTCCAATCTATCCTTCACTAAATGCCAAAGTGATATCCCTAAAGGCTGGTGACTCCTTTGCTTATCCTACTCTTCTAGAATTTTTCTTCTAGATTCAAATATGAATTCTTCTCTTTCACCTTTAAAGCCCTTCACAACCTGATCCTTACCCACCTTTCTAGGGTTATTATAATTACTTCCCCTTATGAATTCTTCGGTACAACTAAACTGATTCTCTTTCTGTTCCTCACATATGACATTCCATCTCTTAGGTTATCCCTCTTATACTTGGAATTTACTCACTCCTTACATCCCTAGTTTCTTTAAAGCTCAGTTCTAGTACTACATCCTAAATGTTGTCTTTCCTGAGTCACCCTGGGGACTACAGACTAGCCTAAAAAATTACCTTGTATTTATTTTATGTACATATCTCCTCCTATAGATTGTCTGCTCCTTAAGGACAGGGACCTTCATTATTGCCTTTGTATTTCCAAAGGCTAGTACATCATACGAATTAATTCTATTCAGTCGTTTCAGTCATTTCTGACTTTTCATGACCCTATTTTGGGGTTTTTATTGGTAGAGCTACTAGAGTGGTTTGCCCATTCCTTGTCCAACTCATTTTACAGATGAGGAACTGAGGCCAACAGGTCAAATGACTTGCTTGCTCAGGGTCACACAGCTGTTAAGTGTCTGAGGCTAAATTTGAACTCAAGTGTTCCTGACTTCAGGCCCAACACTCTATCCACTGAACCACCTAGTCACTCTGATATGAATTAATAAATGCATGGTAATTGATATTCACCCCACTCCCACTGAACAAAAGGTACTTTTAGGGAAAGATCTGATAAATTCATTCACAATGAATTACTAACAAGTATGAGGCTCAATTTCTTCCAGGAATATTTGCTTTTTTTTTTTTTAAAGCTACTTAAGCCATTAAATGGTAGAATTTTCAAATAAATGGACTGTTCTTGGAAGAGGTAAGGGAGGGCTTTTCCTGAGTCCCAACCCTGGAGATGAGCCCTGCTTCCAGTTCTAAATTTGCTTGAAAGATGAAAGGTTAGCTTAAACACCAGAAACTTCAGCTAGATCACTGAAACCCTCTTCAATAAGAGGCCAGTCTAGGTTATAAATCTCTCTCTCGGAGGTACTCTGAATTTTACATCTGGAGTCCATAAAGGGCATGGTCCCTGCCCTCTAAATGATTACAACAGTGACCAATACAGTAGCATGCCACAAGGGACTCAGTTGTAGAGAGATGCTCAATGAATTTCTTAAATATTTTAAGGTGTGAGTGAACCTTCATCTACTAACTCTAAACCTATAATTCAAGATTGGAGGGGAAAAAAAACAATTCCCAAGGGTTCCCAAATCTGAAGATTTTACTCAACTTTTCATCCGCCCTGCCCTCGACAAAATCAAGGGGTTCACTGATCCTGAATTGCTCCCATTTTGACATAATGGGAAATGGTTGATTTTTTTTGACACTAAAGAATAACATCCCTATTAGTTATGTGTCTTCACAAAATCTCTCAGTCTTCAGTCACCCAGGAGCCTGGATAACAATAACGGCAATAACTGCAACAATCTTCTGATAGGTAGGTATCCCTATTTTACCAATGAGGAACCTGACATTCAGGACAGTTAAGTGACTTCCTTGGGGTCACAAAGGAAAACAAGGTATTTCTATTCATTTATAAGATCTCACAGACAGATTCATGTAGAGTCTTCCTGCTTCATGGCTCAACAACAAGAATCCATTGCATCAAGTTTATTAGAAGTGAAAACTACTAAATCTAATCATATTTCAGGTCTAGCTCAAGTCTCCTCCATAAAATTGTGCCAGGTAATTTCAACCCACGGTGTTCCCTGCCTTCTTCTCTACATGCCTATAGGCTTTGCTGGCTACCTTTTGACACTTGATCACACGCCACCTTGTATTACAGGTTTCGTTTCCATTCTCACAGAGAAAGATTTCATTCTACCTGGCAGGGAAGATGTCAGTATACCGGGTGCCAATTCTTGTCTTTGTTTGAAGAGTGACTCATCTCTGTTGCCCTATCACCCTCATCTGTGGTTCTTGATCTTTTCAAGAATAAATATGCTTTTATAAAATTAAAAAATATTCTCAGATCCTCCTTATTCATTATAGTTAGTATACATTGAGAAAATGGAAAATGATCTAGCTACTGTGATGTCGTTATTTTTTAAAAATTAATTTCCCTTTTTTTTTTAAAACCTTTACTTTAGGTCTTACGATCAATGCATTGTACTGGTTCCAAGGCAGAAGACTGATAAGAGCTAGGCAATGGGGGTTAACTGACTTGCCCAGGGATGCACAGCAAGGAAGAGAATCTAAGGCCGGGTTTGAACCCAGGACCTCTTATTTTTACCTGGCTCTCAATCCACTGAGCTACCTGGCTGTCTCATTTCTATTTTATTTCAATAGCACTTATATTCATTTGAAAAAGGAATCTACTGTACATATTTTGTTGGTGCTGAAGGTCAAAATAGGCAGCTAAATTGTGCAGTGGATAGAAAAAGGCTCATGTTCCTGAGTTCAAATCTGACTTCAGATACTTACTAGTTATGTGAACTCGGGCAAGTCATTTAACCCTGTTTGCCCCAGTTTCCTCATACATAAAATGAGCTGGAGAAGGAAACACAAACCACTCCAGCATATCTGACCAGAGTCAGACACTACTGAAAACAACTGAACAACAACAAAGGATCAAAATGTGGATTTGGGAACCCCTTGCAATAACTCTCCCCTCCAACACACATCTTTTGGGGAATGAGAGCTCCCAGGTTGGGAAGTAACTATTCTAGATTTCTCCTGTGTTGTCCCAGAGTTGACCTTTCCTGGAGAGACCAGAATCCCAGTCATCTCCCTCTTTCCTGAAAAAGTCTTCCTTCTGAATTTCATTTTTCTCTGAGAAGTTTCCTTTCTTCTTTTCCATAAAGAAAGTTAGCAATAAATAGAGCACTAGACCTGGAGTCAAGAAGATCTAAATTCAAATCTAGTCTCAGATGCTCAGTGGCTTGTGTGACTATAGACAAATCATTTAACCTCTGTTTGCCTCAGTTTTCTAAATTATAAAATGGGGATAATAAGAGCACCTATATCCCAGGGTTATTGCAAAAAATCAAATGAAATAATATTTGTAAAGGCTTGAAAATAGTAAGTGCTATATAAATATGTATTCCCTTCCACATGAGATAATGTTTGACACTTAATAATGCTTATTTATTTCCTCTTCTGTGTTTTATTTTAGATGAGAAAGATAAGAAAAATGGAAAGGGCAGTGATTTTTCATTTTCCAGGTAGGCTTGACTGGGTCATTTAATAAACTATACTATTTCCTTATTGTTGTTGTTGATAGTGGTTGAGGTGGCAGCTTTTTTTTTAAAACACATCAAATGCTGTTCTTATATCTTTGTTCACTCATCTTTTTGCAATTCACTCACTTTACTAATGACCAAATGTTAAGTGTGGCACAAGCACAGAATACTGGCCTGGGTGGGAGTTGTCACCCCATTCTAGTTTCAATTCTGTCATTCACTAGCTGTTGACTTTGGACAAGTCATTTATCCTCCCTCAGACCCCTTCTGGCTCTACCATTCTATTGTTCTATGCTTCATCTCTACTTCACACACAGTCTACACTACCATCAGCTTTTTGTCAAACATTTCACATGCATGTGGTATAATAAAGGAATCACAGGCTTCAGAGCCAAGAGAAAAAAATTTTAAACCCTTAACATCTATATTAGTATTGATATTTAATATCAGTTCTAAGACAGAAGAGTGGTAAGGGTTAGGCAATTAGAATCAAAAGGCTTGCCCATATCACATGGTTAGAAAATATCTGAGGTCAAATTTGAACCCAGATCCTTCCAACTCCAGGTCTGGTGCTCTATCCACTGTACTATCTAGCTGCCCCCAAGAGTTGACCACTAACTAGCCATATAAACTCGGAGAAGGCACAGAAACCAAACTAGGACTCTGTCTTCTTCTCTTAAAAATGAGGATGTCAACAACCATCTCTATTTCCTTTTTAGGGATGGTCATTGTGAGGCTGAATGAGGGCAGGTGTAAAAATATTTTTTAAAACTTAAAGTGCTCAAGTATTTATTTAATCTTGAAGGTACAATCATGGAAAAAACACTGTATTTGGAACGAGGCACTTGAATTTGAAACCCAGATCTGATACTTAATAACTATCAATAAGATCATGTGAAGTAACATGTAAAATTTTTTGAAAATATCCGAGTGCTATATAGAAATGCTATATGTATATACACATATGTATATCATATTATTAGCATTATTATATGATTTCCTTATGGCATCAATAAGTCACCTTTCTCATCTGAGCTTCCTATACCTTATCTGTAAAATGGATATACCTGCAGTACTTACCTCACAGGACTGCTGGAAGGATCAAATAAGATCAGGTAAAGAAATTGTTTTGCTACCCTCAAAGCTAATCCTTTCCACCCCATCCCCTACCCTGGCCTTTATTGAGGAGGTAGTTACAATTGAGTGTGCCTAAGGCTCTGACCTAACACAAGTGATAAAACTTTGGTTTATGGGATAGTTTGGTTATAAAAGCTGAAGTGCAAATGGAGGGGATCCAGTATAAATCAAAACAACCTTAGGATCACCCCAATACCACCCATCCTTTGGCCAAACTCTCTCTTCTCAGAGCCGCCCATGTAAATGCCAGCTGTCATCATCTGAAAAATGAGAAAGTTGGATGAGATGTCTTTTGAATGACCCTTCCACCTCTATATTTTATGATCTTATGCTTGCTAGACATCATCTCACCCAACTCATTTATTTTTAGTGATAAAGAAACTGAGTTCCTGAGAGGTGAGGTGCCTTGCCCTAAATCACACAGAAGTGGTAATAATCCTGGATTGGAATTCAGATCCCATGAATTCCAGTCTCCTTCTCTAAATCTAAATCATCCTTAAGGAAAGCATGGTCCAAGTGTATATTTTTTATTTTCTCATTGTGAATTTTATTTGGATTATTTTCATCATTGTTGATGTAATTTTAAAAAATGTTATTGAACCAACATCATAGAGTCATCCTGTATTAGGGAATTACTCATGTAGAAATCTGCATCAGAAGGTGTTAATTCTGTAATCAGGTGGGTTTTTTAAGGCAACAAAACAGGAAAACTTAAATACTTGTATCTTGAGTCAGTGGTGCAAACAGGATGTCAAATCAAGTGAAATACTCTAGAGGAGTCAATGTGAGGACAGGGCTGAAGAAGGCAGGGTCACATGGACAAAGTATTAGCAGAAATTGTAATGCTGTCTGCTGGAGGAAAAACTCAAAACAAGGAGCTATATGTGTGGATTGATAAATCTAAGTTAATATTATTGTTGGAATGAAAAATGTATTTGGGTACTGCCACAAGATACAACCTCTTGTTTTCATTTCTTCAATTTTTGGCTTGGGTTCATTCTCCTCCCACAAAAAGCACTTGGCAATGAGAGAAAAAAATATGAGAAGCTTTGGGAAGAGAAATGATTAATAAATACCAAAAGAATTTCTTCCTACCACCAAAAAAACCCCAACTATTCTATTTGTTAGCAGTTAAATGGAAACAGAATCCTGAAATTAGATGATAATTTAAAACAATGCTGCATCTTAATTTTTTAAATTGCAAATCAGGAGAAGAAGATATTTGTGGCCAGAAAATATCCCTGCATCTATTTAGCCCAAACTTGGCCTTTCTCTATTTCCATGGAAATGAAGGTCACATCAACTCTCAGTCCATTCAATATCTGATTAGAGAGAAATCCAAACAGGAAAAGGAGTGATTTTCAGAAGGCAGCAAAAATTTTTCCCTTCCCTGGTGGACTTTGAAATTGTTCAGTCCTCCTGCTTTACAAAAAGGTACCAAGAAGGGCCAAGTTTCACTGTTCTAGAACTACTGTTTATGCTTTTGTTTAAAAAAGAATGAACATTAATGTAAAATATTTAATGCAATATTAGCAGAGTCTGTAACAACATATTAAGAATACTATGCACTATACCGAGGTTGTATTTATACCAAGGTTCATTTAATGTGAGGAAAACTGTAACCTTATAGACCAGATGAATAACAAAGAAAAGAACATGATTATATCAACAAATGCCAATCCCCTTTTATGATAAAAGCACCAGGAAACAAAGGAATAAGCAGACTCTTCCTTAACATGATATTCTAAGACCAAGCTAGCAGTAATTGTATAGGAGAAATACTAGAGGCCTTCTGATAATATCAGGAGAAAAGCAAGAATATCAATTGTCGCCACTATTATTTGATATAGTTTAAGAAATGTCTGACTATAGCAATAAGGCAAAGAAAAGAAAATAAGGAATAAGCACAAAGAAGGAAAAGATGATCGTTTTTGCAGATAATAAGATGCTTATGATTGCCACCATGCTTTGGCCGTCTTTTCTTTCTGTCTCTGTGGTCTCCCTTTCCCATTAGTGAGTTCTTCCCAGAACTTCGGTTTTGAGGAACAGCTCAGAACAGTCATGCTTTATACACTCTGGACTTTGCCACAATGTATCTGAGTGGGTACCTTTTCTTCCCCCTCACTATGTGGCAAAGACTGTTTGGAAAATTGGAAAACAGACTAAGAGAAATTTAGGCATTGTAGGATTTAAATTAATGTCCAACGCTCCAAAAATTATATTTTATAAAGTTTATTAATAATCACTTGAAGTAGAAGGAAGAAGAGTAGAAGAAAAAGAAAACAAATTATCTAACAAAATTAAAAACACGTGAGCAAATTCTCCTGCCTTACCTCAACTCCACAACGCACTATCACCCAAAGAGAGAGCAAGAGGTGGGGCTACAACAAATTTATACCCTCCTTAAGATTGCATGTAATGTGAGAAGGAACATGGGATGCTGGGAATTAGAATTCCAGGGTACAGAAATTAATTACGCAGCATATGCCAACTTCTTTACACTGTATTCTAAAATGACCTCCAAAAAGATATATGACTTAACCATAAAAAGTCATATCACACCCAAATTAGAGGAGCAGGGAAGGAAACAATTTTCACAACTATGGTTAGAAGAACCTTTGACCAACGTAGGAATTCAGAGGTTCACAAGAATAAAAAGCAAACTGTTTTAATTATAATAAAACAAAAAAGCTTTTGTACAAATAAGATCAATGAAATCAAAATTAGATAGAAATTTTAATTGGGAAGAAATCCTTGGAGAAAAATTTTCTGACAAAGATCTGATATTCGAGATATGTAGGGAAGTTGAACAAATGTAAGAGCAAAAGCTATTCCCCAAAAGATAAATGGTTGAAGTATTTGAACAGGACCCTGAAAAGGCTCTCACAAAAAGAAATGCAAGTTATTAACAACAATATGAAAAACTATTCTAAATCATTAACAATAAGAAATTAAAGTTAAAACAACTCTGAAGTTCTACTTCATGCTTATCAGATTGGTAAAGACAACCAAAAAGGAAAATTACCACTACTGGAAGTACTGATGGAAAACAAATATTTGCTGCTAGTGGAACTGTGAAGTCATTCAACCATTCTAGAAAGCAATTTGGAATTATACTCAAAACATTGTGAAACTGACTCTGTGATAACAGTACTATCCTTATACTCCAGAGATATTGAAAACACAAGGAAAAGACCCATATGTGTGAAACATAGTTATAGTAGCATTTTTTGTTATAGCAACAACTGGTATATGTTGGAATATTATTGTACCATAAGAAATGATGAAAAGTAATAAATTCAGAGGAATGTAGGAAAGCTTTATATGAACTGATGGAGAGTGAAGTTAGCAGATCCAGAATTCTTTTTCCTTTGGGCAAAAGTGTAAAAGGCAACTCTGAATGACTTAATGTGATAACTAATCATGATCAATGTGATAACTAATCATGACTCTTGAATTTGCATGATGAAACATTCAACCCAATTCTTGCCAGAAAGGTGACAGACTGTATATACATCATGACATATTTTCAGATACAACTAATAGAAAAATATTTTGTTTTGCTTGACTATATTTACTTGTTACAAGGGAGGGTTTTTATTTAGAGAAGGGGGACTCATCATGAAGGAGAGTTATAAAGATGCAAAGAAACAAGGAAAATGGACAATGAAACATTTTTTCTTAAATGACAGGCAAGAGCAGAAATAAGTTTTGAATGCGACTCAGACAAGGTATTATAGTACTACC
>NC_058132.1:326990454-327031800 GCF_016433145.1 Gracilinanus agilis | reverse complement strand
GAGAGAGAGAGAGAGAGAGAGAGAGAGAGAGAGAGAGAGAGAGAGAGAGAGAGAGAGAGAGAGAGAGAGAGAGAGAGAGAGAAACTTTCCAATAACTCTGATCCATTTCTTCTGTCCTTTGACCAGAAAGTCCATGGTCACTATTGATGTGGATACCCATTTAGTAGGGCTATGATGTAATCCTTGTATGTTTTAATAGATGGTCATAGAGGTTTCTGTGCCCCCCCCACGCCCAAAAATTGTCTCCTGTTGGCCAGCATCTAGTGATATGCCTTCCTGAAGTTAGCTAGGTTAGTCTTCTGTTAATAGACATACAGTATCCACTCCTACACCTATACCTGGAGTCTTTCCAGGTTTATAGGACCTACCAGCCTGTGAGTACCATTTGGCACTGTTTCAATGAATCAACAAACATTTCTTAAGTACCTACTATGTGCCAGGCACAGTGCCAGGTGCCAGGGACACAAATACAATGAAAGAAACAATCCTTTCTCACCGGGAGCTTACAAGCTTACATTCTAATAGGAGAGAAATACATATGTCAGGATGTGCAGAATAAATCTGAAGAGAATAAATGCAAATAAATACAAAGTAATTGAATAGAAGATTGCTTGGGGGGGGGGTCAGGAAAAGCTTCATGTTGAAAGTAGTTTTTGAGCTGAGTCCTGAAGGAAGAGAGAGATTCTATGAAGTGTCATTATTGTTCATTAGTTTCAGCTGTGTCTGACTCTTTGCGACTCCATTTGGGATTTTCTGGTCAGAGATACTGGAGTGGTTTGTCATTTCTTTCTCTTGCTCATTTTACATATAAGGAAACTGAGGCAAACAGGGTACAGTGGCTTGTCCAGGGTCACACAGTTAATAAGAGTCTGAATGACTAATCTTCCTGATTCCAGGCCTGGCATTCTACATAGTATGCCACCTAGCTGTCCTGCTCAGGCATCACAGTACGGTATGGGGGTAGAGTATTCAATATACACACTTATGTACAGGTTCTTGTGAAGGCAATGGTCCCATCTACTAATTCAATACCCTTGTGTCCTCTTCTTTCGAAAACCACATGAAGATATCAATTCTTCATGAAAGGTTAAGTTGTTTTTCAGTATGAAAATCCTGTAATGTTAGAATCCAGGCTTTTAAGAGGAATTTAGTGTCACAATTTTAGATTCAGAAGGTACTTTAGCACAGTGGTGTCAAACTCAAATAGAAACAGGATTTTTCTAAACTGTATACATAAGGATCCTTGTGAGCTGCAATATTGACTTAGAAAACCACATATTAGCATTATCCATGTTTTATTATATTTTTATTTTGTTAAATATTTACCAATTACATTTTAATCTGTTGTGTTGTAAGCTTCTTGTCCCATGTGTCTGACACCTCTGCCTTAAAGATTTAGTCAGAAAAGGAAGTCAAATATGACAGTTTTAAAGCACATATTTCCATAAATAAACACCAACTAATTGGCCATCTTCTCTTTCTCTTTAATTTTATGTATTACATCGAGGAAGCCCAGAACATCAAGTGAATTAATGCAAGGCTGGAAAAGTGATTTATATCATCACAGGGAGAAATAGCTTTCCTCTTCTCTGGTTCTAAGGGAGTCGCAGAATCAGTAATTAAGGATGTATAAAGGAGCCTACTAAGTGGCATAGTGGATAGAGTACCTTGCCTGGAGTTCAAATCTATTCTCAGATGATAAATATTAGTCCCCAAAGTTCCCCTTAATCCCCAAAGGCTCTGACTTTGGCTTTTTCAGGTCCTCTCCAGTCAGAGACACATGAACAGGGCAAACCAAGAACAGAGCTGAAATGGACATGAGGCAATCCCAACTTATTTAGGGAAGTTGGCAGTCCAGACTTCCCCTGAGTCTCAAGTCTAAGAAGCTTCATCTTCTGATTCATATTCATCTTGGTGCAAACTCCTCCTTCCAACAGCTTTCAGGATCACCTCATTTGTAGACTGGATTTAAGCTCTCAATCTTTTCCTCTTCTCCCTCTTCCCTTTGCATCCCTTGCAATTTTCACCTGGACCACAAGCCTCTGGCAAGGAGCAACCAGATTGATTTCATCCTATTTTTCAAGTTCTGGGCAAACCAGAGGTCCTTAAGGGAATAATGAATTTAATATAAAAAATTCCTACCAGCTTTCTTTATATCAACATCAAGCATTTATTAGTTATCCAGATCTAGGTAGATGAAGATCTGGGACAACA
This sequence comes from Gracilinanus agilis, assembly GCF_016433145.1. Taxonomy (NCBI): domain Eukaryota; kingdom Metazoa; phylum Chordata; class Mammalia; order Didelphimorphia; family Didelphidae; genus Gracilinanus; species Gracilinanus agilis. Next base: position 327,029,586 of record NC_058132.1, on the reverse strand, counting down.
GAGTCATAAGCTACCCTTCTCATGACAAATCATTGTTGTTTTTTTTTTTAAATGTAATTAAAATGTTGCAAATCGTTATTTGTAATACAATGACTTGTCCTCAGATTTTTCTATGATACTTTGTCTGTCTTGCTCCCTACTTGTATCATACTTAATCCATGTCCATGTAGGAAATAAGTACCTCAAAGGTCAAGACTGTGTTCTGTCATTTTTATATTCAAATACCCAATGCCTAGCATTGTGCCTTATGCATTATAGACACATAGCAAATTATGGGGGGGGGGGAATGGGAGGAGTCCTTAGGTAATTGTCCCTTTTTTCATTTATGTTAAGCCACCTCTAGTCCAAAAGTGTTCTAGAGGAATGTATAAATCTGAGTAGGGGTTACAAAATAAAATGATAAAAAAGAAACACACTAGTATAACAAGATTCACCATTCCTGAAGTATCATAAAGTTCTACCTCTCCATTCTCACTGCCCCTCCCCCCCAAGTCAAACTCTCATCTCTACCTCACAGAAGGACAAAAATGGGAGGATCTTCAAGAAGTCACCTGTCTAGACCAACCCATACCAATACTGGCACTTGCTGCTACAACATCCCTTGTCAATGACCATGCAGTCTTGTTTGAAAACCTCTAGTGAATATGACCTTCTGGTGGCATCACAGTTCCTCTTTTGGACAGCTCCAGTTGCTAGGAAGTTTTTTCTTTATACAATATTGCAATTTTCTTCTATCTGTCACTGCTAGTTCTGCCATTTGGGGCCAAGAAGAAAAAAACTTAATCCTTCTTCCATAAGATGGCCTATCGGGTATTCCATATAGCATTCTGCACAAAGTATGTGCTTAGAAAGTGTTTGTTGAACTGAAGACAGCTACCACATCCCCACTAAGACTTTTCTCCTTTAAACTAAATAAATATCCTTACTTTCTTCAAGTAATATTTCTATCAGATAATTTCAAGGCTCCTCAGAGTTCTGGTTGCTCTCCTCTGGATGCTCTTTCAGCTTAATATCCTTCCTAAAATGGGGTGAATACATTAAGACTACAACAGTCACAAAGAGCAAGACCTGTGTCTAAACACTATGCCTTTTCAATATGAAGTCTGCCTTGGCTTTTTTTTTTTTTAGCTGCCATGCTGTCCTAATGACTGATAATTAATTTTTTTTTCATTCACTAAAATTTCCTCCCACTCTCCCTCTCTAAATCACATTACATCCCATCATCAGATTAAAAATGCTAAAACCCTCTTTGCAATCAGGAAGGATTCTTTCCTCTACTTAGCTTTCCAAGAAAGCCAGAATCAGTCTAACCATATCTCTGCTGTGTTCCAGTGTGGCTTCCCATCTATTTGCTGATCACAGTATATTAACTGTGCCTGGACAGCCCCCATACCTCTTCTCTAAATCTTTCATGGCCCAGATCAGACTCTCCATAAAGCTTAGTCTCAACTGTGCTAGCCCTGAGGGATTATTCTCTCCTCTGAATTCCTATAATGTTCCTTTTAGCCTTTAATTACTTAAATATGTCTGGCATTTTTTCTAATTATTTTGAATACATAAACTATCCCCAATCAATTTAACAGAATCATCTTCACTATTCTCCTGTCGCCTACTATATAGTAGAGACCTAATAAAATACTCAATAGAATTTTACGCTATATTTCAAAGCACTATCATATCTTTCTGACTTCTCTTGCTTCCTTCAAGTCTAACCTAAAATCACAGCATTTATCGAAAGCCTTTCCTAAATCCTCTTAATTCTACTGCCTTCCCTCTGTCCATTATTTCCAATTTCCTGTATGTAGCTTGTTTTGTACATTCATTTACATGTTGTCTCATACTAGATCATAAACTCCCTGAGAGCAGGAATCCCCCTTATATTTCTTTGCAATCCTAGCATTTAGCACAGTATCTAACACAAAGTAGATAGATACTTAATAAATGTATGTTTGACTGATTAGGTAACATTGTTTCTTTTTTAGGAAAAGTATTTTAATCTCATTTGGGGATAACATTGTTCTCATTGCACCAAGTCCTAGAATATTAAAAGATCTTATCTAGAAGATTCCTATCCTTTCAGAAGAAATCTTCAAAGCACAGCAATCACCTAGGAAAAAGCCAGTGGACTGAGAATGCATGTATTGTCCAGATTGTTGCATGCAATCAGAAGGGCAGCCCACTTACTTAGTCTGTCAGAACATATATCTTGGACAGACACTGCACATGAACAATGAGCTGGCCCAGAAGTGAAGGGATATGGGAAATTGCACAGTGCTTATATTGGTCCCATGGGCTCCTTGAAAAGAAAGTCCCTCTTTTCAACACCAATATTCTCCTGGTGATACAGAATGGTTCTGAATCTTAGAACATCATGATCTCTTGAGGAATCAATTTCAAGTGACTTAATAGATAATGGAGAAATAAATATCCAATGGATGTTGGTAGGCTGGAGCACATTAACACGCAAAAAAAAAAAATTGATAAAAAGGCATCCAGGACATAGACAACTAATCAAAGACTAACTGATGAAGAGCCTGAGTGTGTCCCACTGCTATTCCTGAAATATTATGAGACATAGAAGAAGGCTTTCTAGAGCACACGGAGTAGATCTTTGTAGCATTCATGGAAGGGCATAGGCAGGAATTACACAGGTTAAGTCAGTAGAGAAATTGATGAGAGCAATTTTGCTAAAGTCTTGGGAGAGAGGGAAGTATGAGAAAGAAATAAAAACAGTGCTTGTCTACCTTCTAATTAATATGGCAGATATAAAATTAGTGTAAAATAGTATAGTACTTACCCTTCCAAAATTAAGAGGGTGAAGCTTCTCCTCACTCCTAACCCTTTGCTTCTCTCCCTTTTCCATTATTACTACTCTGGCAGGAGGGTCAAAGAACACTGAAATTGTGCTTATTTTTCACAATAATCTTCCATACTAATGTGTTCCAATTGAAGAGGCAGACTAAGGTAAAGACCAGTTCAGCTGGACTGCAAGCTGGAAGGGACCTTAGAAATCCTCTAGTCCAGTCCCAGGGATTAAATAGGCAGTAAATGACAGAGGTAGAATTTGAACCTAACTTTGAATCTGGCACACTTTTTAGGGTACCTCAAAATTATTTAAAGAAAAATCTTCCCAGTGCTAACATATTGATTTATATATAGACAGAAGGGATCTTACACTTCCTGTTTATTCTAAAGGCCAAGAGTGAAAAGATGCTGGCCTTGGACTCATCCTCCCTCTGGCCTATGAGCTGCCCAGGCTGGGGTTCATGAGTATCGCTGACTGGTTTCCAGAAGCCTGGGAGCTAATGGAAGGAAAGCATTCTGACCTCTGAATGACCCGGGGAAACAGCATCCAGCCTTGAACTTTGAATGTGACCTTCTGGTCTCTGGTACGGCCACTAATTGGTGTCCTAATGGTCACTGATTTCCCAGACAGCTGGGGGAGGGTGGGGGAGGGGAGAGTTTGCTTGGCACCGAAGTCTGGAATGTTTGGTGGCTTTGTAGGTTTATAGGCAAGGGTGCCTGAGGTTAGTAATACATCTCCCGCAATTCTAAAGAAACGCCCCCAGGCCTCTTTCCCTAGCCAGAGGGGGTAAAACAATAAACCACAAAAGCAAAAGAGGTCCTAAAAACTGTTGGGATTAAGGTGAGAGCCTTTACTCTTTTGTGGTTCATTTCCTAAAATGTCTTTGATACCTTTTGTTTTTCCTTCGCCTAAATTTCTATAGTGGTTGATTTTAATGCTGAAAGCAAATTCAAATGTTTTTTAAAAACAAAACCCCAAACCTCTGGCAACTGTTGCCATTGGTTCGCTGATAAAGGGGTAGATTTTAAAAGAAAATACCAGCAGGAGTTTAGGGATGGGAGAGGAGGCTCTTTTCAAAGCAGAAAAAGAGCATCTCAGTAAACATCACCTCCCATCTACCCCCCAGCTCGAATCCTGGGCCCGGCAAACCCGAGCAGTAGAAGGCAAGACAATTGGATCCTGGAACTCAGTAACTCTCATCCTCACCATGCATTTCCGATCGTCCACGCCGGACAGATCCTCCTCAAACTCCTGCCCTACGTCGAATTCCATGATGTAGTTCCTGAAAGTGCTCAGAGTGCGGATGATCATATGGTCGCCATTCTGGACGATCTCTTTGTCCGGTTTGAGTAAACTGGCAATTTTTCTCACGGCTACATTGACATCTGTAGGGGGGTAATGGGAGAATGAGAAGGGGGAAGTTTTTTAAGGAAACTTCAAATCAGCTTTCCTGGAAGCCCAGAGACGGACTTCCATAAAGTGAAAGCGCATTGAGACGTCTTCATGGGTAATGTGTAATCAAAGGTTTTATTTTTTTTTTATATTATTTTAAGACCATCCCCCAAAGTTGCAGTAGCAGTGTTTCCGGGGGCCTTTATTAAAGTGTAAAAAAACAAAAACAAACAAGAAAAAAAACAACCCAAGGGGCTCACTTTTGCAAATGAAATTACCAATCTCTCTGGGCATGCATGCATTCGGATATCAGTCACTAATTAACCCCAATAAAATTTAATTTCTCTTCAAATCTGCAGCACGAAAGACCTAACCCCAAGACCTCGCAGCAAATTCGGCTCCTGCTGTCTTTGCAAATTTCCGTTCCCGGGCTCCCTTGTGTTCCAATCTGGGGAGAAGTAAACTTTAAAAGTGTTACTCTACCAGCCAGAGCCGCGGACTTACAAGTTACTTTTTTCAAAGAGGCTGTGTTCGATTCAACAAAGGATTGAGTTTCGGAACAATACACTGTTGCGAGCTCGCCCCTCCAATTCCGCACAGACTCACACTAAGTGGCGCTTTGATTATTAACAAAATAGCAGACGAACTATCTTACCCAGGGCTTTCAGATACTCCTCGAAATTCTCATTGCTCAGCATTTTCCAGTAACCATTGAAATCGGCAGGCATTTCAGGTGTCAGCAAACTGCAGATGGCTCAGATCAGAAAGGGTCTGCTCCCCGCAGCTTGGTTTTTCTGGGATGTGGCAGGCGGGACGCGGCTCTGCCTGGCTTTTATCAGCTCTCCAAGGCCCTGCACTCGGGTTGCAAGTCCCTCTAATCCGATTACTGCTCAAGTGCTACCATAAAATCCCCCTAACAAAGCGGACTCCTTAGGCTTTCTAATGAGACGACAGCTTGATTTAAAGCTCCCACACAAAGCCTAGAAGATCAATCACTGGTTAGCCACCGTCCTTTTTAATGGAGTTGCTCCTCCCTCCTTAATAGGGGAAGGGGCGGGGAAGGTGGGGGGGCCGATAGAGATTCCCAGCCCAGTTTGCCCAGGGGTGCTTTGGCAACCTAAGTGAGGTTTGTTTCGTTTATATTTGACACTAAAGAACAAAAGAGGGGAAAAGGGGGAAAAGGAGAGACTGAGAAAGAAGTGGAAGGTGAAAGGGTCTTTTATTGATTCTAGCTAGGAATAGAGCCTCAATAAAAATTGAGGGGCGGGGGGAGGGTTTCCGTTGAACCTTTCATATAATTTCCAGAGCTTCTTAGACTCTTCTTAAATCATACTGCTAAAGCTGCCAGAAAATACCCACTCATTGATTGGTTGCGGGGAAAGGGGGAGGGAAGGTCTTTGTTTCTTCAGTTATTAGAGAAAGAGGCAACTCACAGTCTTTTGTGAGATTGCAATAGTGGGGTTTTAGTTCGCCGTAGGTTGCTAGCCAGTTCATTGCCAGAGAAGAAGGGAGGTCTAAGGCTTTTCTTGTTGTGCGTGAGTACCCAGGCCAGATCTTGCTGAGAGGAGTGGGGCAGTGTAGGTAGGTCACCCACGTGGGGTAATTTGAAGAAATCCAAGAAAGGGCCCACCCCCTTGAAATCCCACCATAAACGCTTCGTTCCAGTGGATTAAGACATTGACTGATTCTAGGTAGAATAACCCATTATCATCAATTAGTAGAGGTCTTGGAGCCTGACACTTTCATTTTACAGATGAGGATTCAGGATTTGAAGAATTAAGTGACTTGCTCCAGTCCTCTAGGATAATAGGCAGAAAAACAGGGATTTGAACACAGTCTTTGAAATGGAAATTCATTGTCTTTTCCCTAAAAGTAAATCTTGTAGCTTCCTCCAATCGGAAGGCGAACTCTTGTCCTCAGCTTTCCAAAGATCAGCTGAGAGTAGGGTTTGATAGTGGGAAGAAAAGATCAAGTAGGGGCAATTCTTGCTAACCACACAGTATGGGTGTGGGCGCCCTGGCAAGTTTAGGTTACTAGACTTAAGAGGTAGAGAAGCCCCACGGCAAGGGAAAGGGGAAGACTTAGAGGCGGAACTACAGCAAAGGCGGACTTTGCTGACTTTACAATTCATGTAGGCACACATACATACGTATTGGCTTCCCCATCCACTCTGGGGTTTATAGCTCCATTAACCCTGACTCTGGGATACTTTAAAATATCCGTCTACTATCAGAGAAATAGCAGTGTTGATATGGGTTGATTTTCTTTTTCATTAAAGGCCAACTATCTCATTTAAGTGGCTTTCAGCTCCAAAGCACAATTTAGTGGCACTTCTCTCCTCTTCCTCTGTCTTTCCCGACTTTTCCTCTTCTTCCTTTTGCCTTTCTCCTCTGCCCTTAAAGTCACTGACTCTCAGAGCTAGAAAGGAAATCAGGAAGACTGGTCCAACTCCATTATCTAATAATGAGGTAGATGAGTTCCAGGGAGGGGAATAAATGAAAGAGGAATAGGTATTTCAAGTGAAGAAACAGAATTAGGAAAAGGTTAGTGAGGATGAATCAATTTTATAAGAATTCAGAAAGATGAAGACCAATTAATAAAACCGAAATAATCAATATTCTAAACTGAACTCGTTATCTTTCCACCCTATTGATGCGGGCATGATTGGGGATGTAGACTCCAAACGACCACCCCAATGCAACCATCAATAATATGGAAATAGGTCTTGATAGATGACACATGTTAAAACCAGTGGAAATGCGTGTTGGCTGTGGAGGGGTGATGGTTGGTGGGGGGGGGGTGAAAGGGGAAAGTAAGAACATGAATCATGTAACCATGGAAATTTTTCCAAAAAATAAAAAATAATTTTAAAAAATCTTCCCCCCCCCCAACCCTCTGCCTCTCCTGCCTTATTGTCAAAACCATTCTCCCACTCTCCTTACTCAGAAAACTCCAATGGCTCCCTATTGCTTCCAGGATTAAATACAAAATCTTCTGCTCCTTATTCAAAGTCCTTTATAACTACCTCCATTTCAGTCTTCTTATACCTTACTCAATATGTTCTTATACCTTATTCAATATCTTCTTCAATACCTTACTCAATACTCAATACTATACTCAATATGCACTCTGGTTTACTGCCATTGGCCTTCTGACTGTCCCATGAACAAGATGCCCCATCTTTCAGCTTCAGGCATTTTCTCTGGTTGTCACCCTCTCCACATCTTTTCCTTGGTTTTCTTTAAGTTCCAACTAAAATCCCATCTTCTACAAGAAGTCTTTCCCAATACCTCTTAATTATAGTTCCTTACCTGTGTTCATTAATTCCCATTTATATATAATTACATTATATATGTGTGTGTGTTATATATAATCCTGCACATAACTTGTTTGTACATATTTATTTGCTTTTTATCACCCCCATTAGATTGTGGGCTCCTTATTGTCTTTTGCCTCTTTTTTTGAGTATTCTCAGAACTTAGCAAAGTGTCTGACATGTTGTTGTTGTTGTTGTTGTTGCTGAGTCATTTTTCAGCCATGTCCAATTCTTCATGACCCCATTTGGTGGTTTCTTAGCAGAGATACTAGAGTCATTTGCCATTGCCTTCTCCAGCTCATCTTACAAATTTGAAACTAAGGCAAACAGTGTAAAGTGGCTTACCCACAGTCACACAGCTGGCAATTATCTGAGACCAGATTTGAACTCGGGAAGGTGAGTATTCCTGGTTCCAGGCCCAGAACTCTATGCACTGGGCCACCTAGCTACCCATTTGACATAAAATACTTAGTAAATATTTACTGATTGAAATACCACAATGTAACAGAAAGAACACAACCTGAAATCCAAAGACTTGAATTTTAGTTCTATCTGACCTTGACTAGCTGCTATTACCAAAGTTACATGGTTTAATATCTCTGAACCAGTTTCCTTAGTTGTAAAATGGCAATAATACTTGACTAGTCAAACTTTTAAACATTTTTTTTAAATCCTTACTTTTTGTCTTAAAAACTGATACTAAGTACCAGTTCCAAGGCAAAAGAGCATTAAGGACTAGGCAATTGGGGTTAAGTGACTTGCCTAAGGTCACACAAGTAGGAAGTATCAGGCAAAATTTGAACCCAGGACCTCCAGTCTCCAGGCCCAGCACTCTATCTACTATGCTAACTAACTGCCCCTGAACAAGCATTTATTAAGTACTTACTCTGTATAAGGCCCAGTGCTATGCTCTGGGTATAAAAGAAAGGTAAAAAAGAAATCCTAACTTATAGGGGTGCTTGTAAAGAAAGTGCTTTACTAACTGTAAAGGGCTACATAAATGAGAATTATTATCTTCAACATCATTGAAAATAATACATTTTTCATTATGGTGCATAGGTGACTCTGGTTCAAATATAATGCCAGTAGATCTGGTGGCTTTACCCAAGCTAGAAAGGATTTGATTACAAGCTGGTCATTAAATGTATATCTCATCTGTCAGGGCATACTGACAAACATTCAGGGGTTCTGAAGGGGTAAGGAAAATGAGACGTGGTGAGAAGGATTACATGAACACACTTGGACATCAGGAGGACACTAAAGCTGGTAGCAATCAGAGGTGAGGTTTATTGATCACAGGTAGCATTTTATAGAGAAAGTGACATAGGCTAAGGGACTAGGTAAGCTTTTTGCATACACAATGAATGTAGATAATTTATCATTCTTTTACAATAGATTTAGTTTACCACATCCAATCTAGACAGAGTTTTCTATAGGCTGATAAATCAATATGTCAATATGTAACCATCTAACCCAGTTTTGCAGGGAATGGATATATCAGTAATTTTTTGGAAGAACATTGAGTTTCTGTGGGGAGAGGTGGGAAAGTGGGGTTTGGGGGCCTCATGTGATGCCTGGGTTAAGTGTTTGACTGTATCTAAATTATGACTGTGATTTTACTGGGACTTACTCTCACTACTGGGGGCTACACTTGTCCAATGACCAACCTAGGAAAGTTTTTAGAGATTCACCAGATTGGCTACAGGGTGATGATTTTCTGGGGATGGCATCTCTTAAAAATTACCAATCAAATCATAAAGGGGTTGTAATCTGTGTCAGGAAAACACTAATAAAGTAAAAGATGCTTAAAATGTTTAAGTATTATTATTGATATTTAATGTTATTACTAGTAGAGGGGCAGCTGGGTGGTACATTGGATAAAGTACCTTGCTTAGAGTCAAGAATACTTAAGCTTAAAGCCAATTTCAGATGCTTGCTAAATACTGAATACTGAAATGATCGGGAGAAGGAAATGTCAAACCACTCCAGTATCTTTGCCAAGAAAACCTTTGATGGGGCCTTGAAGAGTTGGACATAACTGAAAAACAACTGAACAACAATAATAATTAATAATATTGATTATTATGATGGTGAGTAAAAAGCAAATTAGACATGACCTAAGATGGGTACTACAAGGCCTGCATGGATCTACATCAAAATGTTCATCAATAGACTGATTCCGTTATCTAGGGAAAGCAGTTCGGTATACGTAGGAGAAAGAAGGCCTGATCTTGGAGTTAGGAGGATTTGAGTTTGAGTCCTGCCTGAGATATTTACTAGCTGTGTGATGTTGGGCAAGTCATTTAACTTTTCTCTGCTTCGGTTTCCTCATGGGGGTAATAATAGCACTTCCCTCATAGGTTTGTTGTGAAGATTGAATGATATAATCATAAAGTGCTTTGCAAACCTCAAATCATTATATAAATGCTTACTACTACCCTTATCTCTTTTCAAAGTACCTACTTGTCAATCTATTCTGGTAATTATCCCATCAATTAATAAATAATCATTATATACCTAGTGGAATCCCATCTTATCTACTCATGTGAATCTCTTCCTTAATTTCTTGTCTCTCTGGCAGCATATATTACACTTCCTGTTTCTTATCCTCTCAGAAGCTTGAGTCCTATATGTTGAACCATGTAACTAAGTTCTTGCTATCTGCTGTAGCTGGACCTCTGATTCCTTCATGTTCTTTCTACGGCCTGCTGCTAGCCTACTTAACTGCTTGCCTACTTATTGCCCACTGATAGATCAGCTTAATTCCAACTTCTTGACTCATTTGATGTCTTTAAATATTCTTCCGTTAAGACTTATCCCAAGAATCTGACCCACTCCAGTGGATCTATCTGATCTAAGTTATCTCTTGTTGATCAACTGAACTGAGATCCTGACCCCATACTAAGCCCCAACATGCCTTGAACTCTGACAGGGGAACCCATAATTCTTCCCCAGACTAAATAGTCATTAGTAGTCAGATGGAATGGGTTGGTGGGCCAAAGTGCTCTGAAAAGGGAGATTTATGCTGAACTTGAGGAAAAATAAGCCTCCAATAAAATGGGCTTGTCCACCTAGGACTTAAATCATCCCCCAGAAGCTCTTTTGCATAGGTTTAGAGGATAAAGCTCATGTCACTCAAGTTTGCAAATTTGGAATTATCTTCACATCTTCCCTTTCCCTCTTCTAATCAGTCAGTAAGAATTCTTAACCCTACTTCCACATTATCTTTCCCATCTGTTCCCTACTCTCCACTCACATACCCATCATCCTAGTTTAGGCTCCTCTTTCTTCATTTGGAGCATACAATAGCTATCCAATGGAGCTCCCTATCTCTAATATTTTCCCTCTCCAAACCAAATGTCACACAATTAATATTCCTAAAATACAGGTCAGACCATGTCCTCCCTTGCAAGAAAAAAAAAAAAGAGCTCCAATGAATTTCTGTTGCCTTGAGGATAAAATACAAACTCCTTTGTTTGACATTTAAAGACTTTACAATCTAGTTTCAGCCTACCATTCTGCACTAATTACATATTACCTCCTTTCATACACTTTACATTCCAGTCAAACCAGCTGACTTGCTACTCCTCATATACAACATTTCATCTCTTATCTCTGTGCTTTTACTATTACTTGCAAAGAACTCCCCTCCCTCCTCTGAGAAATGCTAGGTTCCTTCAAGTCATAGCTCAGTACCACTTCCTACATGAGGCCTTTTCTGATCTCCCTGGATGCTAGTATCTCCCCAAAATTATTAAGCATTTACTTTGTATTTTTCTATTTTTAAAATTTGTATGTGAATATGTTTTTTCTACCAACAGAATGTAAGCTTCATGAGGGTAAAGACTGTTTTGTTTTTGGTTTTGTTTTTTAATCCTAAGAATCTAGTACAATGGCCAGAACACAGAAAGTGCTTAATAAATGTTAGCAAATGTGCCACTTGGCCATGACTCCCAAATTCTACCATAAATCTATTAATAGCATTGTGAAAGGCACCTTCTTAATTCTTTTGTTCACATGGATTGGGTGAGAATGGATCTTGTCTGGTCTTGTCTTATTGATTCAGCACTGGGTGGATTTGGGGCTAGACTTTAGTGAATGTATTGGGTCTGGAATCTAACTATCCTTTCAGAATTAGCTATTTGGATCCCAGAATCAAGTAAGATTGAGCTGGATTCTATCTTGGGGAAACCACACCTTTGCCCGAGTATTATGGCCCCTGAACTTAACTATTCTGACTATCCTGAATATACTTGATGGTTTGTCCTAGGCTAGTGGATGGGGTCCAAATAGAGGGAGACTCATGTATCTATGAGAGAATCTAGTGTGATTTTTATCACATAACCCAAAAAGTTCTGTCTCAGGTGCAGAGAAGAAAGAAACAAATATAAAAAATACTGTCTTATGTTATCCTCTAATCCTGCTATTAACATTAAATTTGGGTTAGAGTTCCCCTTTATTAAATTACTATTAAAGAACACCTGGGATTGACTCTTTGCTTTGATTTGGTGATGGTGTTCAGAAGTACAATGCATAAGGGAACTTGTTCCTTATAAAATGGACTGATTATAATATCTATTTCATGCCTAATCAGTATGGTTGAAGATAAGGGGTCTTTATTATTCAAGGGTGGCTCACAAGATGTTCAGGGAAAACTGGGACCTCTGGTGGGAGGCTTGTGGAGCCCTTTTCAAGTAGGCTTTCTTCTTTTGGAGATGGCTCAATAGCTCATTTAATAAGGGCCTTCTAAGCTCAGGAAATACAATATTTAAAAAAATTAAATGCCATTAGCTTTGTTCGTGACATAAATTTCTGACTTAAGTCTTAATTATCCTGAGATAGCCTCCAAACTTTAAAACATATAATAGGTATAATGAAGAGATTAACATTCATTCAGGGCTATTAGTTAATACTGTACATGTAGAATTGTGTGAAAATGAAATGAGATAGCATTTTTCAATTATTTTGCAAACTTAAAAGCCTTACATAAATTCTAATTATGATGATAATGAGGATGGTGGTGGTGTTTTGTAGCTACATGGATGGATCAATAGGCATCCATGGTAGGGATAGAAAACAAGCCCTAAATAAGTAGTGGACATCCTGAAAAAGAGAATGGAATATATAGAACTAAAACATTTGGTTTTTAAAATCTATGTAAATTTAAATTTATGTAAAATATATTATATTTAGTTAAAAAAGTTTTTATTAAGTGAAAAAACAAGAGAGCAAAATTGACATTGTAGAAGGTCTCTATAAAGGCAATTGAACTAGATGTCAGGATTTGAAGGGGCAAGAGGACACAATATATAAGTCCTTGGCATCCAAGAAAAACACAATGAGACAAAACAAAAAAAAATTCCAAAAAACCCTGAATGCCATATTTTATGACATCATTTAAAAAAAAACTATACCCAGAAATAGTAGACTAGTAGACACAGAGAGCAAAGTAAAGAATCTATAAATCAGCACAAAGGAGTAAAACATCAGTTTTAACTTACTAGAAATGTAGTTGCTTAGCTCCAAAGTTTCTAAGTCAAAGAGAAAATATTTCAAGGAACAGGAATGCCTTAGAAGAAAAAAACACTTCAGATACAGATATAGGAATTCCAGACCAAATAGGGCAGGACTACTCTCAATGAACAAAGGTTAAGAAAAGGCTAGAATATACTACACCTAAAAATAAAGATATAAAGTTTTATCCTAGGATAAAATATTCTTTACATTTGAACATAATTTTTTTTGTGTATGTAGAGGAGAAGGGAAAAGAAAGGAAGCAAGGGATATGCTTTAAAAAAATTAAAATCCTTACCTTTCATTTTAGAGGCAGAAGAGCAGTAAATGCTAGGCATGTGGGGTTAAGTGACTCGCCCAGGGTCTTACAACTAGAGAGTGCCTGAGGCCAAATTTGAATCCAGGGTCTCCTATGTCTAGGCCTGGCTCACTATCTACTGAACTACCTACTTTGCCCCTGGGATGTACTTTTAATATAATTATCTAATTATAAAAATTTCTTTTGAAAAAATGATATATCGTGCCAGAATCTAAAAATGCAAATAAAGTAAACAAAAGAAATTTAAGAAAGGTAAATAAATCTGAAAAGCTAGGTGATAGATCTAGTACTTGCATATTAAAAAGGCAAGAAAAGACCTCTGGTTCCTGATCTCACTTTCTTTAGCATCATTTGAGAGCAAGGAGAAAAGAAAAATCTCTAGGCTTGGATAATAATAAAATGCCCTAGAGAAAAAGGGATGGGGGGGGGAGGGTAGTAGGGAAAAAAAGGATATATTTCTTAAAGTTGAGTATTATAGTTGAAGGTCATATAAAAATGGAATATATGTTCATATCTGAACTGAACAAAGAAAGGTAAAAATTAAAAAAAGAATTATTACCTGTGTGATGGAGGTTGGATATGCTTACAGTTGACATTCCTGGGATACTTGAGGTCTACTTCCATCCTTGCATAAATCAGGTTTAAACGGCTTTTAAGTTGAGATAATGAACCTTTATTGGATTCAGACCTAGAAGAGCTGATTTCTTAGAGAATGTGTAAAAGAGAGCAGCCTCTCTCCAGTTTTCTTCCTTTCCAGTTACAAATCATGTCAAAATTGTCTTGACATAGTTCTTTAGAAGGGATTTGGGGGAAAGGGTGCCCTATTCTCTACCCAAGATACCATATGGCCATGTGCACGTTACATCTAAAGCACATCAGCTGTTCAGGAAAGCCTGAGCTTAGGTTTGGACTTCCTCTTTCCGTTTTTTTCTTTTTTGATCTTAGGTAAATAGGTATCTATCCTAAGTTAGATGTGTCCAGACTTGAAGGCAACTTTGTGAGTTTGAGGTCTAGAGATACAGTGTCCCATCACATTGGAGCTGAATGACTGCAGGGGAAAGATTCCAGCAACTGTTCCAGTGTTCTTAATAGCCACAGACAAAAGGATTCACTTATTGGAAGTTTAGATAACATAGAGCCAAAGTTAATTGTAAAGTGCCTAATTAGTTGCACTGCAACTGCTTTATATTCTGATAGGGTTTAATTATCCGATTCCCAGAAGAATGTAATAGTTGTTATAGGTTAAATCACTGACTCTTGTTTTAAGTTTGAATTTGTCAAAGATACAGTTGTGAGTGTTTTCTGTGTTGACTCTGTCCTGCTCAGAACTGTACCTAGGCCAGGTGAGTGCCTGGGTCCAGATCAGAGGGGCAGGCAAGTAACAGAGCCCTGGATCTTGTCTGCTCAGCACCATTTCTTCATCATAAGACTGTTGCTCAGTCATCTTTTTCAGTGATGCCCTACTCTTTGTGACCCATTTGGGGTTTTCTTAACAAAAAAACTGGAATGGTTGGCCATTTCCTACTCTAGCTCATTTAACCTGAGGCAAACAGGCTTAAGTGACTTGCCCAGAGCCTTACAGCCAGATGTGAACTCTGGAAGATGAGCCTTCCTGATTCCAAGCACTTGGCTCTATCCGCCGTGTCACCTAGTTGCTGCCATTACAGATTATAAGAATATAATTATAAGATCATTAGAAATAAAATAAAATAAGCAGAAATTTAGGATAGAGTAGGGAGGGGCAAGAGGGGTGTTTCCATTGGAAAGCAAAGTTGAGAAGGGAATTCCCTCAAACAGTACAAATGATTGAAGTGAGTGAAGATCAAGTTATTTGTAGCTAGAATGGGAAAAGTAAGAGCAGAGGAAGAAAGGAGACTGGAACTGGATTATTATAAATGGAACAAATTGTAGATACTTAATGTTAGCTTCTGTCCTTTCCTTTATTTCTTTTTCTTTTCTTTTTCTTCCTCCCTCCCTAAATATGCTAACAGGACTTCATGAAATAAAAAAATACACTTAAAGCGTCCTGACAATTCAATTCAGCAAGGAATTATTAAATACCAATATGCCAGACACTATGTAAGTCCTGAGGATACAAAGATAAAAATAAAAATGATTTCTTCCCTGCCCTCAAGGAATATATGTATTACTAGAAGGAAGCAACAATAGGTAAATAAGTAAATGCCAAATATACACAAAGTAAAAAAATTTTTTTTGAAAGAATAGAGAGAGCTCACTTGGGGGAAGAAGTCAAGGAAAGCCCTGTGTAGCAGCTGGCACTTGAGGTGAGCCTTAAATGTAACTGAGGATTCTAGGAGGCAGAGGGGAATGAAATAATGACCCAGATAGAGAAGGTTGAAGATGGGGAGAGAGAGTGGTCAGTGTGGAAACTCTCTCCATTCCACACCCTTGGGCTAAAATTACTGAGGAGACTTTAAGGAAGTATCACCCCAATACTGGGGGGCCTAGATGAATGTGCCGCTCCTCCAGAATTGAGGGGAAGGCTTTCCTACAAGGGGAGGTAGGTGGTGCCCCAATCTGGTCTTGTTTCAGATCGGGGTTCACGTAAGCCTTCCCCCTATGCTGGCTGTCTGCACAGGGAGAGGTCTGGCCCAGAGATGGAGTCAGCCAGACCAAGCTGTGGTGTTTCCCTCCCTTGTTGTCTCCCAGGTACACAAGAACGATATCTGGCTGCTAGTTGAATTTTATTATTAACAATCAGGGTTTTGTGGAAATGGGTAATGGGCAGAGGGATTGGGGAGTCCTCTCAAAATTAACCCTACAGGGTCCTTCACTTAGGGAGGAACCAAGACAGCTCCAACCACTAAGCTTCTCTCTCCCTTTCCCCTGCTATTCTTACTGCTAATCTTCTTCTATAATTATAGTTTTGTCTAAAAAAGGTCTCTCTGAATGGACGGATAATGAATGAGGGAGTCTGAGAGATCTGCTCCCAGTGGAGTCCAAATCTCAGTCGAGAGGTTGATATAGTCATGAAGGATAAGCAATGACAAATGGTGGTGAACTGGGAATCAGGATTTCAATCTCCAAGGGAAAAGTCCTCAGGAAGGCCTTTGGTAAGATCAGAGCTGGTTACCCTGCTTCCTCTCTCCTTTCAGCCTCAAACAGAAGACCCTTCCTCCTCCTGGAAAATTCCCAGTCTCCCCTGTTGGTTCCAACTGCCAAAACAACAACCATGGTTCATAAAGAGTTACAAATTAATCTGATTAAATATTTAAAAATAAATAAACAACTCATATGCCATACAAATTGTTTACAAAAAAAGCAAGGAAATACCTTCTTTTAGACAAACACGGTCTGACTATAACCAAATCAAGGAGGGGGAAAAATTAAAACTATACACCATTATCACCCATATATTTATGGGAATTGTACTTTGTTATTGCTACCTCTTTGAATCTTCATATGGTCCTCCAACAATTCAGAGGAGGCTTAATAGAAAAACTTCAGAAACACTTTTAATTGAAAAGAGCTGCTCCTTCACTTCTCTGTGAAACAAGGGACATTAGAAGTTGGATTGTCTCGAGGTCATGCTAATTCCTCCCTGGAACCAAGCATTAACAAAAAAAACAAAACACTGTTTATATTTATGCTCTGTTTTTCTCTCATTCAGATTTCTGCTGAGAAATGAGAACAACCAAAATAATTCATACAGTGAATTACTATGAATTTTGATTGGACTGAGGAGTTAAATAAATACATTTTCTTCCCTAATTTTCATTAATTTATTACTGAGCCAGGTGAACAAATACCATTTCCCATTTTTCTTTTCTTTTCTTTTTTTTACAAGCAGCAGTTATGGTGCTCAGAAAGATTTTCTTGTCTGTACTGAAGGTCTGTGAGAAGCCTAGATGCAACACAGAGAGATAATGATAGTTATTGTCACCAGGGTAGAAGGGTGTTTTGTCTACTTCCCTTTTTATCCTATCCTATTTATTTATTATTTATACTATTTTTTTGTGTGTAATAAATTTCACAGTCACATACTGAATGTGTGCAGAGGGAAAAGATCTTTGAGAGTGAATAATCACAAAGGATTGGGGAATAGGGCCAAAATATAATTGCACTTCATGATTTAATACGTTATTTAATTCTTTAAATAGAGATCTAGATATCTATGTGGGTAATAGGTCAAAATGCCACTTTTTAGACAGAAGAGAATGAGATGTCACAGACAGTGTACATTTGTAGAGATCTAAGCAGGTAGGATCTATCTTCGTAAGTATGAAGATTCCTTGAAAGAGGCCCTAGTTGGTAGCTCAAATAAAACATCACTTGGTGAGTGACTCAGATATTGTACCATGAATTAATTGGACCCCTTTTATCTGGATGTTTACTAATGTGATGACACAGATAGCTAATACTCCTAGCAAATACCATAAATGTATTTATTGTCACATATGGGAATTCACTCACACATGCATAATTCTCATGTGAGAATTGGCTGTAACACCTTGTTGTTTGTCCTTTGGTTTTGAAGAGGACCAGTGGCATGGGGCTATGTCTTGCCTTGCACATGAATTGAAATGAGGCACATATAACACATTTAAGAATAGCAGATATCATGTGTATGTACAATGTTATATAGTTTATAGTTTACAATAGTGCCTTCCTCATAACTACCTTATGAAGTAGGTAGTATAGGCATTATCACATTTATTTTATAGATGTAGAAACTAGGACTAGTTTCCTGCTTTAAGACCTCTTCAGTAGAATGGAATGAGTAGAAGCGAGAAATGGTTTAGAAGCTTGAAAGATCTTCCAACAAGAAAAGTCCAATCAACTCATACTTACTTTTCTCCCATTTGCTTATGCTTATATAAAGAACTTTTGTTTGATTGTATTGACTCTGGCACAGTAAGTCTGTACCCCAGGGGGTCATTTTAATTTGTAACCTTACAAAAATAGTGGCATTTCTCTTTTTGTGTGTTCAGATACATGCCTTAAGTTACGCTACGAGAAATAACACTGCTTTAATCCCTGAGTAATTCATGGCATCTTCAGCAAACTTAATTTTATGAGAAAATGGACAGCTGTTACAACAAAGCTGGTTTTGTTTGTTCAATCATTTTCTGAAGTACGAGCTCACATGGAAAGGTCAAAAAAGCTGGGAGAGAAATTTGAACAAGACTTCCTTCTTCTGTCAGCTCATTAATATTCAAATATTCAAAATTAGGCACCTTGTGCCCAGATCCCTAAATTGTATCTGTACCATTTTGGTGGACATACTGAGGATTTCAGAAAAGATCAATTACCTGTTTCAGTCATCATTCATCTGGTCCCCTTGTACAACCATATTCTTATTTAATTCATGTGTGGACACAATGTGCATACAATGAATGGACCAGGTATTAAATAGAGAGAAATGTGTAATAATTTTCCTGTCAGCCAAGCACCATGAAAGCACCAATCAAACCATCTGAATATAGCCTTTACATTCAATAGCCAAAGTAGAGCAAACATTTGTTATGGACTTTTCTTTAATGGAAAAATCAGACTAAAGAAATAGATTCAGTTTACATGACTTGGGAAATTTGAAATATGATTCATTAAGAATTTCTTAAGCACCTATTCTCTGTTCAAATTTCTTTTCTAGGGGCCTGTGTTGGGAAGATAATAGTATATAGATACAGAACAATACAGGACAATACATAAGATAGTTAAACTGAATATGACAAATATTGAAATCAATAAATCAGTCAAGAAGCAATTATTAAGCTCTAATTATGTACCAGACACTGTGTTAAGTCCTGGGGATACAAAACACCTCAAGGAGCCCATATTCTACCAGGCAGAAGGTTTGGTCTGAAAAAAAAAAAGATCTATGGACTCATAGAACTGGGGAAATCAGTGTGAACTTGGAAAGTCAGGGATGGTTTGTGGCATTCATGTGACTTAATGGAAAAAAGTTGTGCAAGTTTGAGGATCTGGCTTCCTATCTTGATTTGTTCAATAATTAGTTCTGTGATCTTAGCCTCAGTTTCTTCATTTATAAAATAAAGAAGGTTGGATTAACAGACCTCTAATATCTTTTCCAGCTCGAAATCTTTGAGTCTGTCCCTGTATGCCATGAAAAAATACATATTACTTAGAGAGACAGAAAAGAATATAGCTCTAATATATATTTCTTCAGTTTCTGCTCTATTTTTCAATTTATTCTTTTCCTTAACCTTTCTAACAGCCTCTATCTTAATCACACACATTTCTTCACCAAATCAAATGAAGCAATGTCTTCCTAATTGATCATTTCTTCCAATCAACATGAAGATATGAGACTCTCTTTCTTAGGCTGCATTTGTATCCGCATGACAAACCTGACTGTCACTGTCCCAATCGTATGTCAATTTGCTCAGATGGTTTAGTTGGCTAGAAGGAGGGGGCTATTCATCAGCATCCATCTATCCTGTGGAGACAAACACAGCCTCACTCCCCCCTGCCTAAACTTGTGACATAAATGTAATTCCATTCCCTCTTTGGTGTTTATATTTCTGGATATTTTGAGTCAAGCATCCTGTCATTCCCACATTAATCTTCCTGTAGTCAAAGTTATGTGAATGGGATTCAGGTTAGTGTATTTTTGCTCTTCTTCTTTTGGATCCTGTTCTCCTCAGAAATCAATCTCAAATACCTCTTTCACTGAACATTTCTGAAGGCTCAGAAGTTTGTCTTCATTTTCCAGAAAGACTGCCAAACCCCAAGAAAAAAGATTTTGGGGCTGTCACTCGTCCCCATGAAAAACCAGCCACTACTCTTTTGAGACACATTGCTTCAGGGCATGTGTCTACAAGCTAGAATGTTCTTTACCTGACATGATTTGTATGTCTGTTTGTGCACTCAGATGATCATCATCCTTTCAGACAGTGAGCCAGAATCTTGTACTTCTTCACTAACCTGAATTCTGACCATTAATGCCAATCACACTATATTAGATTAGGGGACTGGAAATGGTACTCTGAATTCACATAGCACTTGTTTGTTCCATTCATAGGACAAATTTTAAATTAATTAATTTATTTTAAAATACTTTTCCATGGTTACATGATTCATGTTCTCTCCTCCCTTCTTCCCTCCCCTTCCAGGAGCTGAAAAGCAATTCCACTGAGTTATATATGTATTATCACTTTACACCTATTTCCATATTGTTCATTTTTGTAATAAAGTAATCTTTTAAAACCAAAGCCCCAAATCATAAACCCATAAAAACAAATGATAAAGCATATGTTTTTCTTCAGTTTTTCCACTCCCACAGTTCTTTCTCTGAATGTGGATAGTGTTGTTTCTCATAAGTCCCTCAGGTTTGTCCCAGATCATTGCATTGTTATTAGTAGCAAAGTCTATTACATTTGGTCACCCCACAATGTTTCAGTTTCTATGTACAATGTTCTCCTGGTTCTGCTCATTTCACTCTGCATCTGTTCATGGAGGTCTTTCCAGTTCATATAGAAATCAAGCAGTTCATCATTCCTTACAGCACTCCATCACCATCATATGCCACAATTTGTTCAGCCATTTCCCAATTGATGAACACCCCCTTGTTTTCCAATTTTTTGCCACCACAAAGAGCACAGCTATGAATATTTTTGTATAAGTATTTTCCTTATCATCTCTTGGTGGTACAAACCTAGTAGTTGTATTGTTGGATCAAAGGGGCACACATTCTTTGAAAGCCCTTTCAGCATAATTCCAAATTGTCATAGGACAATGATTACATAATGCCTTGTATGGTTTTTTTTCTTCTTGTATGCTAGGTATATATGCCTACTTCTGTTTATAGCTATTTCTCCATAATGGAAGGCATTCCTTAGCCTATCTAAAACCTACTTATTTTCAAGGCCTAGATCAAGGCCCATTTCCTTCAGGATCCCTTCCAAACTTATATTGAACTCACTATCTTTTTCAATATGAGGGAAGTTCCAGCACTATA
Source organism: Gracilinanus agilis (assembly GCF_016433145.1). Classification (NCBI taxonomy): domain Eukaryota; kingdom Metazoa; phylum Chordata; class Mammalia; order Didelphimorphia; family Didelphidae; genus Gracilinanus; species Gracilinanus agilis. The sequence continues at coordinate 327,008,297 of NC_058132.1, read as the reverse complement.
TGACTTAATGTTTATTTGGAACTGAGAGGTCATACTACTTGCACTGTCAATCTGAGTGGTTGTTTTGAGGAAAACATTATAAAATTTTAAAACACTCATCAATATGAACTAACATTATGATTCTGTCACTCATCTAGACAAGCAAACTAACATTATGATTCTATAACTCATATAGAAAAGGCAGTTCTGAAATCTTTCATACATATTCAGGCATCCAGATCCATTTTAGAAGGCTAAAATCCCAGGTCAAAAGCAAGATCATATGCCTTCTCTGATGTACTTTTTTTGTGGCATTTTCTTTCCATCCTCTTCCTTTGTCTTGGTGTCATACTTGTATACTTCTTGGTTCTTAAGGATTTATGAATTCATTGTTTAGGATACTCTCTGGAAAGGAGCAGATCACTGCTAATCCATTCATGCCTAACCTGTATGACTGATTCTTGTCCTCCCATAAATCTGCTACAGTAGGTCTGTCCAGTGTACTAGAGGCCTTTACAAAATCCTCCCCCAAAGCTTCATCATAGCATGGAGTTAATACGTTATTCCAGTGATTCCCAAAGTCGGCGCTACTGCCTCCTGGTGGGTGCTACAGTGATCTAGGGAAGTGGTGATGGCCACACATTTTTTTGTATTACATTCTATTCTGAGTTCAATAAATAGTTTCATAATTTCCAGGGGGCACTAAGTAATATTTTTTCTGGAAAGGGGGTGGTAGGCCAAAAAAGTTTGGGAACCACTGCATTATTCTATAAGACTATTCCCACAGAGCATAAGCTCTGTTAGGTTATACCATGACAGAGGGGCTTTGTGTATGGTCCATGAAACAAAATATGGTTGTTTTCTAAGGAGTTGCCTAGCTAGTGACAGAGAAGTTCTCTGCCAAAAGACTGGATACTTTATGATAAATCCTTGGCTATGAAAACCCAAGCACTTCACTTTCTTACAATACCTCCACCTCACTGACTCAATGTGTTTTAAGATGAGAGCATTATTTTCTTGTTTATCTTGCCCATGCCTTCATTTTAAAAAACAGATCCTGAAACATTCCACGGAGTAGAATTAAGTGGGAAGGTAGCATCTAATGTTATGACCAGTAGGGGGTTGAGGTCATATCTAGGATAACTCAGGTGAAGCCCAATAGCGCAGCTTGATATGGGACTAAATATTTGTTCCCCACACCAGCCAGGCTAAGCTCCCTTTAAGGGTGAGAATTCTTTAACTAACCACAAAACCTTAGGAACCAGTTTCTGGCTGTCAGTAGGTTAGAAGGTAACCAGGAAATAAATGCTGATTTCCTAAAAACTTTGGTTATATTTATAAGGTTAGCACTAGCTTGATTTGAATATGTTTAGCAAAGTTATTGCTAGGATCTGACTAAGTTATCAGTATTGTTGCCTTCAAAAGTAAGTTGTTCACTTTTAAATGATCACTATAGGCTTGGAGATTAAACTAGGTTATTAGGTAAAATGATGGGTAGGTAAATTGGGAGTAGGAGAAAGGGTGAAAGTAACCCTGAATAATCTTGCCTAAAGTATTATAAGTTTAAATAATATTTGAAATGAAGAAGATTCTAAGTGTGGAGTTCAAAAGGACCTTGGGGGTCTCCCTCTGTCTCTGAAACTATTGGATGCTGAGCCCAGGGCTATGAAGTCCCTGGGTCAGATGCTGTTGTAAACCTTGTTGATTTGTTGAAAGATCTTGATTTGAAATAAAAGCTTATTGGCTGTGCCAATATAAAGGTGTTTGATATGGTTAGCAAAAAGATTAACCCTGCATGTCTGCCTATAACAAACTCCCTCCTCCTAGGGCCCAGACAGTCACCTCCTGCCTCCCTAACCCAAGGAAGAATGAACCCTTTGTGTAGTCTGTGACTTCAATTTATATCCTGTCCTTAACTATCACCTTGGCCCATGCCCAGGGCTACTTTGCCAGGTTCTGAGTTCCAAAATGGCAAACAGCTTTTTGTGCCTAAAGAAAATGGCTGCCCATTTCTATATATTACAATATGCCCGTTTTCTCTTATAAGGATCTGCACCTTGCAGCATCTAATGTATCTTTGTTTAATCAATACTAGCATATAATTTCTATACTACACTCAACTAAATATCTCATTCATCCTATTCCCCTTATCTATTCCCAAAATAATAAAATTCCTATCTTCTATGCCTAAACTACTCCTATTCTAACCTAAACTAAGGCAGGTAGCAGGAAAACGTTTAAGGAAAGAAAGGGGTTTCGAATTTTACAGAAATTGAACAGAATAAAAAAAGGTTAAATATAGTAACAAGATAACACATTCAAGCTATTCACTATTACTAATTCTAAATACTCAGTTATAAAATGCTAAATGTGAAACTTTCTATCTTCATGTACTATGAAGATCTATGAATAATAAAATAATTCCTAGCAACATTCTAAAGTCCTATGCAATCTTACTATGTATTAGTAACATTATGATGTCAGTAAACTAAATCCTATGTGAGAAAATTAGTATGTTAATATTCCTAGCAGTACCTAAGCTAACAAAGTTAAAACTAAGTTTTTTAAGCTATATACAATATTAAGATTTTCTGTTCCTAAGCTATCTTAAACAAAACTAACTATTCTGTCCCTGTTGGTTAGTAGACCTATTTCTAAGTGTTAATAGACAAGTATATACATATATACATTGCTGTGAAATATGTAGAATGTTTGAGCTATTAAAGTGTCTGAGCCAATGTAAGAGAAAACTCTAAGTATTGGACAGACCACTCCTTCGCTCTGTAGGTACAAAAAGCAATTTGCCACTTTGGAACTCAGAACCTGGCAAAGTAGCCCTGGGCATGTGCCAAGGTGACAGTTAAGGACAGGGTGTAAATTGAAGTCACAGACTCCACAAAGGGTTCATTCTTCCTTTGGGTTAGGGAGGCAGGAGGTGACTGCCTGGGCCCTGGCAGGAGGGAGTTATCCTATGACCTTAACCCCCTACTGGTCATAACACTAAAGAACACTGGATTTGGAGTAAAAAATGTCTGGATTTTGGTTTTGACTCTAACATTATCTCTGTTTTCTTGGGGAGTCACTTAATTGTGCTATGACTCAATTTCCTTGTGTACAATCTGAGGGTGTTAGGACTTGATCCCTAAAGTTCTTTCCAATCTGAAATGCTGATTTATATGACTCTAACAGATTATCACTAATTGAAAATGAAATACATAGAGAGGAAATGCATTGCTATGATCTTTTGCCTTGGAAAATAAACATCTTGTCCTATGTGTTGGGTAAATTTTTTGCCATACAAAATGAGTCAGTCACGCTTATGAGCTATAAGGAGGAAAGGAATTAATATCCATGTAAGTGGAAAGAGACAAGAAAATCCTAAAAGACATCATCATAATTCAGGCAAAATAGAGGCCTATGAGAATGAAGTATTTGGGGAAGAAAATGAAACCAATGTGATTTAATGAGAGAGTATTTAAAGATTCAAGTCAATTCAAACATTTTATTAAATTGTAAGGTCCAAAGGAAAAACTAAGCCAGGGTAAATACCTGGAAATGGCAAATTCCATGGCAGAGTGGAGAAGCTAAGGTTTTCAGAGAAGCAGAATGATTAATAGCGTACCAACTTTAAGGTTTTAAGGGAATAAGAAGGGCATACCAGATACACTTCACAAAGGAATATACAGAGACAGACTCCTATTAATAAGTGAAAAGGGGAACAAAATCAATGATGACTTTAAAATGCCTGAGCATCCCATCTGTGCTTAATAATTGATCTTTAAAATAAATCAACAATTCATTTTGGCCCCTTCTATATCTAACATCCTGTGTTTATTTAAAGATAGAGAGAAAGACTGGTATGATTGAAAGGCAATAGGATAAATTTAACTTGTCAACAAACATTTTTCAATGCAACAAATATTTATTAAGGTACTGGACACCGGGGATACAAAAATAAAAAAAGATAATCTCTGCTGTAAAGGCACTTTTCTTCTATGAGAGTATGTGTTGGGGGAAACATTTAAAGGTATAACAGGGGAATGCCACTTACACAACTCCCCACTGCATGAGACTGAGGACCAGATGCTGGGAGAGTTGTGTAATGAAAGTGATTTGGAGACGTATTGAATCATTCTGTGTAACTAATTGTGGTCTGTTAACTATTTGGTGAAGAGGAGCCTCTTGACTTTCTGTGGCTAAAAAGCCAGAATTGGGGGTGGGAGGGGATGAAGAGGAGCTGGAGTCATTTCAAAAGCCTTAGTTAACCTCAGTCTCTTTCTCTTGGTTTGATTTCTCATCACCTCACTTCTTCCTGCTAGATGGCAAGGAGAGATGATGTTGTAAGGCAGGAGGTTGAAATCTGGCCCCATGAAAACTATTCTCAGTTCTTTGTCTCAGTGTTGACTCTTTTGATTTTGGTGAAGGAGATTAATTTGAAGGCTACAATCTTGTGAACTTTGAAAGGTCAGGAGAGTGAGTCATCTGAGAGATCTGGAGTCAAGTCAATGCTGGGTTTTGCAACTGGACTCACACCGATACCCACTAAGGAATAACCCTTGGGACCTAGTCCAGAGGTACCGGAGATAAGGTCTTATTTCTCAGAAATACTGCATTGAAACATGAAGTTAATGGGAGAAATGCATTAAATCTGTGTGCATTCTCTCCAGACTCCAAGGTTGAATAGGGTAGAGTGTGCCTAGTATTTCTCAAAAATTATCTTTTATTTGTTTCAATCAGCAAAAATCTGCCTTTTCTTTTTCCAGCCTGACCTCTACCCTTCAACTGAGAAAAACAAAAAGAAAAACAAAACCTATTACAAACATGTGTAGTCAATCAAACCAGTTTTCCACATTGGTCATGTATAAAAAATCTTGCATATCCTTAGAATTTATTTTGCTTAGGAACAGTCTTTCCTGAATCTAGCCTTCCTTCTATTTCCCCTTTCTCCTCTTTTACTTTTTTCCCTATTGAATGAGATATATTTTTGTATCTCTTTCTCTACATATATATTAATATATACATATATATCCATAGTTCTTTTGATCAATTCATATGATATAAATATACACATCTATAACTATATATTCATATATCTAAACTCATATCTATATATGTAACAATATAATTGTATATCATATATCTTTATATATGATCATTTAAATCACATGTGTGTATATATGCACATATATTCTTACTTCCCTTGATCAATTCAGATGAGGATGAGTTTGAAGTGTCAGCTGCTTCCCCACCCACTCCTACTTTGAATAAATGTCTACTTATAGAGATAATTTCCCCAAACCTTCCTTCCAACTTCATCCCATGTATTATTCCTCTCCTCTCTTCCATTTCCTTCTTAAGATCATCAAGATATAACAGAACACTTCAATTCAGAGTCTAATTAGATTCCTACTATGACCCTTGAAAATTATAGGGTTCAGTGGGGAAACATGTATCATCTCCCACATTAGAAGGTGAGCAATTTATTTTTGTTTAATCCTTTATCATTGTTCATTCATGTTTACTTTTTTATGTTTCTCTTCACTCTTTTGTTTGAACTTCAAAGTTTCTATGCAGCTCTGATAATTTTATCTAGATTGTTTAGAAGTTCTCTCTTTCATTAAAGGTCTATTTCTCCTCTTGGAGTATTATACTCAATTCTGCTAGGTAAGGTATTTTGGCTATAAGCTTATATACTTTGCCTTCAGAAACACCAAATCCTAAGTTCTCTGTTCCTTTACAGTGATGGCTGCTATATCATGTCTGATACTGATTGTGACTCTTTGGTACTTGAATTCTTTCTTTCTGACAGCTTTAAGTATTTTTTTCTCTCTGGAGACTGAATTTTAGCTATGACACTCTGTTGTGAGGAAGATTAGGTAGTTATTAATTAAGAATTAAGGTGTACCTAGCAGGAAGGAGCTGGAGCTGGAGAATTCTATGATGGAATGAAGGAGCAGGAAGGAGTGCCTTGTGCCCTGAGAGAGAGACTCCATTAGTGGTGGGCAAACTGTTGCCAGCCCTGGAAGATCTCAGACCCTGCTTCCTGATTTCCTTGGGATCCTGAGTGGAGGTGGATTTCCAGCAAGAGGAGAAGACCTACAGAGCAGAACCAAGCAGAGGAGAAGTTTGAGACCTGATGGACAGCACCTCAAGTTCACTCACTCTTCTTGGTATCTTGGACCACCTAGGATTTTGGCATCCTGTGAACCTCTTTGGAAAACTGTGAGAACTCTCAAAGCCACCCCTCTGATCCATAGCTGTGCTGTTCAAGACTGGCTGGTTCCAGGCTTGAATCAGCTTCCCAGAGACAGCACTGCTCCTTGGGCCCTGCCTGCTGGATCACTTAGATTAGAGTAGAATAAGTCTTCCCCTTGCCCTGTGGTTTTGCCCTTTAGATTTTAAGTATAGAAATCCATTTCCCACCTTTTAGTTAAACATAATTAAAGCTGTTAAAGCCCTTTTACCTTACCTGCTTGTTTCTAGACTCTGGCCTAGGGAGAACAGGGTGACAGTTAAGACCAACTGCCATTCCTGTGATAAATCCAGTGAACTCCTTATCCTGGTCTAGTCTCTCCTACAACCCAGTGTGTGTACCCACAACTATTAGATTTATTGTAACATCCCTGGTGTCTCCATTATTTACTTATCATTTCTACAACTCTTAGAAGTTTTCATTTCGGAGTTTCTGGAAGTGATAGCTGGATTCTTTTAATTTCCATTTTGCTCTCTGGTGTTGATATCTAGGCAGTTTTCTTTTAAGATTTCTTATTTAGGATCTTTTTTTTTGGTTATGGTTTTCAGATATCTCATTGATTATTACTTTTTTCTCCTTAATCTGTTTTACAGGTCATTTTCTGCTATGAAATATCTCACATTTTCTTCAATGTTTCAATTCTTTTGACTTTTTTTAAAATATTTCTTGTTGCCTCATGGAGTTATTGGCTTCTGTTGGATCTATCCTGTAGTAAAAACTGATTATCTAAATGGAATGGAGTTTTCAGTTGTAGTGAACACTGGGAGAAAATAAATCATATTGGGGAGGGTAAATCAAGCCAAAAGTGTTAGAGAAGCTCATAATATTAGGCACTTCATCCCCGAGGAGGTATTTCTATAAGCCTGAAGGGAAAATGTAAATGGCTTCTGTGATTTTGGGCAAGTTGCTGAACTTCTCTGGACCATAGTATAAAAGGTACCATTTATAAAATGAGGAATCCTGAATTCCTTCTAGTTTTAGACCCAAGATTCAGTTACATACAATAACCACAGGTAACCACCAATTTTTATATATGGGCCAGCAGCATGTAATGCCCCCTTAAATTTACTCTTTAAAACAAAACTGTTTAGAAAGAAACAGGGAAGGGCATCTAGGTGACTCAGTGTATAGACTGACAGGCCTGGAGCTGAGAGGACCTGGGTTAAAATCTGGCCTCAGACACTTCCTAGCTATGTGACCCTAGGTAAGTCATTTAATTCCACTGACCTAGCCCTTGTCCTTCTATCTTAGAATGATCACTAAGACATAAACTAAGGGTTTAAAAAAAAGAAACAAGGCTAGAGATTCTGGGATACTAGAAGACTGCTGCTAGAGAAGTTACCAACCAGAAAACAGAGAAAAAAAAGAGTAGAATTAGGCATGGAGAGGCCAGGGAGGTCCTCACTTGATTTGTGGCTGCTTGGAGGAGGAAGCATCTAGCTGAAGTCCTGTTTGCCATGTATTGTTGATGCTAAATCATAAAATGGATTAAAAATGAGTGAATTTGAAAGGTCCATAAAAGAGCTATGATTCTTCCTCAGCAACATGTCAAAAGCAGAACTTAGCTTCCCCCTAAAATACACCTGTCTTCTAAGCTTCTAAACTTATGTCAAGAACACCAACATTCTGTTCACTCAGATGTGCAGATTCTCTACTGATCCTTATCCCAACAGTTTCCAAATCCCATTGATTATACCTCCACATAATCACTACCATCCATTTCCTTTTCTCTATTCATTATCACTCAAATTTGGGCCCTTGTCATCTCTCATTTGTATTATAGCAATAGCTTACCAGTTATGCTCCCTGCCTCAAGTCCATTTCTTCTCCATTCCATCTTCTCCATCACTGCCTAACTGATATTCTTAAATCCCAGATCCCACCATGTCATTCCCTTATTCAAAAAGTTTCACTGGCTCCCTGTTAGCTCTAGAATAAAGTATAAATCCCTTTGTTTGACATTTAAGGTTTGTTTTTTTTTTCACAGCCTGGCTCTAGGATATATTTCCAAACTGATTTAACATTCCTCTTCCAACTCTCCCATCCATACTCTACATTCTAGTTAAACAGGCTTATTTGGCAGTTTCCAAGAGATATCATTCAATTTACCTTTTCCTCCCTTTCTCTTTGTATCCTCAGAATTTAGCATAGTGCCTTGATCTTAATAAATTCTTGTTGAATGACTAACTTCTATCTTGCCTTTTCATAGGCTAGATCTTCTCCCTTTACTCACCCCACCAAACCTGGATCATTCTTCCCTTTTTGCCTTTGAATCATGAAATATTTATTTCCCTTCCAAACTCAAATCAAGTGCTCCCTACTACCTGAGGTCTTATCTGATCTCCCATTTATTAGAATTCAAATGAATGTATATTTTTGTATATATTTTTGTATATATATGTGTATACATACACATATATAGTATGTATATGTAACATATAATATGTATTTTGTTGCTCTAGTTTTTGAATTGTTTTGACCTTGTCCAACTTTTTATGATCCTATTTGGAGTTTTCTCAGCAAAGATACTGGAGTGCTTTGTCATTTTCTTCTCCAGTACATTTTGCAGATGAGGAACTGTGGCAAATAGTTAAGTGACTTAACCAGAGTCACACAACTGGTAAGTGTCTGAGGTCAGATATGACCTTAGGAAGATGAATCTTCCTGATTCCAAAGCTAGTGCACCCATCCATTGCAGTACCGAGCTGCCTATATAATATGTATATATTATATTATAGATAATGTGTATATTATATAAACATACACACAGACACATGTAGTTTTTGTACTTTCTTTATATGGTTGTTTCCAATAAATTCCTTCCTTATGGGAAGGGGAAGTTTTCATTTTTTTTTTTTTTTACTTTGTATTGCCATTGTTTAGCAGAATACTTGGCATATAATATGGACTTTATAAATACATTGATTTTTACAGTCTCCCTTACCACAATAGTTTAACAATGACAAAATCTTGTTTTTCCTTCTACAACTTCTCACATTTCCTCCTTTTCTACTCTCACATCTTTACCACCTAGTTTGGGCCCTCGACACACTCACCTGAATTTCTGTAATAACCTTCTCCATGAATTCTTCTCTTCAAACCTCTCACCACCACAATCCATCCTCCACCCTGCTTCCAAGTAACTTTTTGTAAACTGTAGGTTTGACCATGTTACCTTCCAAACCTTACTCAATAAAGTCTGAGGACTCACTATAACTTCTGAAATAAAATATAAATTCCTCTAGAATTTAAAATCCTTAACAACCTGGTCCCAAACTAACTTTTTGAATTCATGACATATTACTCTCTTCCACACCCTCTAGGATTCAACCAGACTTAGTATTCTGTCATCTCCACACCTTTTTACTAATATTCTCTCATGCCTGGAAGTCTATCTCTCTTTATCTCTGCATCTTAGAATTCCTGGCTTCCTTCAAGACTCAGCTCAAGCACCATTTTCTTTTCCATGGACACTTTTTCCACGTCCTTCCAACTGACAGTATGCCTTATGTTTGCTTTGTATGGATATATTTTTGTATATGTTGTTTTTGGATTCAGAATGTAAACACAGAATGTAAAATGAGGGTAGGGCCTGGATTGACTTTGTCCAGTGTCTAGTACGATTTCTGGTGCTCTCTTACTTTTCCAGGCTTTTTACTCTTTGCTCCTTACCTTTCATCCCAATACTCTGTGATAAAATAATACTAACTTTCTCATTGTTTCTTGCAGATGATACTTTATCTTTTAACTCCATGCATTTCCCCTGATTAACTCCAATTTTGGCATTCTCTCTTTCCTATCTCAGGCTTCCTTCAAGTTCTAGCTAAAATTCCACCCTCTGCAAGAAACTTTTCCCAGTCCTCACTGTTAGGGCTTTTCTTCTCTTGATTACCTCCACTTTATCATGTATGTAGGTTGATTGTGGGCATCGAGGTAGTGAATGGAAAGAGCACTGGGCCTGGAGTCAGGAAGACTTCCCAAGGTCAAATCTGGCTTTAGACACTTAATAGCTGTGTGGCTTTGGACAAGTCACTTAACCCTGTTTGCCTCAGTTTCTTCATCTGTAAAATGAGCTGGAGAAGGAAATGACAAACCCCTTCAGTCTCTCTGCCAGAAAACTTCAAATGGGGTCATGGAGAGTCATACACAATTGAAAGGACTCAACAACACAGTATGACTGTACATATCTGTTTGCATGTGGTTTCTCCCCCTGGACTGTGAGCTCCTTGAAATCAGGGATTATTGTGCTTATTATTGGCTTTTTTTGTCTTCTCAGTAATTAGCACAACACCTGACACATAGTAGGTGTTGAATAAATACTTGTTGATTGTTGAATTGAATGGAATCCTTTAAAATGGAGAAACCTCAATTACAGAAAGGCTGAGGCTATTTCTATATTAAAGGGTAAATAGGTATGAATCTGTTTGGCTTGGAATGAAAGGAATATACTGATGATTATAAGGAGTTATTTAGGATGACGGTGGTTCTCCTAGATCTGGAAGATAGCTAAAGAAAGGAAATGCATCTTGGTCCTTAGTAATAGCTAATATTTCTATAGCACTTTAAAATGTACAAAAGTGGATAGCATTCATTATCTCTTTTGATGCACACAATAACTCTGGGAAGTAGATCCTACAGGGATTATTATTTTCTTTATTTAGATGAAGAAATGAAGCTCAGAGAAGTAAAGAGTCTTTCCTGTTGTCACAGAGCTTGTTAATATATCCGAGGAAGGGTTGGAACTTAAATTTCTCTTAACTCCAAAACTGCTACACAGTACTGCCTTCCATTCAGATATAAATCCAGCTTCAATTCCTAGTGAAATCAATGACTATATAGTCTAAGAAGAAAAATAGATAAACAGTTAAAAATTAATGGAACTTGGCAAACTCAGAACAGGTTTAAAAAGAACAAATCTTGCCAGACTGATGATTTTGCATGTTCAGGGCTGAGTGACACAATGAAAAGATGAAAGGGATGAAGTTGGTGTAACACAAATTGATTTTTACAAAGCATGCAAGAGAGTTCCATGAGATCTTGCTCTTTTAAAGTTGATTCAAAATTGGAGGAGCACAAACAGCAGTGTGAACTGGTAACTTTGCCAAGGGAATAATCCTAGATGAGAATAAAACAGACTCTTGGCACTGACAGAACAGCTGTTTGGCCACAGACTTCAAAGCGAGATTTCGCATCCTGTTTCATTAGCAGTAATGAAGGGTAGATATACTATATTGAGAGAGTCGGCAAGAATCTGTTACTGTGCATAATGATAGATGGTAAATATACAAAAAAAGTCCAAGAACTGATAAATGAAACCTGAAGATATCAGAAAAACTTAGAAAAAAAATCACTGTTTATTTAAGCTTTGCAGATTACCAGTGTCTTCAAGTCTACAAGGGAAGTATCCATGCTTAAAACTCCTCAAAGAATTCCCAGTTACTTGCAGGATAAAGTCCAAATGTATTAGCCTGGTATTCAATGGCTTCTATTATTATATAACTTCTCTCTTTATCCTTATCTTACTTACTAGCTTTGTGATATTAGGTATCTCATTTGAACCTCTCTGAGCCTTCATTATCTTTGAAATTGTAAGGTTAGATTACATGATTTCTAATTTCTTCTGCCTTTAAATTTCTACTTGGCTGACAATCTTCATTCCCTTCTTTTAACCCCCTCTTTTATAAAGGAGCAAAGAGACCAACTTCATAGCTCCTTTATCTTCCCTCCAGGGAGGAATCTGTGTTCCTTGAAGGTGTTGATCCAGATCCAGATAGACTTACCTATGCCTCCCTGCAAGTTGCATTTATTTATTTGTTTGTTTGTTTTTATAAACCCTTAACTTCTGTGTATTGGCTCCAAGCAGAAGAGTAGTTAGGGTGGGCAATGGGGGGGGGGGTCAAGTGACTTGCCCAGGGTCACACAGCTGGGAAGTGTCTGAGGCCAGATTTGAACCTAGGACCACCCGTCTCTAGGCCTGACTCTCAATCCACTGAGTTACCCAGCTGCCCCCTGCAAGTTGCATTTAGATAACCCATGTGTAAACATACACCATACATGGCCAGCACATACTTTACATATATATGATTTACCATGTGCAAGAGGGATTAGATTTGGCTTTGAAGGGCAGAACTAAAATCAATGGAGAGGAGTCACAGATTTCAGCTTAATATAAGGAAAAACTCCCTAATAATCATAGCAATCCCAAAACAGAATGGCTACCTCTGGAGGCAATGAGCTCCCTGTTCCTAGAGGTAAACACAGGCTAGATAATCACTTGTCAGGAATGCAGGAAAAGAATTCATATGAATCAAATGAGGACTGAACTAGATAATCTCTAGGGTCTTTTCTAACTGAGATTTTAATCTTTTTCTTAAGAGCACCTTCTATTCTAGCAGACTATTCTCATTGTTCCTGAAACACAGACTCAGACATGTACACATTCCTGTTTCCAAGACCTTTCATGAGTTATTCTTCCACCTAGAATGTCTTTTCTTCTATTTGACATCTATTCCACTCTTAACAGTCCTTTTAGGCCCAGCTCAAATCTCAACTTTTTCAGGAAGCCTTTTGTGACTGTTCTATTCTAGGTCACAATGAATTCTCCCTTCTCTGAAATTAAAAAAAATAATTACTGATATTCTTATTTCTTTACATCACTCCCATTTCCCAATGCTTCTAGCCTTCCTAAATGAACCCTCCCTTATAACAAAGGAATACAGTCAAGCAAGACCTAACAACATATTGGCCTTGTCTTTTATGTCTCATTCTGCACATTCTGACTCCTGCTCTCAGAACTCCTATTCTCCCTTTATGGAGTCCTCGTGAAGTTTTCCTTAGGGGGTAGCTCTTTTCTGGGCTTAGTAGATTGGTATCTTTCTAGAGGACATGTTAAGATTTCTTTCTGTAAGGAGGGGTTATGATCCCAGAAGATTCTGTTGTCCTTAAGGGATTATCTTTCCACCTCCATCTATGGAGGATTCCTCTATCATTGGCTACTACCTCACTCTTTTTTTTTATTCAAAATATTTTATTTTCCCAATTATGTGTTACCATAACTTTTAACATGTATTTTCCAACCTTATAAGATCCAGACTGTCTTCCTCCGTCCCTTCCCTTTACCTCCTTAGAGATAGTAAGCAATTTGATCTGGACCATACATCTATTATCATGCAAAACATACTTCCATATTGGTCATTGTTGTAAAAACACACTTGTACAAAACCAAAATCCCAGAATAAAAACCCAAATAAACTAAAGCAAAAAATTGTATGCTTTGATCTGCATCCATCTGACTTCGACAGTTCTTTCTCTGGAGGTGGATAGCATTCCCCATCATAAATTCTTCAGAATTGTCCCAGAGTTTTCACAGTTGATCATTGTACAATATTGCTGTTATTATGTATACTATTCTCCCAATTCTGCTTATTTTGCTCTGCATCAGTTCATTTAGATATTTCTAGGCCTTTTCTGAAATCATCCTGCTTATCATTTCTTATAGCACAGTAGTATTCCATCACCAACATATACCAGAATTTGTTCAGCCATTCCCCAGTTGATAGACATCCTCTCAGTTTCTAATATTTTGCCACATAAAAGTATAAAAAAACAACAACTACAAATATGTTTGTACAAGTAGGTCCTTTCCCCTTTTTTATTATCTCTTTGGGATACAGACATAGCTACTAATTCTCTTAAGGATTTTCAAATTCATAGCTCGGGCAGTCAGTCTTCACATACAAGTAAGGAATAGATTTAATTATAAAAGATAAAAGAGGTCTTTGATTATATAAAATTTTAAAAGCTATTTGCATGAACAAAACCAGAGTACTAATATCTAAGATATATAGGGAATTCGTGCGTGTACACACATATGCACACACATATACGTACATATCAGGTAAAAAAATGTGAAAACAACTTTTAGAAGAAGAAATGCAAACAATTAAAAATGTTAAACAACGCACCAGTCCTGGAGTCAGGAGGACCTGGGTTCAAATCTGATCTTGGACACTTTCTAGCTAGCTATATGACCCCCAATGATTTACTTAACCCCAAATGCCTAACCCTTGCTGCTCTTCTGCCATAGAATCAATATTGATTCTAATCAGAAGGTAAGGATTTTAAAAACATATATGATAAACAATGTTATAAATCAATAGTAATAAAGGAAATAAAAATTAAAGCTTAAGTTTTGCCTCAAAACAATCAAATTGGCAAAGATAATTATATTATAGAAAGAATACATTTTGGAAGGGTTATGGAAAGATACATCTACTACTGGTAGAGCTGTGAATTGGTCCAAATATTCTGGAAAACAATTTGAAATTGTGTGAGAAAAAGTCTATTAGTTCGTACATGTACTTTGACCCAAGGGTCCTTCTGGGGTCTTCTTTTTTTCTCTATAATATCTCACTTGGTGATCTCATCAGCTCACATGGGTTTAATTATACAGATGATTCTCAGCTCTATTTATCTAGCTCTAACCCCTCTTCTGACCTCCAACTGCCTATTGAGCATCTCAAAACATCTATCCTGTAGATCTCTTTAGCTCCACATGTCCAAAACAGGACTCATTATTCTTTCTCTTCACCTTATTACTATTAAAAGTAATACCATCTTTCTACTTACCCAAACTAATAACCTCAGGCATATCCTTAACTTCTAACTCACAAACACATATTCAAAATCTGTTGCCAAGTCTTTTCAGTTCTACCTTCACCACATCTCTCAAATAAGTGTCTTTCTGTTCTCTGATACCGGCACCAAACTTGGACCAGACCCTCATACTTTCACCTGGTCCTAGACTATTGTAATAGCCTCCTGATTAGTGTCCCTGGCTTGAGTCTCTGCCCAATCCAATTCAGTCTCCTTTTAGCTACTAAAATGGTTTTCCTAAAGCACAGATATACTCATATCATTCCTTTGGTCATTAACTTTAGGTGGCTCCCTTTTACCTCCAGGATCATATATAAAATCCTTTGTGTGGTTCTCAAATTCCTTCACTATCTGGTAACTTTCAAGTTTCTAGTCTTCTTAAACTTTGTTTCCTACTATGTTCTCTGCAATCTAATAGTGTTCGTATTTTTGTTGTTTCTTGCATATAAATGAGTTACTTATTAAATCAGCAAACATTCATTATCTACTATGTACCAGGTATTGTGCTAAGCTCTGGGGTTACAACGAAAGGAAAAGACAGTTCCTACTTTCAAGGAACTCATAGTCTAATGGGGGAGACAATATATAAATAACCATGTACAAATAAGCTATATACAGGATAAGCTAGAAATAATTAAAAGAGACAGTGAGCTAAAATTAAGGGAAATTGCAAAAGAATTCCTAGAGAAAGTATTCTTTTAGCTGGAAGGAACTTGAAGGAAGCCAGAGAAGGCTGGGAGAGATGAAGAGGGAGAACATCCTAGAGATGAAATGTCTTTCAGCCAGTTTAAATGACTAGAGTCAGAAAATTGAGTATCTTGTTTAAAGATCTACAAAGCAACCAGTGTGACTCAATGAAAGGGTATATGGGATGGGTGACTGGGTAGTACAATGGATAGAGGGCCTGGCCTGGAAATTCAAAGGACCTGGGTTCAAATCTGGTTTCAGACACTTCCTAGCTATGTGATCCTGAGCAAATAGCTTAACCCCCATTGCCTAGCCTTTATCATTATGCCTTGGAACCAATATGCAGTATTGATTTTAAGATAGAAAGTAAAAGTTTTTTTTTTTTTTAAAGAATACATGGAGGTTCTGGGTTAAGATGGCGGCAGAGTAAAAAGCAGCGCTTAACCTCTCCTGACTGAAACACACAAGACTCCTCAAGGGGACATAAAAACAAGTCCAGATGAATGGAGGGACCCCACAACAGGGCACAGCGTGGAAGGTACGTGGAATCGGGACATTTCCATGCTATAAAGGGGTGAAACAGCTCTCACTAAATCGCGGGCTGAGCAACTACCTCACCCCCACCCCCTCCACACACACCACCTATAGCGCCGAAGCCAGCTAAAAAGAAATAGAGGAAGTTTGGGGCACCCATCGAGTCATTGGCAGCTCCGGGGCCTGTTCCTGAGAGCAGCATGATTTAGGACCACAAAAAGTTAAAGAAAGCACACGAACTCTGAACGCAGGAGCAGGACGCAGAGCGCGGGCGCAGGACGCAGAGCTGGGGAGCAGAACGCAGGCATGGTTGGAGGTGCGGGTGGAGGCAGACACAGCCATGAGCTAAGGCTCTGAAACCCTGAGTGGGGAACCAGTGCAGACTGGTATACGACTGTGGAAGCAGTGCCCTGAGACTTGTAAAGAAACCTCTGGCAGAGGATCAAGCAAGGGGGTCCACCAGGGGGCTTGACCTTGGAATAAACCAGAACTCAGACCTTAGGAGCCAAAAGACCTCGGACAGACCCTGAGGATAAACCTGAGAAGCTGCTGGGCTAACAATGGCTACCCAGACTCAGGAAGTTCAGAAGAGAAAGATTAACAACAAGAAAAAGAAGTCTTTAACACTCAACAACTTTTACACAGAGAAAATCCGGACAACCGAGCAAACAGAGGAAGAGAACAAACAAGCATCCGGACCCTCCTCAAATAAGGAAAACTCCTCACAAGCTATGGAAGAGTTCAAAACTGAGATTTTGAGGAAAATGGAAGAGATCTGGCAAGAAAATAACAGTTTAAAAGGTAGAATCTTGCAACTGGAAAGTGAGGCTCAGAAACCAAATCAACTGATATGCAAATTGAACACCAGAAATTACCAGATTGAAAAGGAATACCAGAAGATTATAGCCGAAAACCAATCCCGAAAGGCTAGAATTGAGCAATTAGAAGCTAATGATCTCTCAAGACAACAAGAACAAATAAAACAAAGTCAAAAGACTGAAAAAATAGAAGGAAACATGAAATATCTCAATGAGAAAGTGACAGACCAAGAAAACCAGTCTAGAAGAGACAACTTGAGAATCATTGGTCTTCCAGGAAAAACCAGAAATTAATAGAAACCTGGACTCCATACTGAAAGAAATTATTCAGCAAAATTGCCCTGAAGTCCTACAACAAGAGGGCAATATAGACATTGAAAGGATCCATAGAACACCTGTGACATTTGATCTAGATAAGAAAATGCCCAGGAATATAATTGCCAAATTCAAAAGTTTCCAAGCAAAAGAAAAAATCTTGCAAGAAGCCAGAAAGAGACAATTCAAATATCAAGGAGCACCAATCAGGATCACACAGGATCTGGCAGCCTCCACGCTAAAAGACTGTAAGGCTTGGAATACGATATTCAGAAAGGCAAGAGAGCTGGGCCTGCAACCACGGATCAACTACCCATCAAAATTGACTATATATTTCCAGGGGAAAGTATGGGCATTCAACAAAATTGAAGAATTCCAGGTATTTGAACAGAAAAGACCAGGGCTAAATGGAAAGTTTGATATCCAACTACAAAAATTGAGAGAAACATGAAAAGGTAAATAAGATACAGAGGGGAAAGAAAGAAAACTCATAATTTTTAAATTTGCCTTTTTAAGGGCTTCAGTGAGATCTAATTATCTGTATTCCTATGTAGAGAAATGTTATGTATAATTCTCTGTAGTGAACTCTATTCACTATTATA
>NC_058132.1:326936514-326985461 GCF_016433145.1 Gracilinanus agilis | reverse complement strand
TGAAAACAACTACAAAACACTTTCCAAACAAATAAAACTGGATCTAAACAATTGGAAAGCCATTGATTGCTCATGGGTAGGACGAGCTAAAATAATAAAAATGACAATTCTACCCAAATTTATTTATCTATTTAGTGCCATACCTATCAAGCTACCAAAAAACTTCTTTACTGAATTAGAAAAAACTATAATAAATTTCATTTGGAATAACAAAAGATCAAGTATTTCTAGGGAAATAATGAAAAAAAATGTGAAGGAAGGGGGCCTAGCAGTAGCAGATATTAAACTATACTATAAAGCAGCAGTCACCAAAACAATATGGTACTGGCTAAGAGACAGAGAGGAGGATCAGTGGAATAGACTTGAGGTAAATGACATCAGCAAGACAGTGTATGATAAATCCAAAGAGCCCAACTTTTGGGACATGAATCCACTATTGGACAAAAACTGCTGGGAAATTTGGAAAACAATATGGGAGAGATTAGGTCTAGATCAACATCTCACACCCTACACCAAGATAAATTCAGAATGAGTGAATGACTTGAATATAAAGAGGGAAACTATAAATAAGTTAAGTGAACACAGAATAGTATACTTGTCAGATCTCTGGGAAAGGAAAGACTTTAAAACCAAGCAAGAGATAGAGAAAATTACAAAATGTAAATTAAATGGTTTTGATTATATTAAACTAAAAAGCTTTTGTACAAACAAAAACAATGTAGTCAAAATCAGAAGAGAAACAACAAATTGGGAAAAAATCTTTATAACGAAAAACTCTGACAGGGGTCTAATTACTCAAATATACAAGGAGTTAAAGCAATTGTATAAAAAATCAAGCCATTCCCCAATTGATAAATGGGCAAGAGACATGAATAGGCAATTTTCAGGTAAAGAAATCAAAAGTATCAATAAGCACATGAGAAAGTGTTCCAAATCTCTAATAATTAGAGAAATGCAAATCAAAAGAACTCTGAGGTATCACCTCACACCTAGCAGATTGGCCAAAATGAAAGAAGGGGAGAGTAATGAATGCTTGAGGTGATGTGGAAAAACTAGGACATTAATGTATTGCTGGTGGAGTTGTGAACTGATCCAACCATTCTGGCTGGCAATTTGGAACTATGCTCAAAGGGCTATAAAAGAATGCTTGCCCTTTGATCCAGCCATACCATTGTTGGGTTTGTACCCCAAAGAGATCATAGATAAACAGACTTGTATGAAAATATTTATAGCTGCACTTTTTGTGGTGGCAAAAAACTGTAAAAGGAGGGGATGTCCTTTAATTGGGGAATGGCTGAACAAACTGTGGTGTATGCGGGTGATGGAATATTATTGTGCTCAAAGGAATAATAAACTGGAGAAGTTCCAGAAGAACTGGAGAGACCTCCAGGAACTGATGCAGAGGGAAAGGAGCAGAGCCAGAAGAACATTGTACACAGAGACTGATATACTGTGGTAAAATTGAATGTAATAGACCTCTGTACCAGCAGCAATACAATGACCCAGGACAATTCTGAGGAATCTATGGTAAGGAACGCTGCCTACATTCAGAGGAAGGACTGCAGGAGAGGAAACATATAAGAAAAACAACTGGTTGAACGCATGGGTCGGGGTGGACATGATTCAGGGTGTGGACTCGAAACTACCACACCAATGCAACTACCAACAATTTGGAAATAGGTCTTGATCAAGGACACATGACAAAACTAATGGAAATGTGCATCGGCCATGGGTGGGGGGAGCGCGGGGGGGGGTGAAGGTGAAAGTAGGAGCATGAATCATGTAACTATGTTAAAATGAATATTAATAAATGTTTAAATTTTTAAAAAAAGTAAAAAAAAAAAAGAGTACATGAAATGGTATAAATTGTAAGAAGATCTGGAAGGTAATGGTTTCATCAGTCGATTTCACTTTTTTCACCTCATGCCTGGGATGCTTTCTCTCCTTGCCTCTGCCTCTTGGCTTACCCGACTTCCTTTAAGTTCCAACTCAAATCTGTTCCAAATCAAACCTTTTCCAGTATTACTACTTCCCCACTTCCTATCCCACTGCTAGTGCCTTTCCGCTGATGTTCTCTCTAGTTAACTCTGTAAATATCTTCCTTTTTTATGAGAAATATATTTATTAATATCTTCATGAGCAGCCTTAAAACAATGTAATATATTAAACTCAACAAGTATGAATTTTGTCTCAAGAGCCAGTTGATGACAAAAATCAGTCTCAGCACCTTATTTTAAACACACATCCCTGCTAAATTGGTAGGGTAGGGTGGAATCCTGAGAGATGACATGGATTTAAAAAAAATCTTATTACAAAACCAAGCATTAATACTATGAAATACTGTGATGTCCCTTCACTGAATTCTGCAACAAGGTCCCCAGATATAAATTCTTGAGTAGTTATTTAAAATAGGAATAGGGAGAATACCCAACAGGGCTGGTGATTAAAAAAATAAAGTCTTTGGACAGGGCTATGTTTTTCTCTGCAGCAAAAGAAAAACCTGACCCAGGAGTAGACCATGTAAGTCTGAAGCTCTGCCTACTCTGGGAAACATTTGGGAAATCCTTCCCTGAGTTCTAGAAAAAAGAAAACAGAAGGAGAACACATGGTGTTGATATAAGTCCATATCAAGGCAATAGGGTCCAAATGGGGTCATTCCTCTTAGACTCTAGAGTGGGCCTTTCCCATCTCCAGCTTCACAGTCTTCCAAACACAAGACCTCTACTCTTTGGTCCCTCAGAGGAAGCTTCCTGTAGGTTATTGGCTGAGTTCCCACAGGTGATTCTTTGGTAGAATGGATGAGCACCAGATATCCTGTTAACATTCTATGAGGGGATCCCCTGAGCAATAGGAAGGAAACCTGACTTCTGGGGCTACCATCTTTCTCATCTTTGTAGAGCTGAAGTGATCCCATATCTGGGACCTTGACACTTTGTCTTTTTTTGTTGGGGAGGAAAAGTTTCCTTTCAAGGTGGCTTCAGGTGAGGCCATCTTACATAGGGAGCTCGTGGCAATGCCCTTAGGGGAGGCCACCTTTTGTGGTTCCTGGGGATCATCTCAGTGGCCTATATTTTCCAGGGAATACTTGCATTTGTCCTGAGTCAGCATTTTTGATTTCTGCTTATATTTCTTAAGGAATAAAAACTCATGTGCCCTCTGAGTTGTTTCTTAGAAATGTGACAGACCCCTGTTGCATCCCAGGCTTTGCAGGATATCTGTTCTGAACAAAAAGGTAAGGATTTTTTTTGCCTTCATAACTTTATTCCTAGGAAAGATAGTTGTTGGGCATGTTTCAGAGGCATCATGTGTTCAAGCAGTTGTTTTTCTTCTGTGTTTCCACTTCTGTAGTTCTTTCTCTGAATGTGGGTAGTGTTCTTTTCCATAAATCCCTCAGAATTGTCCTGGGTCATTGCATTGCTGCTAGTACAGTAGTCCATTACGTTCGATTTTACCACAGTGTATACAATGTTCTTCTGGCTCTGCTCCTTTCACTCTGCATCAATTCCTGGAGGTCTTTCCAGTTCACATGGAATTCCTCCAATTTATTATTCCTTTGAGCACAATAGTATTCCATCACCAGCATATACCACATCATATATAGCATCAGAAGTAGATTGCTTGTGACAAAGTCTTTCACAGAGCATGGATGTTTGTTCTTGGGTGTTTGGACTGAACATTGTATCATGAAAGATCTATATAGATGCCTTTCCTACAACAACATATCCCCTCCAGGGGTGCCCTGTTGCAAAGAGTAAAACTTCTTTTTGCACTTATAGGGGCAGGGCAGAGACCACTTGGGGCTCCTCCACCTGGGTCTGGGACCCAGTGTGACTTCCTGAGGGGCTAGGGACTGTTTATCTCAGATTCATGGTCCTGAACAGAGATTCCCAGGATGAAAGCTTATGCGACCTCCCCTTCAAAGCTTCCACAGGAGAAGAAATGTTTGGGAAGCAGGCGGGGTTTGTTGTTAACAATTCGCTGCCCTTGACAACAATGTCTGCCTGAGAACTGGGTAAAAAGTTCTGCTTATATTCTTTTCTTCAAATTAGCCTATTTTTCTCACCTGGGATAATATGGAATTTCTTACTAATCTTTAAAAAGCTACTTCCCAATTTTCAAGGTGATGTTAAGCTTCCTCTTCTTTGAGAACCAGCCTTTGGAAATATATTTATTTGTGGAAATGAGGTCCATCTTCTGAGAAAGTAAATGCTTACACAGTGAATATAACATTTCTGCATAAGAGTCACCCAGTATTATGTCCTGGGCAGTTTCTCCATCTTCAAAGGTACTTTTGCCTAAGGAGCCACTGGCTGTCATGGCTAAAAGGTTTGGATTGTGAAACACACCCATCATTCTTAGGTCTTGAGGACCTCTGATGGCTGAGGTTGGCTTAACTGGAGTCTTATAATTCTTCCACGAATCATTACCACAGTAACCAAGCAGAGCTTTAGGATTCTCTTCTGTTGAAAGGATTGTGGTGGCGTTTTCCCCCTTCTTCCCGCTGGAATTGTCAAAGATGAGCATCCTGGGATGGTCATCTTCCAGGATAACAACATCTCTTCATCATATATTCCTTGCTCAATTCATTTTCTGGAAGACTGGGAAGCTGACATTCTTCTTCAAGCTGATATCATTTTTTTGGACCAAAATTACATCCTCCTTGCTTTCAGCATGTCAAAGTTCTTTGCACGATGTCATCTAAATTGCATTCTTCTTCCTCCAGGGATGTTCTCCTTGTACTTTATCAGTCAGCATGGTAATGTTCACCAGCTAGTCTTCTTTGAGGGGAGCATTATACTGTGGGTGGGGGGAGAGACTGGGGTCAGCCCCAGCTCACCTGAGCTTTGGCCCTTAGACTCCCATGCACCTCACCACAGGGGTATGGAGTGGTCATGGGAGGGGGGCCATAGAAGGTATCACGTGGGGAAGTAATTGGGGCCCCCTGGGGTGGTGGCACCCATGGGGGTTCAGGAGGCACATACAAGGGAGGCATGTGGGTCCCACCTATAGTATATTTCTTGGGTACATAGTTTGCATTTTTATCTCCCCAAATGGAATATGAGTTCAAGGGGCAGGGAACACATTTCTGCCTTTCTTTGCATCTCTAGTGCTTAGCACAAAGTCTGACACATAGTAGATTCTTAATAAATTGCTGTTGAGTGATATGATCACAGAAATATATAAGAAAATAACATTAACAACACCAGAACTCAGATCAACTGTGATGACATTTTGCCTCTAGTGAATTATTGATGAAACAAAACTTTCTCTTCTTGGTACAGGCGCTGAATGGTATACATGTCATTGATGTATTAATGCGTTTGCTTAACTATATACTTTGTAATGAGGAAAGAAAGGTTCATAGGGGATGTTATTAGGGAAAGACAGAAATATATTTAAAAAAAAACACCTACCACTACAAAACAAAAAAAAGTGCACTTTCAGGGTACCTGGGCTCAAGTTCAAGGTTCTGCCACTAACTAGATGTGTGATCTCCGGCAAATAAATTCCCTTGAGCTGTTTACCCAATGTATTGAATCCTTTTTAAAAGCAAGAAGTCAATAGTGATAGAGAAGGAATGCCTGCTTCTATCTGTATGTCCTTTGGTCTTTAGATTTCCTCCAGTGTAACCTTTCTCAAAGAGGCTCAAGGAAAGGAGAGAGGAAGACCCATCCAGTATGATCCAGATTGCTTTGAACACTGGGAAAAAGAAATGGCTTTCATCTACCTCTGACTTGTAGGAATGCTCATTGTATAAATTCCTCAGCTCATTATAGAACCATTGGCAGCATTGCCTGGGTGGACAGGAACCTCTGGTTACCCATTTCCTCTGAAAGAGGGTGGCAGTATTTTGTGTGTGTGTGTGTGTGTGTGTGTGTGTGTGTGTGTGTGTGTGTGTGTGTGTGTTTGTGTGTGTGTGTGTTTATGAAACTGCTTAGTACAGTCTGAAGCTGGGCCTTTATCTTTCCTCTAAGGATCTGAGGGATGGGACAAGCTTGATTAGTGAGGTCAAAAATTCTCTGGATGGAATAGAGACTTCATAGGGAAACAAAGCATGAAGCAGATTGCTTAGTTCCATTCTAAGAAGGATAAGCAAAGTAAGAATGGGGCCAGTTCAGAACAGCTAAGCCTTGATAAGAGGCAAATCCTCCAGAGCAGCTGATAAAAATGCTGAGGAGTCAATTAGTTCTTTAGTTTTTTAGCACCAGACTCAGATGAACCCCTTCAGTTGCCTTTCCTTGAGGGAGTGGGTACTTTGAGGCTATGGATTAGCTTCTAGGTACTCCAAAAGAGGGAGAAATGTTGATTCTATTAAGCAGTTGAAAGAAAGGGGTAACTGAATCAAGAGGGTATGACAAAAAAAGGTCACAGTCTCAAGGAAGCACTGGTGCTTAGGAGTATGCTAGAACCAGCTCATTTCTTAAATTTTCAGGAAGAGCATTTACTTTGGAAATCCATAAATTCTAGAAATCAGGGCTTGATTTGTTGCTTTGTTGCTTGTCTATATTTAAGTGATGGAGGAAATGTTAATAATGCAGATTAAATTTTAAAAGTGCCATAGAACATTTTTTCTATTGAATCCTCTTCCAGCTCAACCTACCAGAAATGAGAAGAAATCCCAGAAGACTGCAAGCTTCATAGGAGCAAGGAATGTTAATGTTTTTCTTTGTGTCCCTAGTGATTAACACAATGGCTTGAACTAGGGATTTAATAAATATTTGAAAAGAAAAAAAAGTGGGCCTTTAACTTGGAGAATCTTACTTAAAAAAAAAAAGCCTCTATCTTGTGTGGGTTGTTTTCCAAAAACTGAGCCTTGTGGGAAGGGACAGGCAGAAGGCTTCAGGTCAGGGAGCTGGGGTGAAACTACTGCTTTTGCAGACTGAAAGTGTATTGATAACATGGTTGATAAGTGGTCATCCAGTCTCCTCTTGAAGATAGCTAGTCAAAGCAAACTCTTTACCTCCCCAGGCAGCCCATTTTGGCCAGCTCTACATGTATTTGTTTTTCTTTAAATCATGCTGACATATACATCTCTGCAACTTCTAGCCAACGTACGTACTTGTATCCTTTGGGGCAAAGCAGAATAAGTCTAATTCTTTTTCCATGTTACAACTCTTCAAAAACTCAAACAACTATCATGTGCCCCATAAATCTTCTCTTCTTCAGACTAAATTTTCAAGTATCTTCTATCTGTCCTGGTGTGGCAGGTTTTTTTGTTTGTCTTTCTGGTTGTATTTCTCTGAAATGTATCCAGGTTGTCAATAATTTTCCTAACTGTGGCAACCAGAACTGAATTGGCAGACTATAGTAGGAAAATGACCTGTGTTCTAGACAAAACTTCTCTCTCTTCCCTACCCCTCCACCCCTACATTCATTGTTTTTATTTTTTCAATTAACAAGCATTTATTTTCTCTCCCTCCTCCAAAAGAAAAATGGAATTCTTATAACAGATATGCATGCAAGCCATGCAAAATTCCATATTAATTATTTCCAAAAAGTGAATATTCCAAGCTGCTTATTTAATTCGATATCTTTCTGTGAGGTTGGTAAAAGCTATCATTCCTGGTCCTCTGAAATCATGGCAGAGCATTGCATTGATGAGAGTTCTTAAATTTTTCAAAATTGTTTATTTTTAAGGTGTTCCTATACCATAAATTGTTTTCTTGTTTTGCTTAACTCCTTCTGCACTGGATCCTGCAAGTCTTTCCAAACCATCTCTTTCATCCATTCTTTTTTTAAAAAATACTATTCATTTTTATATTTTTATATCTATAACATATGTAATATAATGTAATAATAACATAATACATATGGTTTGTCATAAATGTGTAATAAATTATAATAAATATGTTCATCCAAGAAAAACATTCTCACACTAGCTAGATCCATAAATC
Organism: Gracilinanus agilis; assembly: GCF_016433145.1. Taxonomy (NCBI): domain Eukaryota; kingdom Metazoa; phylum Chordata; class Mammalia; order Didelphimorphia; family Didelphidae; genus Gracilinanus; species Gracilinanus agilis. The sequence goes on along the minus strand of NC_058132.1, from coordinate 326,977,566 downwards.
AATGTCTCATTCTTTTCTTCTTCCTTCCCTCTCACTCCTCCCCCCTCTCCAAGAAGGCAGGTAATATGATATAGGCTGTACATATATTATCACATAATACACATTTTCCTGTTCATCATATTGTGAAACAGAACACATATTGCTTATGCTTGAGAAAAATTCATGAAAGATATAAAGTGAAGAATGGTATGTTTCAATCTGTATTCAGATTCTGTCTGTTCCTTCTATAGCAGTGGATATCATTTTTCATCATGAATCTCTTGGAGTTGTCCTGGATCCTTACCTTGTTGATAATAGTTAAGTCATTCACGATTGATTAACATACATTATTATTACTATGTACAATGTTCTCCTGGTTCTGTTGACTTCACTTTGCATCACTTCATATGTCTTTCGTTTTTTTTTTTGTGATCATGTTTGTAATTTCTTATGACACAAGAGTATTACAGTATAATCATATGCTTGAATTTTTTGACCATTCCCCAAATGATGAACACGCCTTCATTTTCTTTGCCTCCACAAAAAGAACTGCTATAAATATTTTAGAATATCTAGTTTCTTTTCCTTTTTAAATCATCTTAGGAAATAAACATGATGATGGTGTATGCTTCCTTAAAAAACTATAGAATTAGTAATACCACTATTAGGTTTATTTCCTAAGTTGATCAAAAGTATACTCAGTTTTATAACTCTAAGTATAATTCCATATTGCTCTCTATAATGATAGTCAGTTCAGAGTTCCACCAACAATGTATTAATGTCCTTATTTTTCCATATCCCCTCCAACATTTCTTATGATGAAATTCTTATAATAGTATTCCATTCCTACGTAATCATTTTTTCAGTCATTCCTCAGTTGATGAGTCTCTCTTTAATTTCCAGTTCATTGTTAAGGGGAAAAATAGTGCCATAAATTTTTGTACATATTATGTTCTTTTGATAATTTTCCTTTATTCCCCAACTTTGCCAAATTGAAATAGAAGCTCAGAATTGTCTTAATTTGCAGTTTTCTAATTATTAGTGATTTGGATTATCTTTTCATATGGTTATAGATGGCTTGGATTTCTTTTCTTGAGAATTGTCTATTCAAATCCTTTGACCATTTATCTATTGGAGAATTCTTAGAAATTGGAATCAATTCTCTCTTTCCCTCGCCCCCCCCCCCATATCTTGAAAATGATTTCTCAATCAGAGAAAGACACATTACTCTTCTTAAGGCAATGAAATGATTCTAGCACTTTTGGCTGCCAGATTACCCTGTTGACTTATATTGAGTTTGCAGTCTACCAAACATTAATTTCTTTTTCAGGGGGAGACAGATGAATGATTATAATGATAACTTAAATGATATTAAAATTTTTCAAAGTATTTGATATATGTAATTAGGCATTAGTGAATGAAGGCCTAATTCTTAGACCATTTTTGAATTTACCCTTCTTTGTAGATTACACATAACATGTGCTTATATTTTTACCTAGTTCAAATCAAAGATGTGGAACTTTAGGGAGTCACTTTCTGTCTAGGTGTGGCTGAGAAGCTAGTATTATATTGAAAAGAGTTCTAATTCACTTCAGAGGTAGAAAGAGTGACTCAGAAGGGGCTGAGCTAGAGCATACAGAAACATAAGAGATTTCTGACTGAAGATAACTTAAGAGTCATAGCATAGAAGAGGTAAGCAGACTGGTACCCTTTACAACCCCCAAACCTATCATGCCCTACGCTATATGCTGACTTCCAGTCTTTCATCTCTAGCTGCCTTTCAGAAAGCTCAAAATGGATGCCCAGTAGACATCTTAAACTCAATATGTCTAAAACAATTCAAGTGAAAGGTGATGAGGGCCTGACATAGGGTGGCTTAGTAAGTAGAATGAATAGAAACAGTGCCATATGTGTCAGAAATAAAAGCAAGATTTAACAATTGATTGGGGATGTATGTGTGTGTGTGTGTGTGTGTGTGTGTGTGTGTGTGTATGTGTGTGTGTGTGTGTAATTAGTGGAAGTTAGAAGCTAAAGATGACACTGAGCCTAGGTGACTAGAAGGATAGAGAAACTCAGAAGAGGGGTTGGTTCTAGAGAAAGATCTGTTTTGGACATGTTAAGTTTGAGTTGTCTATGGGACGTCTAGTTCATAATGTCCAATAGGCAGTTTGTGATACGGGATTGGAGTTCAGAAAAGACAGGCTATTATCAATCCTATAATTTCTACCTTTATACCATTTTTCATTGAAGGTCCCTTGAGTGTTTCCTCTGACAGAATCACTGTTCTGGTGCAGCCCTTATTACCTTGCATCTAGATTATTGAAATAGCCTGCTTTTTGGTCTTTCTGCTTCAGGTCTCTTATTACTCCAGTCCATCTTCCATTCGTTTTCCAAAGTGACTTTCTAAAAGTACAGGTCTGCTCATGCCACTCCTACTAAATTAACTCCTGTTGATTATCTCCATTACCCCAGGATTGAATATGAAATCCTGTTTGGCTTTCAAAGCCTTTCACAACCTGGCCTTGTCCTACTTTTCCAGTTTACTTACACTTTGGTTCCCTCCACATGCTCTGTGATTCAGCAACATGGGACTTTTTTTTTTTGCTATTATTTGAACATGATATGCTACCTCTCAACTCCATTTCATTTCACTAGCCCTCCTTCTTGGAGGAATACTCTGGAATGCTCTCCCTGTCTTTGCTTCCTGGCTTCTTTTAAGGCTCTCAGATCTTACCTTTTACTGGTACATTCCTCTCCCTCCTCCACTTATAATTCCTTCCCACTGAGATAATCTCTAGTTTACCTCATATATATCTTGTATGTTTATAATTGCATGTTTTCTTCTTCATTAGACCATGAGTGTCTTGAGTGTTCCTTGAAGACTTTTTTTTTTTTATAGGTCTCAGCTTTCTTTGTATCCCAAGTGCTTATCACAGTGCACAGGCATTTGGTTCTTAAAAAATGCCTACTGAGGGCAGCTGGGTAGCTCAGTGGAGTGAGAGTCAGGCCTAGAGACAGGAGGTCCTAGGTTCAAACCCGGCCTCAGCCACTTCCCAGCTGTGTGACCCTGGGCAAGTCACTTGACCCCCATTGCCCACCCTTACCAATCTTCCACCTATGAGACAATGCACCGAAGTACAAGGGTTAAAAAAAAAATGCCTACTGAATGACTTTTCAAAGTGTTATCTGAATTAAAAGAAACAGAAAAAAGAAGGACAGATACATGGATGATGATCATGAAAAGGAGCAGATACGAGGAAAAATAAGAAAGTACAGTGGTGCAGAACCTTAGAATTGTGTAGTCTAGAATGAAGTTGGTCAATGGTGTCAAAAGTTGTAGAGAAGTTGTCAAGAAGTTGAAGACTGAGAAAAGATGATTAAATTTGTCAATTAGGAGATCACTTGAGAGGGAGCAGTTGCAGTTGAATGATGAGGTCAGGAGCCAGACTTCTGGTGTTTAGAAATGAGTAAGAGCACAGGAAATGGGGGCATTGAATGTAAATGACTTTGTCAAGGAATTTGGATGATAAAGGAAGGAGATATACAAGAGAATAGCTAGTAGAGAAAGTAAGATCTAGTAAGAGTTTTAAATCTGTCTTCCTGTCTCCATTTTCTACCTTCTCCAATCTATCCACCACATAGTTGCCAAATTGATATTCCTAACAGCATGGATTTGATCATGTAATTCTTCTGATCAAGGACCTTCTTGACCTCCAGGATAAAATACATAATCAAGTTTCAGTATCTTTTTCTATACCAATTTCAAATGACTCCCTTTCAAGTGTTCTACATTCCAACTGAAATGGCCTCATGTATAACATTTCAATTCCTATTTTTGTGATTTTACATTTGCTGCCCACCCCACCTCACCTCAAACCTGGAATTTCCCCCCTTATTATCTCTGACTCTTTGAGATTCAGCTTAACTACCACTGCCTAGAAGAGACCTTTCTAAACTCCATCCCCACCCCCACTCACCCCCTACCCCTGCCCAACTATGCTGTTCATACTCTCCCACCACAACCAGAAATTTATCTTCTTTCTCTCTCTCTCTCTCTCTCTCTCTCTCTCTCTCTCCCTCCTTCTCTCTCTTTTTTAATCTCTCTTTCTCTGTAACTTAACTCAGTTTGACCATGATTGAGTTGCTTCCAAAGTTGGACTGTAGTTTCCATTTTTTCCAGACTCTGGCTTAGGGTCTTGCTATGCATTTCTGGACCAAACTGGTCCTATGCCCAAGGATCAGCAGTAGCCACCTTGGTTCTGAAGAAGCAAAACTAGGGTGACCAGTACATCTAGCTCTTTTCTCAACTAACAGTGGTCACTTTGAAAGTAGGGTCAGCTTGGTTTATTATTTTTTTTTCTTAATACAGACTCCAGAAACATACAATCTTTTTTGCTGATCACTAGAAATTCATTATATGGTTTTAGTAGCCCTATAGTTTCATCACATTGATTGAAAGACTTCTTCACACCTCGTGGTTGGTAAGAAAACTTTACAGATATAGACAGACACAGACAGAGCCAGCCAGACACACACATACATACCTTTTTGGTGTTCCTTATCTTTCCTTGGCAGATAGATCATTTTGATTTCAAACTGGAAAAGGTAAATAAATGAAGAAATTATAATATACAGTTAGGTGGTCCACCCATAGAGGCGGTTTATCAATACATACATCTTGAACAGATAACATAGACAATTTTGGTGAGGAGGAAAAATAGGAGTTGCTTGAAGATACTGATATGCTATGGACAAGGCACTAAAAAAAAGGAAAAATTTAAAGATGCGAACAGAAAATGAAAAGAGAAAAGAGAAGCAAGATTGTAATTGAGCTGCTCTTCCATTTCTCTACTGTCAGTTAAGATCATCCCAGCTACCCCATATTATTTTTTCTTTGATCATCATTTCATAAATATGGCTAAAAAGCAATATGTTTTCTTTATCTACTTGAATTTTCCAGTGTGGTTTATTAGGCTAAATACTAAATTATGAATCTTATTTAGGGAGTTTTGAAGTTCCACACAAATAGCATCTTATTAAGTATTATCTGATTGTGTAATTGTCTATATCATGTAATGCTTTAATATAAACTATTCTCTCTTTATTCATTGCTTCACATGTATATTTTAAATACATACATCTAATAAGGTATCTTTTAAGTTTGTGCTTATGAAATATCTTATGCTTTACAAATGTGCTTTCTTCATATTTCTAGTTCTTTGTTACCACAAATAGTGTTGCTATAAATATTCTGATGTATATGGAGCCATTCTTCTTGTCACTGACCTTCTTTCTTAGCAGTTTATATCTAGAAATTGAGACGCAGAAATTTAGCAGATGAGAAGAAACTATGCAATTAACAATGAAGAGAATCAAACGGTAAAATATTCTCTGTGCTCATAAAAAATTTTTCCTTGTATCCTTCTGACTCTATCATGGGGAGGGCACAGTTGCTTTAGAACTCTGGAATCTCAAGGTTAAAAGATATTTTAGTCATCCTTCCTCTAATTCTAAGTTGTTTTCCTAAATGGTTGTACCAACTGTACCAATAATTTATTAATGTACCTCTTTTCACAATCCCTCCAAAATGATTCCCATATTTTGTTAACTTTGACAATTTTCTGAGTTTGAGGTGAAACCTCAGGGTTGCATTGATTTGCACTTCTCTTATTATTAGAGATTTGGAGTATTTTTTTCATATGATTGTTAATAGTTTGCAATTCTTTTGAGAAATGCTTGCTCATATTCTTTAATTATTTATTGGTAAATAGATTTTGTTCTTATGCATTTTTGTTAGTTATCTATATAGCTTGGAAACCAAACTTTTGTCTGAGAAATCTGATGCAAAAACTCTTTTTCCAGTGAATTGTTTTTCTTTTCATTTTAGATGCATTAATTTTATTTGTGCAAATGTATTGGCATCAGGTGACAGGAAACTTACCACAGTGACCTTTTCAGGTTAGAACTTCAGTACCTGTGTCTGAATCCTGAAGGAGCTGGGCAGTTATGAACAACTCTGGGATCACTCTGTTGATTTAACAACGGTTTATAGCACCAATTCTTGTGACTGAAGAGTGTAGTATAGAGAGAGGGGGTCATATAGTTTTTTCAAGCTTTGGCTGAGTTCTGAAAGCAGTTAGGGGTTTGGAATCTTGAGGGAGAAAGGCAGTTGGTTTGGGTCTCTGGTGGACAGAGGACTGAGATCAGCTGAGGGCTTCCTTACCGATCTGTACAATTGAAATTTAGCCTAGCTTTGAAATATTTATTTCAGAAATTGTTATTTTGGATAAAACCCTTTATATCTTCCTTCCCAATATTATTTCCTACCTTCCTTCCCTTCCCTTATATGTCTGTGGAGTTAATAAGGAGAGTAATTAGAGAGGCGTTCAAATCTGTGATGGGTTAACTATAAGTGACAGCATTAGATATAAAGAAACTAGGCAGTCATCATTTATTCCCTTTAGATATCAAGAGCACCTTGTAAGCTTGAGTTAAAGGCAGGTCCTTACTCAGACTCCATCTCTGACTCCCTTCCCCCACCTGAGGTTCCTGAGACAACTGTTAGGACTTCCTTAATCCACTTTCCTGTCAGATCATCCTTTTGAAAATAATAAACCCTTTTGTGTTTTAACAGACCTATTAGTATAATTTGTCAGTTAGTTATTAAGAGAGGGAAGAAGAGGGAAAGAATTAACACACTCTGGGCTTGAAAGGAAGCCGGGGTATCCATCTTGAAGGAAGGTGTAACTTCAAAACAAGTCCCTTCTTGTGAAATTAACTAAGCCTGTTGTTAATTTCAGTTTAGTCTATTTCCCTCAGCCTGTGTTTAAGTCTGAGTCCTGATCTATAAGCCCTGCTGTATTTGCCTGTTAGATTAATTCTTCCTCTCCCTGAAGATCTTATTCCTTCAGTGCTATACTCCTGACTTCAGTCCTATTATATCCTGAATCTCCTTATTCCAGCCTACTTGTAGACTAGATTTACTATCTAACAAATCCCTGATAACTTCTTTTAAAATTTCCTTGTACCACACACCTTTCCTCAAATTACCCTCATTACAAGAGTTACTGTAACCGATTTATGTTTACATACATCTTTACATTTCTATGCCAACATAAAATGGCATTTCTTTATAATGAACTCATGTCCAAAATAATTCTGTTGGCTACTATGATTACTTATATTTACATATGGGCTACACTCTTTCACTTTCTAGGTTCCTCTTTCATGGATCTCCTATCCCTTGCTCCTTGTATGTATTTATTATTGGCATATAAACGAGGTGTAGGGTTCAAGGCTAAGATTTCCTTTAAACTTTTGATTGATTCATTTTTGGTCTAGATTCTTACTTTTCCTTTACTTCCTCCACAATTCTTTCCCTAACCCCTTCTAGTTCCAAAGGCTTTCTCTACTATCCTCTTCCATGTTAACAATTTCTGCTAATGTAATATGGATTGTAAGTAAACTCTTCCCTTAACGTACAATTTTGTAAGCACTCACACACACAAAAAAATGGCAGGAAAAAACCAAACATAATAGGTATTTTCTAATGGAGGGATGATTTGTATCTATATAATGGAAGAAATAACATCTAAAGGATCTTACTTCACAGAGCTGTTGTGAAATTAAAAAGAAATAATGTTTTGTAAGGATTAAGATGCTATAAAATATATTGTTATTCATTATTAGACTTTAATGGTAGAAGAACTTCATTTCCAAATGCAATTAATTTTATTTTCCTATTAAGGAAATAATTTCTGTAAATTATATCTAAAATAAATTAATTATATACTTTAGTTTTGCTTTGGCAAACATTAAGGCAATACAGGCATAATTTACATATGTGAATGATAATGATCCTGGAAAGTTGCATACACTTAAATTCTATACAAAGGAAAATATTTTGCTTACTAGGTGTGCTTGCTATTTAAAGGAATTCACTTGTTGGGTGAAGAATTCATTTGTAATTCATCAGTCACCCTTCATTTGTTTAACTTCTAGTTTTTATAGCATTTACAGACAAATATTTTAAGGATATATACTTATCTTACAGTAAATTATACTTTTACATGAAATGACAGTGAATTATTAAGATTTTGGTCAGATGGAGTAAAGTTTTTTTTGTTTTTTTTTAAGGTCGAGACAAAGGAAAACATCTAGATGGTTGGAAGTTAGTCTGGGGTGGCCATGAGAATTGAACATTCATGAATTGAGGCCTCTGGAGAAAGTCAAAGTTAAGTAAGCAATGAAAACAAACCTGGCTAGAGAATCTGGCTAATTAACATCTCTCATTTCCACACAGAAATAAATACAAGCAGAAAACTGCATTTCACAAGATAGCCTGGGGATTTATGTTTCCTAATTTGTGTTTTTTGTAAACAGTATAATATTTGTAATATGTAAAGCAAAAATAACAAAGAAGCATTCTTTTATCATCATAGACTCCCAGGTAATTATTTTGTTTGGGCAGTAGTAATATACATGGAATACATATTTGTATGCATATAATGTGTATACATTAAAAAATAAAAGCTTCTTATATAATGATTTGATCAAGATATATAGGCACATATGATGTTAATTTAAAAAAACACATAACAGAATCTGAACTAAATGCAAGCAAATCCATTCAAAAAGTGAGGCCCAAAACACTAATACAATAGGAAGTGAGCGTACAGTGATGAGAAAATTCATATTCATATATTAACCCAATTACTGAACTTACCTTGCCACTATCGAATACACTGTAGGTTTAAAATGCAATTTCATATCTTCCTATCCCAAGTGACATAGAAGATGATAAAAATGAAAACTTTGTTTCCCCAGGCTAGAATACAAAGCTTACAATATTTGGACAAAGTATGCAATCACACACAAATCATTATTTAAGACTAGAAATTCTATTGCATATACACACATGTTTATATATTGCATATATGTAAATGCAATAAAAGATATATTTACCCAGGAGAAAAAATTAACTATCTTTCAGTTATTATAAAATTTTTAAGAAGCACCCCTGCTAATGAAATGCAAAAGGAGAACTAGATAGGATGGAAAGAAATTTTAAAATCCAGTTTTTGGGTCAGTGTCTATATAATATATTGAAAGCATAATTTCATTTATTTGTCCTATAATACTACCTATATGTACACATACATACTCATCTTCATATGAATTAATAAAAAGAAATTAGAACGTACAAGTAATTTATAATATTTGAAAGAAAACAATAAATTTTAAATTTTAGTAAGAGAATAAAAAGGATTACAAACTGCTGTTTTTGTGATATATCATACTTGAATGTGTTAAATTACCTTGGGAACCAAATTGAATGTGATTTTGAGTTCTTGAAGGTAAATTGAGGCAAGTCTACCACGCTGGAGAGAGTTCAATAATAGAAATTATATTGGCTGTCTGAGAATTAGCCTTGCTAAATGAGAAGCTCATCATGAGCAATTTGGGCACCTGGAGATAAGTTGGATATGGTTATGGCAACTTAACGAAATTTCTACTAAGATAGAAAGGTGGTTGTGATCTGCATCTAGGAACAGAGAAGTTGTCATACGGACCACATCATGGGACCCCATAAAAATGAAGCATGTATTAAAGTAATATCTGCAAAGATCAATAATAAAAATTTATATAAATTCTGAAAGTGGGGTGTACTTCTCTATTAAGGAGTTTACAGTCTAGTTAGGGGACAGAGAATATAAAGGTACTATAGTAAAAGGTAGATTATGATGAGCAGTAACAATTAATATGTACTTAATAAGTATCTACTATGTATCTAAGCATTGAGGAAACAAAGTTAAAAATGAAAGTCACTTCCCTTAAGGAGCTTATACTCTATTGGGAGAGATAATACGAACATATAGAAATGTGCCCTAAATCTTAATAAACCCCATTTCCTTCAAGGGCTATGGATACTGTTATTGTATCTCTGAGACAGACTAGAATCTTGAGGGGATTGGCAATTTAACTGTCTTCTGCTGACTCTTACTGGTCTTGGCTGGAGACAGACTGTGTTAGGGACTGAAAGAAAGGACTAAGAGAAATTCATTCCTGAGAGAATGAGTTAATATTTGAGAAGGACTAAAGAAGTATATTCAGAAAGAACTGATTTTAATGTATGTTGTGGAAAAAATTTTTCCTGAGAGTGCTGAATATTTAGACTATGTTTACAGAATTGAAGAGAAAGCCTGCAATTACAGTTGATAGTCATAGGTGAATCTAGTTATTATTTTTGTCATTGTGATTATGCTGCTGAAATATTTAAATACATCTTTATATTTTTTATTACTCTGCTATCAAGTTGTAAAGCTAGTAAATGTTAGAAATAAAGAAATCTCTGTACCATCATTCTGAGCTGAAGATTTGAACTTTAATTGTGGCCAATTAAAGCTGGAGGTCTTACCATGCCCAGTCTGTGGCAAAGACCTCCTTTAGATGTTCAACAGTATGTTTTATAGATTTTGGACAATTAATTAGCATAAGTCATTAACATATAACATTGATGTTTATTGAAACTTATGAGATTAGGATGTCTGGGAAACAGGAGAAAAAGCTTATGGGAAAAAGACTTTCTCTGATTTCTATGGAGAGAGATGATTTCTTTGATTTTTGAGGAAATATCAGAACACATCTCTTGACTGCCTTAGAATCATATTAATAAAAGGAATTAGTCAAGGAGAAGGCTGCAGAGTGACAAGAGTGGGTTGTCTGCTAGTGAAATGCTTACAATATAAAGGTCACAAAGGGAACTAGTTAGCCTCCTGAAGCTTGCCACAAAATATACACAGAAATCACAGCTTAAGAACCTTCTTTATGAGGGCCTTTCTGAGGCACCCCATCTGTTCTTACAAACCCACTATGTGCCATACACATATTGATTCTGTAAATATTTCTGCATATAAATATTTCTTATTCAATAGAAAATGAGCTCTTAGAGGTCAGTCACTTATCTGTTTTGTCTCCTAAATAGACTGTATTGAGGGCAAGGATCTATGTATCTATCCTCAACTCCCAGAAGAAGTACTTAAATGTTTGTTGGTTTGTTCTTCAATGGACTTCTAGTTAAATTGGGGCTTTGTTAAGTAACCTGTCTATAGGCATAAGTGAAGAGATACAATAGGTTCTTTCATGTACTTCTTGTAATAAATGCCTTTCAATAGAAGCCAAAGAGAATTTGTCTTATATGAGATTCTCTGCCTTACTGGATGGTATAATAAGTATGCAGTCTAGGCTCTTGCACACAACCATAGTTTACATGAAAGAGAAAACTAACTCCAGGTATTACCTATTACTGAAGGAGGAGACTAAAACCATGGTGAGTGCTCAGAATTGAGGATTTATTGATGTTGCTTTAACATTAGTTCAAGGAATTGTGCATGGTGACTTCTACAATGTCATCGGCTTTTATTTACATCAGTAACCTTAAGATCTTTCATTTCACAATTTCTACTGACACCCCTTCATTAAGAATTTCAATTTTTGCAAGCCCACAGTTCTTTTCCCTCCAACGAATAAATGAAACAAAGCGGGGAAAAAGCATTTATTAAGGTCTTACTATGGGCAAAGCACCATGCTAGATATTAGGGATGCAAATAGAAAAAGAACCTCTAAGCCTTCTCTCAAAGAATTCACATTCTAAAAGGGGGAGATAGTGATGGAATACTATTGTGCTATAAGGAATGATGAACTGCTTATTTTCTATATGAACTGGAAAGACCACCATGAATTGATGTGGAGTGAAATGAGCAGAACCAGGAGAATATTGTATACAGAAACCGAAACATTATGGGACAATCAAATGTAAGACTTTTCTACTAAGAGCAATGCAATAATCCAGGACAATCCTGAGGGACTTATGAGAAAGAGTGTTATCTACATCCAGAGAAAGAATTTTGGGAGTAGAAATCTAGAAGAAAACATGTTATTTATCACTTGTTTATAGGGGTATGTGATATGGGGTTTTGGTTTTAAAGAATTGCTGTTTTACAAAGATGATTAATATGGAAATAGTTTCAAGTAATAATATATGTATAATCCAGTGAAACTGCTTATTTGCTCTGGGAGAGGGGAGAGAAGAAGGGAAGGTGAGAACATGAATCACATAACCATGGGAAAATATTTAAAAATAAATAAATAAAATTATATTTAAAAAAGATAAAAGAGGGAGATAACATATAACATTTTCAGCTACAAAGTCAAGTGGGAAGGTCTCCTGGTCCTTAGGGTACAATGGCAAAAAACAGTTGTAAATGAATCTTCTTTAATGTTATTTCCCTTGATAACATCTTATACATTGGTTAAATTGTATGACAGTGCATACATATGTACATGTACATAGGAATATACCCATCTAACCCCAGAGCCTTTATGGTATCCCATTTAGCCATAGCTATCATCTTTCAGGCCATCACTGTGCCCTGATATTGTTTTTTACTTTGCCACCCATAGTCCACAGCTTAGAAGGCAAACTAAGAGAAGGTAATGCATATTTCTAGAGGAGGGGAAAAGGAGAGGGATAGCAATAATAAGTTAACATTTATACACAGTGTCCCAAAAGCCTAGTAAAGTTTAAGCATATAAGCTGATATTTAAGCTTATAGTGTTTCAAGGTTTGCAAAATACTTTATAAGTATCTCATTTGATCCTCCCAACAGCCTAGTAAGGTGGTGCTATTGTAATCCTCATTTCACAAATCAGAAAACTGAGGCTGAAATATTAAATGATTTGCTCAGTGTCTTATAAGGTATGTAGGTATCCAAGGCAGGAATGAAACCTTCAAGTTAAGTGCTCTATCCACTGTACCATGATGCTGCCTCATGAATCATGAGTGCGAGGCCAAAGCATGCTGCTCCTTTAGGAAAAGACGGTGTAAGTTAGAACAAGCTGGATGAATAAAGTTTGTGAACTGTTGGAAAGAGAAGTGAGTAGCATGGATTGTAGGACATTCAGATTTAGAGCTGGTAATGATAAAAAATAATTTGGTTAAGCGCCCTCGTTTTACATATACCAGGGACTACACATCTCATTCTTCCTTGGTACAAGAGCAGCTGATGCTGCCCTTCCCAGTTTTTTTTTTTTTGGAGATCTTTCAAGAAGTGGTTCCAGGGCAGTTTAAATAATGACACCCAGCTGTTCCCAGGAAAGATGGGGAATAGAAAACAAGGGCTGGGAAGGAGTGTTGTGTTCCCCTCAACTTGGAACCAGTGCTGATGCACATTGTTTAGATATGGAGAAAAGAAGAGATAAATGAATCACTGTAAGCTAGAGTCAAAAATAATAATAGTTGTTCAGTTATTTGTTATCTGATTCTTCATGACCTGATTTGGGGCTTTCTTGGCAAAGATACTTAAGTGGTTTCTCATCCCCTTCTCCAGGTCATTTTACAGATAAGGAAAATGAGGCCAACAAACGACTTGAGTGACTTGCCTAGTTATTAAGTATTTGAGGCTGGATTTGAATTTGGGGAGATGAGTTTTCTCTTATTGAAAATGGCTGAATAACAAAACAAAACAAAAAATAAATAAAAAAAGATAGAGAAATCGAGATATTCCTAAGCCCTGGGAGACTACAACTCCCAGGACTCTCTCTGCTACAACTTCCCCTGACACCTCCCACTTCTTTTGTGGGAGGTGTCAGAGAAAGTATAAAAGGGAAAGTTTGGCACCTTATTTCTCTCTCCACCCTGGAAGCAGCACTCTCTACCCTGAGACCCTGATCTTTCGTCTATTTTCTTTTCTATCTACCTCCTAGTTTTCCCTAGACCTTTCCCTTTCTAATTAAAATAAAACCTAGCTATTCAAACCCTAAAGTTGCTCTCTGATCATTCATTTGAAGGCTCTGGTCAATTTCCCCCTGCCAGGGCTGGGACCTCTACCTTCCTTTCCCTTCCTCTACCTTCCTCTCTCCTTTCTCCCATCCATCCTACCATCCTACCTTCCTCCCTTCACTTTCACCACACAGTGTCCAAGTCTTTCTGTTTAGCTGGGAACCTTTCACACAATAAAGAGGAAACTGAGATAGGGAAAGAGACTTGTTGATAGTTACAATGATAGGAAATGGCAGAGCTAACAGTCAAAACCAGAACCTATGACTTAACTTTAAAGCTTTTTTGACCAAGCTATGATGGCGGGTAGGGTTGGGATAGTACTGTTGAATGTAGCTTTAGTATCCTAGAAAGCAACCCTGGACTGTGGGCAAGTGAGTTCAGGGCCTAACCTCAGTTCAGGAAATAATGAACTAGTAGGATGAGAAGACTGAGTGGATTTGATGAAGAACCAGGGCAAAACAATGCATTTTGAATCTGTCAAAGAATACAGAGTCATTAGCCTATGCTTATTCTACAAGTTAATTTTCTCTGCATGGTATGTATGCTTATTGATTGAACTGGAAATTCCTCTGCAAGTATGAAAATGTAAACCCATCTCAATGAAAGTCTTTTAACAAATCAGAAGTAGAATGAATACATGTTAATAGGCTCCCCTGTGGAAAGAAAAGAGAATAAAAGCACCAACAGCTCAAATTAAAAAACATTCCGGATCACAAAGAGAAGTAGGGCAAGGTTTTTTGCTGGTACCTGGCTAGGAGGAATTCAACTCATTCAACTTCTACTGGCACACCAGCTGGTAACTTTCAATGGCCAATAAAAGCAACCTGAGGTACTCTATTCATAACAATACAAAAAAATACATAACATTTGATTAGACTTTCTGATGTCATTTTATTTTCTATGTTTGCTAACATGTAGACATGAAGCATTCAAAAGATACTGTTAAAGTGAATAAAAAATTTTAAAGAAACCTGAAAAATAGGAGCATTAGTATTTGTAGTCAGGAATATCATTACTCTGCTAGAATAGTATTAAAGATATTTATTACATTAAAATATGTGAAAACATCTGCTTAGAAAATAGCTTTTATTAATACCAAACAGAAATGTTTTCCTCTTAAATGGTTCTCCGGGAATATCCAATATCATTTAGGAAAGTGCTGAGAACACAGTCAATGAGTCCACACTTGTCAGTACTGAACTTTCCATTATGGTATTGCTCAATTAGTACTATTCTTTCCAAAACAAAAGCTTACTAAGTCCAGTGTAAAGTAATTAGCATCCTGTCAAATGTCTCCAATAAAGAATGGGATGTTGTGCTTAACGACTTATTAAGGAATTCAATATGTTCAATACTGATAATATAGCAAAGAACACTTTGCCATACTTAAAAAAAACACAAAACCAAAAAAAATCCCTTATTAGTTGTTATAAACTATTAATAACAGTCAAAGCCAAATTTCACATGTTGAATAAAGCCTCAATAAACTTCTTAATATAATAATCTCAAAAGGTTTTCCTACTCATAATTTATTAACTTGCAATGCAGTAATTTCCTTAATACATTTTTTCCTTTAGAACTTAGTAATTTTTCCTACAGGAAATAAGTTTTCTATATCTGCAGGGAAGGATGGTCCAATAAAATCAATTGTGATTTTTTTTTTTTGGTGGTGTAGGGTTGTTCTGGACAGAGATGGAATATTCAGAGAACTTAACAATGTAATGTGTTATCACTCCACTACATTTCCTTCATCTTCCCATTCCTTTCATTATATCTATTTACTCTCTTTCAGGTAGAGGTGATGGTCCTTGATGTAGGAAATGACTGAGTCTGGAAGCAGATATTTCACGCTCTGCCCTTGGTACAGGGCTTGTCTTATGTATGTGGCACTCAAATCACTCTGTACAGGATTCTTGACTAAATGTATATTATGCCGATTCTGTGTTAAAATGGTTGATTCAGAGATATATTGTTGAATGTCGTGGTTAACCCTGCTAATACATACTAAACCAAACTTTTCAACTATTTCTTGGATGTGTTCATCTTTCCAGAGGTTGGGTATTTGAAATGTCTTCAGGACATCTGCACCACAGAGCAGCTTTAACTCAGGAACAGCTGAAAAAACAAGGAGATTCACTGTGAAGTCAGGAGACATTGTTTTAAAGATAATATCATATTTATTTGGACAATTTCATTTTTTTACTCAAAGTATAGAAGGAACTCAGATGTTTTCATCTTTGTGTTGTTAAAAAATATAAAAAACATACAAAGACCTATAGCTGTATTATATGCAAATTTAGTTAATTTCTCATTTAACACTTGGAAATAATATACAAGGGAAAGGAGAGAATATCTGATTATAGTTTTGAAGTAAATTTAGTTCTATCCAACAAATGTTTATTAAGAATCTATAGTAGGGACAGGACACTATGCTAATTTCTGGGGCTCTCATCATCCTTAAAATTGAATGGGGGGAGATGGAAAAGAACACAAATAACTTTAAAAACAAGATAAATGTAAAGGAAAGGTCCAGGAAAACTTGTCTAAAAAATTTGAGGGAGGAAGCCAAAGTCAACCTTTGCAAGAGAAGACAAATAGTTTTAGTCCAAAGCAGTAATGGTGTTTCACTGTGTATGCTTTCCTATTAAAAGTTAAGGATACTCTACATTTATAGGCTCAATCATATCACAAGAAATATCATGATGACAAAAAAAACCACTCAGCCTCAATTACTGCCCATTTGTTTCTAGCATTATTTTACACAATGAAATCCCAATAGGATCAAAGAATCTGGGCAATTCCCTGGAGTTTGTTCTATTGATATGTGTTTGTTATATGCATTTTAGCCACAGGATGTTTAGAAGCACATCCAGGTAAGCTGCTATTATCTCAGCATAGCTCTGTTTCCTCTTGTTTGCAATATCATGAAGTACAAAAATAAATATGATAAAAATGAATTTATCTTTTAAAATTTGCTTTTAAAAGTGAAGTCATCCTTTCTTTCTTTCATAAAGTAATTCCATCCCCCAAACAATATACTTCTCATTACATTGCCATGCTAGAGTGTACTAATAGGAAGGTGTAGCCTTTAAAGATACTACTGCATATACTGGGGTGTGTGGGGTGGAGAGAAAGACCTCGTTCAAAAACTAGACATGCTTTACTAATATTCTTTAAATCCTCATAAAATATTCTTGCTAATTTAGAATGTGCAGTGATTTGGACACAGCTTAAGTTGGCGCCTACTTTTGTACCATCTGTGTTATTGAAAAGGTTCTGTTTAGGATTGCAAAAATTATCATGAGGGAGAAATTTAATTTAGTTAATAGGGAAAACTATGAAAAACCTTTTGCAGAATCATTTATCTATCATGAATGGATTAATTACCAATGATTCTTATCTCTCCATTAAGGCATGACTTCTACTTGGATATTTGGTTAGTTTCTAATATATGTACTCAACTTGAGAGCAATACAAATGATGCTAAAGTAGTCCATAATTCATACTTTTCACTATTTCAGACTGGCAATCAATAAACATGTGTTGATGAGAAACATATTAGAAAGAGCCCTGACTTGAGATTTGAACCCACTAGCAAGTCACATCATATCTTTGAGCTTTGGTCTACTCACTTATAAAAAGATAGAATTAGATTACATAATGTCCAACCTCTCTTCCAATTCTGTGATTCACTGGTCTAAATTTGCCAGATTTTACTCTCTTGCCATTGTAAAAAGAGAGATATCTGTTGTAAACTCTTGGGGGTAATTTGTATGAATTATGATTGCGAGGTAACAGATACTATCTTATTTATTAGTATTTCCCTGTCTGTTTCTTGTTGAAGGAAAGCAAGGGTAGATATCTAGTTAGTCCTAGGTAGTGTGAGAAGGCTGAAGTCCACATATCAAGTTTCCTGATTCCTGAATGTGAGATAGGAAAAACGGAACAATAGAATAATATGCTAAACCAAGAAAGTCTTAGTAAAGGTTTACTCCAGAGAACTAAGTGTAGAAGCAATTAAATTTATTTTAATTACTCTCCTAAAAACTTTTACTTAGTGTGTTAGGAAAACATCACAGTGTAAAAAACACTGGGTCTGTAGGGGACCCATATTCAAATTCCATTTCAGATGTTTTGTACTTGCGAGACATTGGATAAGTCACTTAATTTAGCTCAGCCTCAGTTTCCTCATCTGTAAAATGAGGGAGGTGAACTAGATAGCTGCTAAAATACCTTCCATCTCTAGAGTCATGATTCTATGATCTTGGGAATGTGTGTGTGTTTTTTTGCCTTTGAAACACTATAGGAAATTAATTCTTGGGGGCACCTGGGTGGCTCAGGGGATTGAGAGCAACAACTGGAGATGGGAGGTCCCAAGTTAAAATCTGGCCTCAGACACTTCCTAGCTGTGTTACCCTGGGCAAGTCACTTTACCTTCATTGCCTACCCCTTACCACTCTTCTGCCTTAGAACCAATTCACAGTATTGATTCTAAGGTGGAAGGTAAGGGTTTTTTAAAAAAAGAAAATTCTTAGGGTTAGAAATACATGGAAGAAGAAAAGAATCAAATATTGAGACTAAGGTGTCCAAAGACAGTGGCAATAGTAGAGGCAGGGGAAGAATAATTAGAAATTTAATAAGAAATCAGGATGCTTGTGCAAATTAGAAATCTTTGGGTTTAGGCCTCTTAACCCAAGCAAAGGACCCAGAAAGTCAGGAAGCCCAGTACCTTATTTCAGTGATCACAGAAGATGAGGAATGAAAAGTGAAGATTCAATAAAATTAAAAAAAACATGGGACAAAGACAAGCTCCTCGCATCAGCTCTGAGTGGAGAAGATAGTGCCCAGGAAATTTAAATGTGGAGCAGTGAGGCCTTTGGGCTGGATTATAACATCCTTCATGAATAAATTAACAAAAATGCATTCATTAAGCACTTACTAGAAGCAAAACATTGTGCTAAACACTCTGGATGAAAATAGAAAAGCTAAACAGTCCCTCCTGTCAAGAGACTCATATTCTAATAGAAGGAGACAATACATATAGGAGGCTGCAAATCAGATGGAAGGGCTCCATAGTCTCTTGGGTGAAGTGGTGACACTTATGTATCATCTTTAATGTTATTTTCACTGATAAAAAATATATCTAATTCTAACATCAGGCTATCAGATAGTGCTTTATAACTCCTTTAATTATATGTGCACACTCTAGCCTTTAATCTTTAAAATATTCAGATAATTTCTAGGTAGATCAAGCATTGGGGAGTAGAGTGTTCCTCTAATGCATTGTGATCCTAGGAAAATCACTTTTATCTCTTCTGGCATAATTCTTCCTTTCCCACCAAAAAAAGGATACTTACTTCCAATATGAAACTGATGTTTAGGCTTGGGTATTATTCAATTAAGTTAATGATGAAAATAAAGGAGAATGTGTCCCAAATATTGCCTATTAGGTAAAAGAGCACCCAGTAGCACATCAAAGCTCCCGTTAACAGTGACAGTCCTGCCTGTTCTACAATGGCAAGTAGTACATTACGATGGATTGCCTCTAGCAACTAAGCCAGCCTCAGATTTCAAGTCTGCGAAAAACCATCATCCATCCTAACAAAGGAATTCAAATATTTCCTATGAAATTCTTCAGACTGAGTAGCTTCTGCTTTTCAAGCTCAAGAGAACAAATTGCTGGTGTTGCAAAAAGACGACCAATATAACTTGTCCTAAAGGCAATAAAGTGAAACAAATATAATGTCCTCAGTGTTCTCTGGCAGCTCACTAAATAACAACAATGAAAGGCTGCATCCTCAATGGATAATGGTCCTAAAGCCCGTGGGCCTCTGCCTGGGCTACAATTCAAATGAGTACAAAAATCTGCAGTCTGTGCCAAAGAATGTGTGCCATTTTTTCAGATGTTTTGTTTGGTGGCCCCAAATCAATAATGGACACTGAAATGAATTCTAAAACTCGGTGGTGTCATGCAGAGAAGGAGAACAGGTTAGCTAGAAGAGCAACAGCTGCCAGCAACCTACAGGATGTGGCTGGATTCTTGAAAATACAAGGCTGCCATTAGATGAAGTCAGGTAAGTGAAGAAGAGAAGGAATGGTGGAGAGGGAGAGAGAGGGAAAGGAAGAAGGTGAGGAGGGAGAAGGGAAGGGAGGGAGAAGGGGAGAGAGAGAAAAAGTAAGAGATAGAAATAGACACCCAGAGAGAGAGAGAAAGAAGATAATTTGAAAGGCAACAAAGTCATTCATGTAAGGAGACTCAGTCTTGGAAAACAGCATATTCAATTTAAAATGAAACAAGACCAAGTGTTTCTTCCTATAAAAAAGGAAAAGAAATACAATCTAGTACATGAAGCTAAATTCAGCAAAGTAACGAAAGAGGTGAACACATACTTTAGAGAATCATATATAAGAATCAAGGGGGACAGTGAAGGGACTTAAGATATCATCAATCTAGAAGCTTCACGAGCTAAAGTAGGACAGAGTTCAGAGATGAAGAAGAATATGTAAGTGAGTCTAAGGAGGGCAGCAAATCACAGAAATGATGGGAGAAATACTTCTCCTGGCAGCAAGAAAATGAAGCTGCAGAAAGTAATATGCTACATTCATGTGGAAGAGGGATTAGACTTGTTCTGCTTGCTCCCACAGGGCAGAAGTAGGATCAATGGGCAGAAACTAAAAAGTGGTAGGTTTTAGCTCAATATAAGGAAAAACTTCCTCACTATGAGAGCAAGTCCGCTGACTCTGAAAGTAGTACATTAACTGTAACTGGCAGAGGCAGGATGACCACTTGACAAAGAATGTCATAAAGGAGATTCATAATTTCCAAGGCACTAGGTTTGTAGCCAGGTAACATGAACTAAATCCCAGCTCTACCATTTACCACTGGGGTGATATTGGGCAAGTCACTTTAGCACACTGGCTCTAAAGTCCATCTTTTGTAAACTAAACTGGACCAAGAGATCAGTAAGGTCCCTTTTGGCCTTAATTCTATGACCTTTAAAGTCCATTCCAAAGTCTGAGATTTCATGAGAGCAGACTTGGAGGCAGATAATAAAGAGAAGAATGTTCTTTTATTATTCATCATCATTCTACATTCCTCTTCTCTCTACCTTCTCTGAACTGCCATAGCATTTTGTATCTTTAATCACATTTCACATTCTACCTCATATCAGAGTTATTTGTAGAGATGTCTTCTCTTTCCTGCTATGCTACAAGTTCTTTGAGATCAGGGAACCCAACTTAGTTTTAGTTGTATCCAGCTTAGAGCCTTGAATAGTACTTTGCATATAGTGGGGACTTAAAACGTATTTCCTGAATAAGCTGAGCAATAGAATACCTGATGTATTTAGCAGGGATTTTAAATGTATTACTATTACATACCATATGTAATGCTATGTAATATTTCTCATTACTTTGTACTTTTAGGATCAGAGAATTTTAGGTTTAGAGCCAGAAGAGATCTCAGATCAATTCTCTTATGGTATAGAATTCAAAAATCAACATTTCAGTAAGAATCAACTCAACTCATTTTATTATGGATAATAATTCAAAAGCAGAATGAGTTAGATTATTCTTTCCTTTTAAAGAAAGCCCATTCTCCCAGAAAGGGGCAGTAAGACTGTCAGAAAAGCTACTCAGACATAAGCACCTAATTAAAAGAAGTTTCACCCACTGAAAGCCACTGAGTCACAACTAGAGAATCTCTGGGGTTGCATATTTTTCTTGGGGCACACATAAGAAGTCGAAGTCTGAGGTTCTTCCCCTCCAAGATGGCAACAGTTCTTGTCTTCAGTAAGATTCCATTCCATTAGGCATACCACACAGACATATATGCATAACACAATATAAATATAAGGTAATTGTTTGGGAGAGGAATGAGTGGGTTGGGGAAAACAAGACAGATCTCATGGGAAAAGATGGCCTTTGAGCTGACTTCTAGGGATTCTAAGGGGTGGGAGGAAGTGGGAGTGTTATTTTAAGCAAAGGAGGGGCCAGTCTTTACAAGAATGAAAATAATGGATATAATATCATGTGTGAAAAAAAGTGAGAAGGCCACTTTGGCTTTTGGAGTATGTGAAGGGGAGTAATGTTTAATAAGCCAGGAAGATAGGTTAGAACCAGTATAAATGAATATTTAAAATGGATCTTACACAGGATTATAGGTCAGGGTCTAGAACTCGAAGGGACCTCAGAGGCCATCTAGTTCAATCCTCTCATTTCACAGATGAAGAAAGTGAGGTTCTAGGAAATTTAAATATCTTACCCAAGATTATACAGATAATAAAAGTCAGAAGTGGGAGCTCTTTCCTTTTGGGAGGATTGTCTTATCAGAATGCCTCCCTAAATGTACCTTGTGAGATTTAAGTCATGCTTTGTAAATACTGTAAAAATCCTGGGAATTAACAGGAACAAGAAAAACTCATATATTAAATACTATCATAATTAAAATTTATGTTTGGAATTTCAAAATGTTTTAGCACCTACTTAACAAATTTTATTTTGAAGGGCCAGTTCGGTCTGTGAAATGCATATTTTCATTGTTTAAAATCATAGTAATATTTTATTCCCAATAAAAGATTTTCATTCCAGGATTTTTGAAGCAACAACTATCAACATCCCCCCTCCAAAAAAAAACCAAACTAATAATTAAGTGTCTATGTAGAAGCGCCTTGTCCATTTTACAGCTACAAGTGCTATTTCTTTTGATAAGCTAATTAATTCCAAAGCAAAGGGACCACTCTGCTCTACTCCTCAGTGTGAGAAGTTGTAAGGTCCCTGGGCCTACAGCCAGGAGACCTGAATTTGAACTCAGACTATGAATTCTAAGTGACCAGGGGTACAGTATATTGTATATGGTTTCTCTAACTCTCAGTTACCTTATCTGTAATATGGGGAGAAGGGTGTTGAATTAGAAGGGCTTCCAGATTTAGTTTTGTGGCCAGCATGACAACCTTGTAGGTGGGGAGGAAACTTTTTATACCTTTGGCAGACGTGGAAACTGAAGTGTCAGAAAATGGTGAAGTGATTTACCCACGGATTAGCTGCTGTTAGGACAGGATTCAAATCCAGAGCTCCTATATTCAAATCCACTGTTTCACTTAGCTTCTCAAAAACTTAAACTACTAGTGTTTGTTCTATAGTATTTTCTTCCTTTAAGAAAAAAAAAGTACTATTTACAGTAATGACAAACCTGTATAAGTCGGAGTTATGAAATCTTCAGGAGGTATTTCAGTGTCCACCTTGGAGTTTGTGACCTCTTTCCTTCTGGATAAGGATTTGAGCAATTCATTGTAGTGGTGTCTGTATTTTTTTTACAAAAAAAGTTTCTATATGAGCTAATCATCATAGATAATACAAAGCAATAACTTTTTAGTTTCAGACTTTAAAATCACCATTTGACTTTATTTCAGCTTTGAATGAAACAATTCATGAATACGTTATATTTATCATCTATTGTAAAATCTGTTAGGAATAAATTAAAATGAAACAGAATGTTCCAAGTCTTCCCTTTTAAAAATATTCATTGAATACTCTTCATTTTTCTAAGAACACACACCCCATTACAAGATTAGAGGAAAGACTTCTCAAAAAAGGATGTGGATTACTGAAAATATAGGCATCTATGGATTTAAGAAAAATCAAATACAAGTGACTTCTAATTGATAAATGGGTTGTATTTTAAAAAATTGTTAGTCTGCTTCTTGGAATTTTGAAGGCATCTCCCCCTATTTTGTGGGGAGCTAGAAATTCAGAAAAAAACATATTTAGTCTAAAATGTACCTAACTACAGCACTAAGCATATGCCATAAACTGAATCACCACAAATAACAATGTATTCATGAGAAAATGTGTTCGGAATTTCAGTATGGAATGTCAGAAATATGATACTCATCCTCCACCTCCATTACAACATTTATAGCAAGAATGAGGGGTTTCCTTATGGTTGTCTATTTAGGGTATCTTGGGGGAGAAAAGTCAGCCCAATGTGACTGGTAGTGGCAGGTGGTCTTGGATGGAGACTGGGAGAAAGAGGTGAGAGATTTGTGGGATGTGGGAGGGATGAGGAGTCAGACAGATAGGCAGGGTTTATGAGGTTCTGCTCAGGAAAAGAAGGATTAGGCTAGGGATAATAGAAGTAAAATTAGGATGGGAATGGAGTTAGTGAAGAGTAAGAGGTAGGATATTCCCTGAAATCAGTTAAACATATTTGTATTCTAAGCACCAAGCATAGTCCCTAACATAAAGTAGTTGTTTAATAAATGTTTACTGACTGACTGATGTTTCCAGATTCTCTAGTGGGCTGCTAGGCGACAGTAGTGTCCTTTTTCTTATACAGTTCACACAGAAAGTGATGCTCAATTTTTCCTATCCTAAATGATGTCTCTTTTAAAGACCTATCTCATAATTCAAAATCTCTAGGAAGCTTTTCCTGCTTATCTTTCTACCTATTTATTTCTCACAACACTTGAAATAATTTTTTGTGGTTCACCCATTGTCCAACTCTGCATAGACCCCATTTGGAGTTTTCTTGGCAGAGATAATGGAGCAGTTTGTCATTTCCTTCTCCAGCTCATTTTGCAGATGAGGAAATTGAGGCAAACAGGTTTAAGGGACTTGACCAGGATCATGCAATTACTAAGTATTTGAAGTCAAATTTGAACTCAGGTCCTCCTGACTCCAGGCTCTATCTACTACACCATCTAGCTGCCCCTAAGACATTTTACCCCTTCTGCATTTGTTGATCTTGTTCACATTGTATTTCATATGCATATGGGTTTTCATTTTCAGTGGAATTCTATATTTGCTTGCTAAGGTCAAGTTCTCAGTCTTCTGCTTTCCCAGAAGTTCCTAAAATAGGTCAACCCCACTTTACATAATGGACAAGATCATGAATTTAGGTAAAATAAATAATTGACAACATCCAATTCGGCAAACATTTATTAAGCAACAACTACATTTTAGGCAGTGGGGCTATGGAGACAAAAATAGACATTTCTCCTTTCAAAGATTATACATTCTAGTTCAATTATATTTTTCCCAAATAAATTCCATTTTTGTTTTGAGGATGACCCCACAGTGCTAGCCTAGATCTTAATCTAAAGGGCTAAATCAGAGTCAGAAGCCATTCTTCTTCATGAGATACCATAAATAACTGACCATGGAAGGGTTTCACTTTTTGATTGAACAGGATAATCTTCAATTGTCCTGTGTAATCTCCATAGCTTCCCAGAATTCCCCACCATGGAGAGAGGAAAAAACTGTTGAAAAAGCCAAACAAAACCTCACAGATGTAATCAACATTAAGCACTAAGTTTTCCATGAAACTTCATTGGATTGCTGTTTTATTGGAACCCATACCAAACTTCAGATGGCTAGCTACGCCCCCCTCCCAAAAAAGCCCAGTTCCTCAAATGGTCATCCCAGTTGTGTTCAAAAAGGTCTAAGTAGCAAGAAAGTTTCAAGAAATTCAATGTCCTCAAAACACTGACATATGCAGAATGGTACAGGTTTCACACAACCCAGTTTAATGAAAAGGGGAAGAAATTTGATCCAGACTCTGCTCCTTACCCTTTCCTGAACAAACTGGTAGCAAAATTAAGAGAAAAAAAAAGATAACAAAAATGTCCTCAAGTAACCTTGATGTATTATTTCAATGTCATGATGCAAATACTCTTTTGACTTCTATTATAGGATGCAAGGCAGAGACCCCCCCCCCTCCAAAATTAAATTCTATTCCTAGGCTAAAAATAGTATGGTTTAGGAATTTTAACATTATTAAACATTACCAATAAATATCACAAAGCAGTTTTTAATAGTATTGATTTTTAAAAAAGTATAAATAATAACTAGTTTTCTAAAATGTTATGTGCCAGTCAGGATATTATAAGACAACAAAGAAACAAACAATTGGACTTTAAGACAGAAGACCTGGGTTTAAATTCTGACTCTTAAAACCTAAGATAAGTGAATTTCTTTCCCTTTCTCAGCTTTGGTTAACATATTTGGAATATTTGAAAAATGGAACTAGATAGTATTTTTATTCCCCTTATTACAGGAGTGTTGTAAGGAAAGTCTTAATCAGCTATAATAATAATAGCAACTATTATTATTATGGAATAGAAAAATTGCATCACACATCTCTTTTAAAATCCTGACATCCAAAATTTACTGGGAATTGACACAGATGTACAAGACTAAGATTCTTTTCCCAATAAATAACTAATAAAAAGATAAGAAGAAATAATTTTAAAGGGAAAAACTCTCAAACTATGGACAATCATATAAAGACACGTAAATTAAAACTATACTTCAATATCACTTCATCCGTCAATTTGGCAATGATGGTAGTGTTTTTGCAAACTGTGAAGAAACAAATATTTATGTCATTGTACACTTAAGCTGTAAGGTTAACCCTAAATGATTAAAAGCAATTAATTTTTCTTAGCCAGTTACTAGGGAAATTTGGATTAAAAAAAGAATGAATCTTGGGTGTAAGTAATGTGCTTTGATAATGCTAAGTAGAAACAGCTAAAAATATGACAAACTTAATCACAGTCCATCTTTGCCTTCTGCTTTGACATGAAAATTACTACAACTACTGTGATCAATTTTAACTATTTAAGAGTGGAATATCTGCTTTGTTGATCCTTTATTGGCTATTTTCCTTATTTTACTCCATTAAGTCTTAAGCTATGTGAAGCAAGCCTGAGCTAGATGGGTTATCTGGACTACACAAAGGTTATATTAAATGTCTGTCTGTTTTAGACTGAATTCTAAAGCCATGTTCACCTGTCATTTTATTTCGACAGCTAAACAGAGACCAAGTATATGAATAACTGAGAGCTGACTATGTAATTCATCTTTTTACTTTTTTATATTGATAATTATATTTTGGTACAATAATCAGTATTAAACAACCCCCAAAGTTATAGAGATCAATACTCTATAACCAGAGACTAATCTGAGTGGCCTGGGTGGTTGTCTAATGCAAAGAATGAAACAGACTGGAAGCACGGCTTGTTAGCTCATTGTACTTCAAGCAATACTGAAGTAGCCACTTCATTATAAAGGAAATTAAAGATCCCTTTCCCCCAAAAGCCCAAGAAAGTTTCCCACAGTTACAGAGAGCAAGATTTTTACTATAGTCAAAACAAAAGCCTTAGAAGCCTTCAGGCGTAGACAAAAACCTATGCTAAACTATCAACTACATGTGTTATCTTTAAGTGGAGCCTGAGACATCTCCGTTAGGTCAGAAAGCCCCGTCAGTTTCTCGGCCTTGATGGTATTAAACAATTTTTTGAGCCTCATTATTTTACTTTAATTCTGGGCAAAATGCCCTGCCAAGGGTTCGGCCTTGGCTGTACTAGCCATCTGTGTTCTCTGGTAAAGGGGAACAGAGTTAGCCCCCCTCCTGCTGGAGTGCTTAGAGCCCATAGCTTTTTAAATAAGACTATATTGTATTTTGAAGGAAGGTGAGAATTATGAAAGGAATCAAAAGAGGAATCTCAAATTTTTATCTTAGATATCCCACACCTGTCTCATCCCGTAAATAGGGTGGAAAGATAATACACGGCTCTGCCGGTCTGTATTGATCTTTTGAGGGGGTCCAGATAAAAATATCTACTTGAGATTCTAATTTCTCTTAATAGCTCCCGACACAAAGTATCTTCTCTAAAAACAGTTAAGCAAAACTATGTAAAATCCTAATTGTGAATAATTTTCATTTTCATAGTTTATTATTTCTTAATAGTAAGTGTTTTAACTTGTCATTTGAGAATAAGAGTGATCATTGTATTTTATTTGATTTCTGTTGTTTTATAGCATACTCTTAATTTACATTGTTGTGGAACTATTTTCCAAATTCTTTTTCTCTTTGCATGCATTCATACAAGTCTTCCTCTGTTTATAGGAATTTTTTATATTGTCATTTCTTATGATATAATAATATTCCAATATATATTTTTTCACTTGTTCAACTGATTCCCAGCAAATGGAAATATACTTTTTTTTCTCCTTTTGTTACTATAATCAATGGTACTCTCAATATTTTGACCTATTTGTGTCATTTGTTTTTGCCACTGAACTTCTTGGGTTAAAAATCAAGGAAAGGGACCATTGGATCAAAGAGTACTGAATACATTTTAAAAAATGATTCCAAATTGTTTTCCAGAATGAGTAGACTAATTCATAGCTCCATGAACACTACAAATATAATTGTCTGTATCTTTTACATATATTTTATCAAAATTGCTAAATTGATGGATTAAGTGATACTGAAGTGTAATTTCTTTTACCAGAGATGTCAATTTCAATTTTTTCTGATCCATAATTTTCTTATTAAAATTGTTTTATGAATTTATTTGTACCATTTTGTTTGTGCAAAAGCTACAAAATTTTACATATTCAAAATTGCCTTTGATTTATCCATAAATCTTGTATAAAATTTTCTACCAAACTGTTTTCCATTTTTTCCTTTAGTTCTTTTCAAATAGAGAATAAGTAATTTGTTTTCTGAATATATCAAACACTCATTTGCTTCAAGGTCTCATTTATCAGATTGGTTCCACTGATCTACTTATTGACATTTTTAAACCCTAAAACCTTACCTTCTGTCTTAAATTGATACCAGGTATCAGTTCCAAGGCAGAAGAGCAGTAAGGTCTAGGCAATTAAGCTTAAATGACTTGCTCAGGGTCACACAACTAGGAAGTCTCTGAAACCATGACCTCCCATCTCAAGGCTTGGCTCTCCATCTACTGAGCTACCTGGTTGAGCCTACACTGATTTTTTTTTTTTTTTTTTGCCTTTAGTATCAATTTTTTTTTTGGCCTTCATTTTTTATTGTCACACAAAACACACTTCCATATTGATCGCTGTTTTAAGAACAACATAACCAAGTCATACATAACCAAAACCCCAAAATAAACCAAATATACACTGATGTAAAAGACCACACATAGTATCAATTCTTTTTTTATTTTAAATTTTATTTTACATGATTCTTTAATCAATACCAAATCTTTTTTAAAAATAATTACTCTTTTGATGACTTAAGGCTCCTTTCATTTTTAACATCATTTTCCTTTAAATTCTTGACATTAGATTCTTTCATATTAATATTATCATTTTGCCTTCTCAATGGTGTCTCTTTGTTTGACTGTTCATAATGCTAAACCTATATATTAATTTATACAGTCTTATCTTAAGTTGGCCTAGACTAGTCATGAACTCTAAATTCTCTCTCTAATTATTTAGTTCTTCCTTAAAACTATTTTGTAGATGTAGTAGAGATATATCTTTCTTGGTAAGATAACTACTCTATATATTTTATGCACTTTGTCATTTTAAATGGCATTTCTATCTTTCCTGACTTTTGTGGTAACGCAAAGAAATGTGAATGATTTTATGAACGTATTTTATATTTTGATACTTGGGTAAATCTATTAATTGTATCAGTTATTTTCTTTGTTGATTTTTCTAAGACTTTTTAAGTAAATTACCATGTACAGATCCTGTCTCTGTCATATTACCTGTTAACTTAGAGAAGTTGCTTTACATTTCTGGGCTTTAGTTTATTCATCTGCAACATGATGGCATTAAATTCTATATCAATTATCCTCTGTCATCCACAAAAAGGCTAATTTTAGATCTTTTTACCCATTTCTTCCTTATCTTGTTACTGTAGTTAGCATTTTTAGAACTATAATAACCAACAATGGAGAGAGGGGGGCATCTTTGCTTTACCTCTGAACTTAATTAAATCACTTCTAATATTTCTCCCTTACAAATAATGAGAGGTCTTTACTTAAGATAAATTCCTTTGCTAACATTGAAGAAATGGCTCTTTCATTCTTATTGTTCTTTGGCATAAATCAGTTGCATTTTATTTCAGGTTTTCTTGCATCTATTGAGACAATCATATTTTTTTTATTTCTGTGTGTATACACACACATACATACACACACATATGGAGAGAGGGTGAGAGAGAGAGAGAGAGAGAGAGAGAGAGAGAGAGAGAGAGAGAGAGAGAGAGAGAGAGGGTGAGAGTGTATTTTCTTAATGATAAATCATTTTTGTATATTTGACAGACAAATCCACTTTGGTCCAAATTAATTTTTTGTGGGAGAAGATAAAACTGCTATAGCTTTTAATATTTCATGTAAATTTTATATCAATGTTAGGGATACTTTTATCAATTTAGCTATTTGTTTTTATAGGTATTTATCTTTTTTTTTTAATAAACTCAGTTTTAATGATATGTTTGGGTAAGGCACTTTCTGATAATCTTCCTTATTTCTTCTATTCATCATCAATTTACTTGTTTTTTTTTTAATTTTCTCAAATTGGTCTCATATTCTCTTTAAAATTTTTAGTAGGCTTATCAATTTTGCTAGTTTAAAAAGTTTTTTTGACTTATTAGTTCACTAGTCTTTAATTTTTTTGGTTTCTTTTTTGCTTGTTCTTTTTAGAGGGGTTAATTTATACATTTTCCACTTTAAAAATGTTCATGCCCAATTAATAATTCCTTTCTTTTCTATTTTTTAATCTATTTTTTTAAGATATACAATTTCTTCTAAGGATTGCTTTAGATGCATTACATATTTTTGGTATGTTGCCTCACTCTCAGACTTTGCTATAATGTAATTTTAGCTGTTTCTATGATATTAACTCACTAATCTAGATATCTGGTATCTAATTGGGGTGTATGGGTATTCAAGTAGGTACAGTACAATTGGTATGAGGACTTACCAATCCCTTTTCCAGGTAGTTCATTCACAATTGGTGTACATCTGAAACTCAACTGACCTGTGGCTCCAAAACACTGTAGTGTGTATAACAGCCAATCCTGGTAAAACTGTTTTAGGATATGGGTTAAACCAGGTGGAGGGTAACCAAATAGTCATAAATCCATTGGTGAGTTACAAGGGCGTCTACCTCAAACATGTGGGAATGGCAAAATGGGAAAATGAGATAAAAGTTTTCCAACAGTCATGAAAGGAAGTCAGAGAAAGTACCATGGAATGCCTAGATCTTGGTCAGACATTAAAGATACCAAGGTCATCCACTGCATCCAGGGCCATCACCAGTCATCCAGACTTTTATCTTGCCAATGCACTTTGATAACTTTGGAAGAAAGAGTGAGGCTGAAGACTTGGGCAACTCTGCCTCACTTAAATTCAACTTATGCACAAGTAAAGATATTATCCATTGATGTGGCTGTTCCTCTTTGAAAATGAAGGATAAACAATAATCTGGATATTATTACACTATGCTATATTGTCATTTACTCTATTGATGTCCCATATCTCACCACCTGGATTTCTAATTCTAAGACTAGACTTCTAGAAATCACACTCCCAGTTAAAGGGTGTATTAATCCACTCTGCTTCAGAATTCTTGCCCTGCAGTAGAGCTTTTTTGACTGGTGAGCAAGTCCACAGATACAGCCAACTCCCACTCCAGTGGGCCATGCTTTGCATTACAGAGAGCAGCTACCTGAGATAACTTGCTATCTGCTCTGATGCCACTCCCCTTTCCACAGAACTTCCCCTTCTCACCTTCTATTCCAGACTTAGTAATCAATACTTTCATTTTTTTCCTGGAAAAAGCATCTTAATTAGCTGCCCTAATAATTACCATCCTTGTGACTTTCTAGTTCACAAGTTCCTTTCTTGGCCATCACTTCCTTTTACATATTATCTCTCCATGTTAGAATGGAAGTACCTCAAAGGAAGGAATTATTTCACTTTTGTATTTGTATTCCCAGCATTTATCATAAGTCCTTTAATATATTTTAAGGGCTTAATAAATGTTTTTTCAATCATTTAATCATTTTATTCTTTAGCTTTTGTTCATATTTCTTTTATTGATTACTATATTTGTTGCATTTGAAGAATATCTGCTATTTATGTTTTATATCTCCTGTTATTTGAAGGGAAAAAGGAGAACTATGTACAGTCATGTGACTCATTCTTACAAAATGATCTCTATATATTGATGTTATGTACACATTGACTTCCTGGATAATTTTTAGTACAAGATTTTTTTTAGACTAATGGAGAGCTTCTTTCAAAAATACTGTATAATAAAGTTTAATTCATGCCTTCTATATATGTATTGCAAGAGATGTGAATGTACTGTAAGTATCTTGCCTATAAAGTGCACATTAGCTAGTAAAGCATGTATTCCTCCTTAGTGACTGGGGCCCTCTTCCTCCTCAAAAAGTGAAAATGAAATCTGATTAATAAGAAATCTATGAATTATTCTCATTTATCAATTGTTTCTCTCTTCCCCAGGGCCTCAGTGATACACAGCATGTAAAATCTACAACCTCTAATTTACAATCCTATTCAGCAGTGTTTGTTGCCACCATGACTTGGCAAATAAATACCACAATCCCCTCTGGCAACATGATACCAAAAAAAGCTTTCAATTTTTACAGGCATAAGTTTGTGCTTCACTGGCAACTCTCCCTTAAAGTCTCCCAAATGCAAGTCAATAACTCATTACACTAATATGCAGAGCCTGCATACTGAAAGTGCATGGATCATTTAAATAGCTAAATTATCTATGCTGTGCACTAATCCCAGCTTTAAAAAATCAAATTAAATGCCTTCTGAATAAATATTTCTAGATTTATAGACCATTTTTTATACTTTAAATAAAAACTTGATTTTGGAGACCCCAAGATTTGGACAATGAGAATATGAAGGTAAGAATCCAATCCAAATTTTAAAACAGAACCACAGAATGTTAAGGTTGAAAGCATATTGGAAATCATCTAATATTCTCTTATTCTGTTGATAAGGCAACTGAAAACTTGTAGGGAAAAGATTTGCCCATATTCATAAGGCTAATTGAGAGCAGACCTGAGATGAGAAAGTAAGTCTTTGGATTCAAATAATCAATTAATCAAAAAGTGTTTCTCAAATTCTTAAGATGTGTCAGGTACCAAAAAAAAGGGGGGGGGGAAGAAGGATGTGCCAGGCACTGTGGATACAAAAAAGGATGAAGTCCCTGATTTCTCACATTCTAATATAATATATAAATAACTAGGTAGATTCAAGATATATACAAATCTTGGATTGGAAGGCACTAGCACCTGATAGAAACAGGAAAGGCCTGCTACAGAAAGTGGGACTTGAGATGGAGTCTGAAGGAATTCCAAAGGTGGCAGAGGTGAGGAGGGAGAGCACTTCAAGCATGGGAGACAGCCAGTAAAAGGCAGTCTAGAGAAGAAGAATTGTGTGTGAGGGACAGCCATTAGGTTGGATGGAGGGGAAGGAAAAAAGAAGGCTAGAAAGGTCAGAAAGTTATAAAGAGTTTTAAATGATAGAGGGCTATATATTTGATTCTGGAAGTAACAGGGCACTGGAATTTATTGAATTTACAGTGGAATTTATAAGAATTTACAGTGTTTCGGAGTGACGTTGTAAGATGTACATTTTAGGGGGCAGCTAGGTGGCTCAACGGATTGAGAGCCAGGCCCAAGCATGGGAGGTCCTGGGTTCAAATCTGGCCTTTGACACTTCCTAACTGTGTGACCCTGGGCAAGTCCATTAACCCCCACTGCCTAGTCCTTACCACTATTCTGCCTTGGAACCAATAAATAGTATTGATTCCAAGACAAAAGGTAAGAGTTTAGAAAAAATGTACATTTTAGGAAAATTTCTGTGGAAGATGAGTGGAAGATGTATTAGAGTAGGAAGAGATTTGGGCAGTGAGAACAATTAGAAGGCTATTATAAGAGTCTATACCTGAAACAGGGTATTGCCCCTGTGAGTGGAAAGAAGAGGATACATATTAGAGATATTATGGAGGTGAAACAAGGTTTGATAACTAATTGAATATGTGAGATATGGGATGTGATTGAATGAGGGTCAAGGATGACATACAAGGGTTGAGAGCCTGGTTGACTAAGAAGATGGTGGTGATCTTTGCAAAAGGTAGAAAGAGGGGAAAGTTTTGGAAGGAAAATAATGGGACATATTTTGGACCTGTTGAGTTTGAGATGTCTAATGAACAACCAGTTGAAGATGTCCAAAAGCAAATGGTGATGAGATATTGGAGCTCAGGATAAAGATTAGGGTTAGATTTGGGAATCATTTACATAGATTATTATGAACTTATTCAAGATAATCACCACCATGTGAGTCTAGACTAGAAGAAGAATAGAAGAGGGTTCATGGGGGACACCCATAATTAGTGGGTATGAAATAGATGAAGGAACAATAAAAAAAATTGAGGATAGCTAAAATATATAGGAGGAAAAACAGAAAGAAAGCATTGTCATGGAAACTAGGGAGGAAGAAATATCCAGGAGAAAAATAACTACGTCAAATGCTGCAGAGATGTCAAGAATGATGAGGACTGATAAAAAGCCACTAGTTTTGGCAATTAAGAGTACATTGGTGCTTTTTATTTAGACTTCCTGGTTAAGATGGCGGCAGAGTAAAAAGCAGCTGCTTAACCTCTCCTAACCGAAACATACAGGACTACTCAAGAAGACATAAAAAACAAATCCAGAGGAACAAAGGGACCCCACAACAGGGCACAGCATTGGAGGTATGTGGAATCGGGGCATTTCCATGCTATAAAGGGGTGAAACAGCTCTCACTAAAATGTGAGCTGAGCAACCCCCTCCGCCACCCCACCCCACCTACAGTGCCAAAGCTAGCACACAAGAGTTAGAGCAAGTTTGGGGCATGTATTAAGTCCTTGACAGCTACCGGGGGTCACCAGGGCCTGCTCCTGAGAGCAGCAAGACTTAAGACCAAAAGGCTAAAGAACACGCTTGGACTTTGAACACAGACCCTGAGCGCAGGCAAGAGTGTGGGTGCGGACACAAGCCCAGACATGAATCCTGAGCGCAGGTGAGGACTTGGATCTTGAGCGCAGGCGCGGACCTTGAGTGGGGATGCAGTGCAAAAGGGGTTCACTACTGTGGAAGCAATGCCGTGAGACTGTTAAAGGAGCCTCTGGAAGAGGAACAAGCAAGGGGACCACCAGGTGGCTTGACCCTGAGAACAACTGAGACTTCAGGAGCCTAAAGAGCATAGACAGACCCTGAGTGTGAGGATAAACCTGAGAGGGAGCAGGGCTAACAATGGCAAGCCAGAGACAAGAACCCCAAAAAAGAAAGATCATAAAGAAGAACTCTGTAACACTCGACAACTTTTACACAGATAAAATCCAGACAAAAGACCAAACAGCAGAGTAGAACAAAAAAGTAATCATATCCAAACCTTCTCTAAATAATGAAAACTGGCCACAAGCTTTTGAAGAGTTCAAATATGAGATGATGAGAAAGATGGAAGAGATTTGGCAAGAGAAGTGGGAAATAGCTCAAAAGGAAATAAACAGGTTAGAAGACAGAAACTCCCAATTGGAGAAAGATGCCCCAAAATCAAACGAAATGGTAAGCAAATTGGAAACCAAAATCTGGCAAGAAAATAACAGTTTAGGGGCAGCTGGGTAGCTCAGTGGAGTGAGAGTCAGGCCTAGAGACAGGAGGTCCTAGGTTCAAACCCGGCCTCAGCCACTTCCCAGCTGTGTGACCCTGGGCAAGTCACTTGACCCCCATTGCCCACCCTTACCACTCTTCCATCTATGAGACAATACACCGAAGTACAAGGGTTAAAAAAAAAAAGAAAATAACAGTTTAAAAGGCAGAATTCTGCAATTGGAAAGTGAGGCTCAGAAATCAAATGAACTGATAAGCAAATTGAACACCAGAAATGACCAGATTGAAAAGGAAAAATCAAAAGATTATAGCCAAAAACCAGTCCCTAAAGGCTAGAATTGAGAGATTAGAAGCTAATGATCTCTCAAGACAGCAAGAACAAATAAAACAAAGTCAAAAGACTGATAAAATAGAAGGAAACATGAAATATCTCAATGAGAAAGTGACAGACCAAGAAAACAGGTCTAGAAGAGACAATTTGAGAATCACTGGTCTTCCTGAAAAAGCAAAAATTAATAGAAATTTGGACTCCATACTAAAAGAAATTATTCAGCAAAATTGCCCTGAAGTTCTATAACAAGAGGGCAATATAGACAATTGAAAGGATCCATAGATCACTAGACCCAGAAAAGACAACCCCCAGGATTATAATAGCCAAATTCAAGAGCTTCCAAGTAAAAGAAAAAATTTTACAAGAAGGCAGAAAGAGACAATTCAGATAACGAGGAGCACCAATCAGGATCACACAGGATCTAGCAGCCTCCATGCTAAAAGACCGCAAGGCTTGGAATATGATATGCAGAAAGGCAAGAGAACTGGGTCTACAACCAAGGATCACCTACCCATCAAAACTAACCATATATTTCCAAGGGAAAGTTTGGGCATTCAACAAGATAGAAGATTTCCAAGTATTTGCACAGAAAAGACCAGGACTAAATGGGAAGTTCGATATCCAACCATAAAAATCAAGAGAAACATGAA
Source organism: Gracilinanus agilis (assembly GCF_016433145.1). Classification (NCBI taxonomy): domain Eukaryota; kingdom Metazoa; phylum Chordata; class Mammalia; order Didelphimorphia; family Didelphidae; genus Gracilinanus; species Gracilinanus agilis. The sequence continues at coordinate 326,941,303 of NC_058132.1, read as the reverse complement.
AAGGTAATTAAGAAATAGAGGGGAAAGAAAGAAAACTCATGTTTTTTAAATTTGCCTCTTTAAGGGCTTCAATATGGTCTAATTATTGGTATTCCTATGTGGAGAAATGTTATGTAATTCTCTGTAAGGAACTCTATTCACTATTATAGTATTCACTATTATAGTAATTAGAAGAATTATACATTAAGGAGAGGTTGGAATACTAAATGGTCTAAGATGATATGGGGGTGGGAAAGAGGGAGGTGAATAGTAGAGGACACCAAGAGAAACTTGAATTAATAAGAAAAATAGGTTATCCTATTACACACAAAGAGGACATGGGAAGGGGAAAGGATGAATACTATTATAAGAAGGAGAGGAAGAAAGCATTAAGAGGTAAGAGTTAAACCTTAGTCTCAGTGTAATTAACCCTGAGAGGGAAGAGTAGCTTTATCCATTGGGATATAAAACTCTATCTAACCCTACTGAGAAAGTCAGAAGGGATTAACCAAGGGGAGCAGAGGAGGGGGGAGGTCATATAGGGAGGAGAGAAGAAGGGGAAGGGAATTCATTAGGCCTTAAAAATAAATAGAGGGGAATAACAAGGGAGGGGGTAGAAAGGGTAGTAAATCAAGGGAGGGGGCAAGGGTTACTGGCATAAAGCAAACCACTGATTTAAAAGGAAATAGTGTAAAAAGAAGGGGTAGAACTAGGAGAGGATACCAAAATGTTGGCAAATACACAACTGATAATTATAACTCTGAATATGAATGGGATGAACTCAACCATAAAAAGGAAGCAAATAGCAGAGTGGATTAGAAACCAAAATCCTACCATATTTTGTCTACAAGAAACACATATGAGATGGGTGGACATAAACAGGTTTAAGGTCAAGGGCTTGAGCAAAATCCTTTGGGCATCAAATGAGAAAAAGAAGGCAGGAGTGGCAATTATGATTTCTGACAAAGCCAAAGTAAAAATAGATATGATTAAAAAAGACAGGGAAGGTCATTAAATCTTGATTAAAGGCAGTATAGACAATGAGGAAATAACATTGCTCAATATGTATGCACCAAGTGGCATAGCAACCAGATTCATAAAGGAGAAACTGGCAGATCTCAAGAAGGAAATAGATAGTAAAACCATACTATTGGGAGATCTAAATATCACTCTTTCAGATATAGATAAATCAAACCAAAAAATAAATAAGAAAGAGGTAAGAGAGATGAATGAAGTCCTAGAAAAATTAGATTTAATAGATTTGTGGAGGAAAATAAATAGGAACAAAAAGAAATACACCTTCTTTTCAGCTGCACATGGTACATTCACAAAGAATGACCATGTAATAGGGCATAGAAACATTGCAAACAAATGCAAAAGAGCAGAAATAATAAATGTAAACTTCTCAGATCATAATACAATAAAAATAATAATTAGTAAGGGCACCTGGACAGGCAAATCAAAAACTAATTGGAAATTAAATAATATGATTCTTCAAAACCAGCTAGTCAAAGAAGAAATCATAGAAACAATCAACAATTTCATTGAAGAGAATGATAATGATGAGACATCCTACCAAACTCTGTGGGATGCGGCCAGGGCAGTACTCAGGGGGAAATTTATATCCTTGAATGCATATATTAACAAATTAGGGAGGGCAGAGATAAATGAATTGGGCATGCAACTCAAAAAATTAGAAAGTGAGCAAATTAAAAATCCCCAGATGAAAACTAAATTAGAAATACTAAAAATCAAGGGAGAAATTAATAAAATTGAAAGTAAAAGAACTATTGAATTAATAAATGAGACTAGAAGCTGGTATTTTGAAAAAACAGATAAAACAGACAAAGTACTGGTCAATCTAATAAAAAAAGGAAAGAAGAAAACCAAATTGACAGTATCAAAGATGAAAAGGGAGACCTCACCTCTAATGAAGGGGAAATTAAGGCAATCATTAAAAACTATTTTGCCCAATCATATGGCAATAAATATAGCAATCTAGGTGATATGGATGAATATTTACAAAAATACAAATTGCCTAGATTAACAGCAGAAGAAATAGAATACCTAAATAATCCCATATCAGAAAAAGAAATTGAACAAGCCATCAAAGAACTCCCTAAGAAAAAAATCGCCAGGGCCTGATGGATTCACAAGTGAATTCTATCAGACATTCAAAGAGCAACTAATCCCAATACTATACAAATTATTTGATATAATAAGCAAAGAAGGAGTCCTACCAAATTCCTTTTATGACACAAATATGGTACTGATTCCAAAGCCAGGTAGATCAAAAACAGAGAAAGAAAACTACAGACCAATCTCCCTAATGAACATAGATACAAAAATTTTAAATAGAATATTAGCAAAGAGACTCCAGCAAGTGATCAAGAGGATCATCCACCATGATCAGATGGGATTTATACTTGGAATGCAAGGATGGTTCAACATTAGGAAAACCATCCACATAATTGACCATATCAACAATCTAACAAACAAAAAAGCACATGATTATCTCAATAGATGCTGAAAAAGCCTTTGACAAAATACAGCACCCATTCCTATTGGAAACCCTGGAAAGTATAGGAATAGAAGGACCTTTCCTAAAAATAATAAACAGTATATACCTAAAACCATCAGCAAGCATCATATGCAATGGAGATAAATTAGAAGCCTTCCCAATAAGATCAGGAGTGAAGCAAGGATGCCCATTATCTCCTCTATTATTTAACATTGAATTAGAAACATTAGCAGTAGCAATTAGAGAAGAAAAAGAAATTGAAGGTATCAAAATAGGCAATGAGGAGACTATGCTATCACTCTTTGCAGATGATATGATGGTCTACTTAAAAAATCCTAGAGAATCAACTAAGGAGCTTGTAGAAATAATCAACAACTTTAGCAAAGTTGCAGGATACAAAATAAATGCACATAAATCATCAGCATTTCCATATATTTCCAACACATCACAACAGCAAGAGTTAGAAAGAGAAACACCATTTAAAATCACCCTAGGCAATGTAAAATACTTAGGAATCTATCTACCAAAACAAACACAGGAATTATAGGAAAACAACTACAAAACACTTTCCAAACAATTGAAACTAGATATAAACAATTGGAAAAATATTGATTACTCATGGGTAGGACAAGCTAACATAATAAAAATGACCATTCTACCCAAATTAATTTACCTATTTAGCACCATACCTGTCAAACTACCAAAAAACTTTTTTACTGAATTAGGAAAAATTATAACAAAGTTCATCTGGAATAACAAAAGATCAAGAATATCAAGGGAAATAATGAAACAAAATGTAAAGGTAGGGGGCCTAGCAGTACCAGATGTTAAACTGTATTATAAAGCAGCAGTCATCAAAATGGTATGGTACTGGCTAAAAGACAGAAGGGAGATCAGTGGAATAGACTTGGGGTAAGTGACCTCAGCAAGATAGTGTATGATAAACTCAAAGAGCCCAACTTTTGGGACAAAAATCCACTATTTGACAAAATCTGCTGGGAAATTTGGAAAATAATATGGGAGAGAATAGGTTTAGATCAACATCTCACACCCTACACCAAGATAAATTCAGAATGAGTGAATGACTTGAATATAAAGAGGGAAACTATAAATAAGTTAAGTCAACATAGAGTAGTTTAGTTGTCAGATCTCTGGGAAAGGAAAGATTTTAAAACCAAGCAAGACTTAGAGAAAAGTACAAAATGCAAAATAAATCATTTTGATTATATCAAACTAAAAAGCTTTTGTACAAACAAAAACAATGTAGCCAAAATCAGAAGGGAAACAACAAATTGGGAAAAAATCTTTATAACGAAAAACTCTGACAGGGGTCTAATTACTCAAATATACAAGGAGTTAAAGCAATTGTATAAAAAATCAAGCCATTCCCCAATTGATAAATGGGCAAGAGACATGAATAGGCAATTTTCAGGTAAAGAAATCAAAAGTATCAATAAGCACATGAGAAAGTATTCTAAATCTCTAATAATTAGAGAAATGCAAATCAAAACAACTCTGAGGTATCACCTCACACTTAGCAGATTGGCCAAAATGAAAGAAGGGGAGAGTAATGAATGCTTGAGGTGATGTGGAAAAACTAGGACATTAATGTATTGCTGGTGGAGTTGTGAACTGATCCAACCATTCTGGCTGGCAATTTGGAACTATGCTCAAAGGGCTATAAAAGAATGCCTGCCCTTTGATCCAGCCATACAATTGTTGGGTTTGTACCCCAAAGAGATCATAGATAAACATACTTTTATGAAAATATTTATAGCTGCGCTTTTTGTGGTGGCAAAAAACTGGAAAAGGAGGGTATGCCCTTCAATTGGGGAATGGCTGAACAGATTGTGGTATATGCTGGTGATGGAATACTATTGTGCTCAAAGGAATAATAAACTGGAGGAATTCCATGTGAACTGGAAAGACCTCCAGGAATTGATGCAGAGTGAAAGGAGCAGAGCCAGAAGAACATTGTACACAGAGACCAATACGCTGGGGTAAAATAGAATGTAATGGACTTCTGTACTAGCAGCAATGCAACAACCGAGGACAATTCTGAGGGATTTATGTAAAAGAACGCTACCCACATTCAGAGGAAAAACTACAGGAGTGGAAACGGAAGAAAAACAACTGCTTGAACACATGGGTTGAGGTGGACATGATTGGGGATGTGGACTCGAAACTACCACACCAATGCAACTATCAACAATTTAGAAATAGGTCTTGATCAATGACACATGTTAAAACCAGTGGAAATACACATCAGCCATGGGGGGGAGGGGGAAG
>NC_058132.1:326860655-326931563 GCF_016433145.1 Gracilinanus agilis | reverse complement strand
CTCCCTCCCTCCCTTCTTCCCTCCCTCCCTCCCTCCCTCCCTCTATTCTTCCCTCCCTTCCTCCCTCTCTCTATTCTTCCCTCCCTCCCTCCCTCCATTTGTTCCTTCGTTCCTTTGTTCCTTCGTTCCTTCCTTTCAAATCAACATTGGGTATTGATTCTAAGGTGGAAGAGTCGTAATGGCTAGGCAATGGGGGTTAAGTGACTTGCCCAAGGTCACACAGCTAGGAAATGTTCAAGGCCAGATTTGAACCCAAGGACCTCCCTTCTCGTCTCTGGTCCTGACTCTCAATCCACTGAGCCAAGTAGCTGCCCCCTCCAGTCAGAAAACTCCTCTAGAAGAAATAAACTGTAGATGTAAAGTCTACTAATCTAGTCATCAAGGCACTCCCATATTATTTCTGACTTCTGCATTTGAACAATTACACACATGGATGAGAAATGTGGTAGTAAATTACATTTATCGTGATAAATAGGAGAAAAGACAACTGAGAAGAAAGGTTAATTAAAAAAAACTTTAAGAAGCAGAGATAAGTTTTGATAAAAAGGGACAAGCTTCCCCTAATAAGGGAAAGAATACTTATGATACCCACAGTCCCAGGTTTGGAGTCTAGAACTGTTCCCTCTCTTGCTCATGCTCTTTTAGTCTCCAACTCTAAGACAGTTTGCCAAGGCAGGTCATGGGATGCTACCTCCTCAGGACACTTGCTTCTTGGTCCTGGGGCATTCTTTTGAGCTACTCTTCTCATGTAACTCCTCTCCCTGAACCCTCTTAGGACTAGAGGGGTTAACTTGTCAAGAAGAAGAGGACAAAAATGGAGCTTATGGCAAATGGAGCGTCATTTTTTCCTCAATAGAGTAACAGTTGAAGGTCTCTGTTGAGTGGCTGGGAGTAGGGGGATATGTGAGAAGTCTGAGAAGGCAAATAGATAGTCTGGAATAGCTCTGTGGGGGAAGAGACAAGGCAATCAATTACAGAGAAATAAAAGGATCCCCTTGCTTCAGTGAGGGCCCAGTTGAACTGAGATAACATTTATAAGGTACCCAGTCAGCATGTTTATGTGACTTGCTCTAGTTCTATTCTGGGCTCCAGCCTATGAGTAGGTGAAGAGGACATGGACAGTAAGAGTAACTGAGCTGAAGTTTGGAAAGAGATGATGGTGATGGGAGAAGGGGATGATGTGATTAAAGAGCAGAGGACCATTCAAAGATAAACTGACAAACGATAGAGTTGAGACTGGAAAGTGAAGTCACATATAGCTAATGGCCTCAGAAAGTAGAGGGAATGAAGGGGTAGAGGGATTATAAATTAAAGAATAGGTTTGGAGGAGATAGGGAGAAGTGTAGGGAGAGATGAAATCATAAGAAGTTATGGTCAGATAAAAGAAGGTCAGTTTTCAATTAAAGAACTGAAACACTTATGAGTAATGGTGAGGGCCAGTATGTAACCATCCCTATGTAGAGCTGAAATGGAGTGAAGAATTATATCATGGAATTTAAGGATGCCAAGGAATTAGGAAATTAGGAAGAATGAAAGAATATCAGTGTAAATGTGTGCTACATGTATGGAATAGATAATCTCCACTCCAAATTTTATTATCCTATGATCCTCATGACCAAATAACTTCTCCGTGTAACTTGGTGAAACCTGAGGGCAATAAGACAACAATGAGCTCAAAAGGTAGAACTGGAATCAGAGTTAAGATCCAAAGCAATATATCACATCAGAAAAACCTATAAAACTTTGCTGAATTCAGTTAACTGGGCATGTTAGGGTTTGTGGAACTAGGTGCATTCACATGCTTTCCTTGATGGGGCTTTACTGGAGGAGGTATTGGTTTCCCTTCTCATTTTCCTGTAAGAACAGGAGGAAGAAGCTGACCAAAAATTAGTTTATTTTAAATTGTGGCAGAACAGTAAAGAGTCTTCAATTTAAATTTCTTCTTTGGCCATTTAAATTGCCAAGAAAAAATGTTAAAAAGGCACTAAAATGAAAGGGATGTGACTATCAGCCCAGAATTGAGCTCTTAATTAACGAAATCAACAAATTTTTAGAATGTACAAAAGCACTATGCAAAGCCCTTCTGATATAAAGATGAAATTAGAAATGAACCCTGTTCTCTAGGAGGCCTGAATGAAGGACAGAACATATACACAAATAGTAGCAAAATAAATGAAAATGAGGTACCTAAAAAAAGTACACAAATAAAGCATTATAAGATTCAAAGAGGATGCCATCACTTATAACTAGGGAGATTAAAGAAGGCTTCATGGAAAAATCTGGTGCCAACTGAATTAGACCTTAAAGGTTATCAATATGTAAGAATTTTGTACATTTGCTATTTTTGGATGCCTATATTTGGTTTTTTGAATTATTTCTTTGCTACAAAGATACCACATCTGATGTTTTAGTTTATCTTTCTGAGTGGGTCTGAACACTGAGAAAACAATGGTTACTTTTAGAGCATTCAGGTGAGGTAAATCAATAAAAATAAACAATTAAGCAAAAAAAAAAAGATAATGATTAAATATTTAAGCAAGAATGACTGTATATTGCGTCTTATGGAAGAAGCAATAAATCACCTGGTGATGATCAAAATTTAGATAATGGGCATGTACATATTTTAAATCAACATTAACAGTATTAAACACTCATATATGGGCTTCAGTTTTCTTGTTTGTGAAGTAAAGGGTTTGAATTAGATTATCTCTTATATTCTTTCCAGCTATATAGGTCGTATAACAAATTTTTTTTTCTACCAAAGAGTCCTCCAAATTTTCAGAAAAGGGTAAGGATCCTGAGATCTAGGTTTTATGAGGTCAATGTGTACTGAGTCCTCTTTATTCAGGCATAAGCTTCTCTCTCACTTCAGGCAATGGTTCTCATGAAGCTTAACTCAGTTAGCCTATTCCCATCCTCACTTCCTTATCCCTTGTCAAAATCCAGCAATCAATAAGCTTTTCTAGCATGCCAGCTAGCTGCATTAACCACTATTTCTGTCCTTTTTGATCTGGATAGGTACATGGTTCACTCTTAGTCACTTCTTTTTTATTTTACTAGAATTCTTTGTCTTTCTGAGAACAAAGACTGTTAATCAAGGTGGCATAGGCTGGTAGTCCATGCCCCAAATGAAAGGCTAGCTGCTTCAATTTCCTCATCTATAAATTGAGAGTTTTAAGAGGTCCAGATTTATGATCTTTTTTTTTTTCCTTGTATCTCCTGAGAGACTTTCCTAACATTCCCCATCAATATTCCCAACATTCTCTGGTCACACTAGACCAGAATTGGCAGATATTTTTGAGATATTGTGCCCAAACTGCCCCTTCAAGCTGCCTGTTACTCCTCTGCATTACCTTAGACAGCAGAGGGAGGAAGTACTCACATTGGGTGGCTGGACAGAGCAGTGGGAAATGCAAAAAATGTCCTTGGACGCTGTGGAGAGGGGAAAGGAGCAGCCTCTGTGCCACTGCGGTACCTGTGCCACAGTTTTGCTAACATAGCACTAGACGCAGCCGACCCAGGCAGCCTTTTTGACCTTATATATAGTCTCCTCAGGAGAGACTAATAATCTCATAATTAAAGGCACAAGTTCTAAGAATATATCAGGGTTTTTAATTTCAAGTTTTTCCCCAAGAGAACAATAATCTGATTTTTAGAGGCAAGCTTAGATCTTTTTGAATAGAACTTCATCTTTACTGCTAAAATTACTTAATCTCAGTTTTACTGATTGACCTAGTTTAATATATTAATTAAAATCAATGGTGTCCAGTTACATAGGGTATCCCAAGCTACTAAAACCTAAAATTGCACCAAGACTTTTTGGGATACTATGTATGATACAATTTCTTGACATGATCTAAGACCTCTTGCAGGAAGAGACTCACAATACAGTTCTTCAAGTCTAAGTTATAACTAAAGACCCTGGTGTTCCTTGTGATGAGCAAGCTTATTTGTTTATATTTTCAGAATTGAGTTGGATTATTCAAATTTCTGAGGCAATTTTACCCAGGTAAATGAGGTATTTTTACCCATGTGTATTTTTTGTCTTTGTCTTGGTCCAGGGCAGAAGAAAATTTATCAAGTTAATTGGTAGAAAAGTGAGTGAAAATGACCACCTCACCATGTAATCAAAAACCTTCCTTATTGACTGAGAGTGAATTTGATATTAGAGAATGGACCAATGAGCTGGATCTAACTCAGCCCAAGGGTGATCTGGGGTTTTTGGAAACCAGAAGGAAGATAGATGTTATGATGTTGCTGGTCATGAATGTCGAGCCAGGCCTTTTCCTTTTTCTTCACTTCTAATTATGTTAACCTAGAGCATATTCCTGTACTCATGTATGTGTAAAAGAAGTTGATCAAGGGAGATCTTGATCAATTTTAAGAGCTCTCCAATCAATTTAATGGACTTATAGTGTATATAATTTTTTTTTTTGCCTGAGATTACTTGACTCACAAAAGCTGAACTAAAGGCTACTCTACATCCAATACGCATTTATTACACTGAGAGTTGGAGATCCTGTTGCCCACACTAAGAGAAATATAAACCTAAGATATACCTATGCTTTATTTAAGAGGTTTCCCAGGATCAACATTCTGGAGAGGGACATAATGAGCCAAAGAGAAGAACCAACTCACTTTGGGTAAGGATCCTGAGAATCAGGCCCAATTTGTGTGAACTTTAGAGAGTTGTTATTTGGGGGAGGAGAGTAGAGGAACAGGTTGTATATAGTTATGAATAAATCTTAAAAGAATGAACTCTGGTGGAAGAAGATAGAAGGATGTTACCAATATCAGCAAAGCAGGCAAATTGATTTGTATGTCAAAAAACTAATGCTATTCCCAATAGCTCTAATGAAGGTACTATCTTTTTTTTCCTATTATGATTATGTCTGCATATTGTGGAAAAAACTAGAAGGATTTGAGCTTCTAAGCTTATGAGTAGGCTGGCTTGTTATACACTAGTGTTTTAGGAAAAGGAAGAAGAAGAAAAGAAGCAGGTGGGAATAATAATAATTTTTGTACAACCCTGTGGCTGTGAGTAATCTGGTTAACTAGGTAGTTTTTCTGAATTAGTTTCTCTGAACACACTTTGTATTTCCTTATGTTTTATGTATTCCTTTTTTTTTTTCAAAATGACTTCATTTTAGTATTGTATTCTTATTTTATATTTAAAAATCTTTCCCAATTACATTTTAATCTGGTTCAGTCTATAGGGTGTGTCTGTTTGATCCTTTATGTATTCCTAAGAAAGTTTTTTTTGCATGGGCTTTGATGCAAGCTTCAGAGGTCTACATCTTTTGAATACTCAAATGGGCAATGTCTTTGATAACACCTTCTGATCTCTTCCTATTCTGCAGACTCTGACAAAGAGAAAAGGGATTAGCCATACACCCTAAAGCATCAGGGGAAAAAGTAATCAGAAACTAGGTGCTATAGATCATTGAACCCAAGGAGCAAAGCAGGGTCAACCACAATGTCCTCTACCCAGCTACAAGGTGATTTTCATAAAGTGCAGGCATGACTGTGCCTCACCACTATTCAGTGAATTCCAGTGGTTCCCTATGACCGCCAGGATCAAATAGAAACTTTCTGACCTACCTTTGCAGGCTCTTTAAACATGATTATTTCACTTTACAATCCTTCCAAACTGGCCTTCTTTTATTTTCTGCCTTTGTGCCTTTTAGGAGATAGTCCCACAAACCTTCAATGAACTTCTTCCTCACCTTTGTTTCTCAGAATCACTGGTTTCCACTGATTGTTGGCTCAAATACCACCTTCTATATGAAGTCTTTCTCATTCAGCCCAGGTGCTAGTTCCCTCCTTCATAAAATTTCCTTGCATTTGTTTTGTATAAATTCCATGTATCTTTATATACTACCTTTGATAGTACAAATATAAACTCCTTGAGGGTAGGGACGATTTTATGTTTGTCTTTGTGTCATCACCACCTAGCACAGTATACTGCACAAATATTAATTACTGTTTGCTTGCTTAATTGATTCAGAGCCCCCAATCTCTCTATAAAATTATTTGGGATAAAGCTAGGATCTGCTTCTAGAAACCTGAACAAATTGACTGATTTCTGCCAGCACTTTAAAAGGATTCTTTTAGCATTTAAAAACATTCCTGCAGTTTCATACTACTCTGAGGCAATGGCTTAATAACATTTGGGACTATAAAGATTTCATTATTTTCACAAAGTATGCCTCAGCACATTTATATCACCCTATTATTACGAATTACTATAAATATTTAAAACAAAACTACACTTGTCAAAACAATTGAGAAAAATGTTTTGCAACGTTGCTGCTTTTATACTTTGTATTATAATGTATTCTAATGTTCAAAGTCTGGTAATTTGTAATGGGTTGCCCAGTTATTAATGTGAATTAATGAGGCTTTGCCAGATTTTAAATGACTTTGATCAGTGTTCCTCACAGTTATGTGACTTCGGAACTGCTTTTGCAATCACCATTAACAAAGAAATCTACATTACTACTTTATATACTGTAAGGTTTGATGTAATATAATATTCTGACATAGAAAGTAGAGATCTTGAATAGCCATAAGTTTTATATAAATATATATGAAAGAATAGTAAGTGACTCAAGGGCTAAAGTCTGAATATTATTCACTCTGATCACATTCTACCACTATTATAAATTTCTAAGCAAAAGAGATAATAAAAATATGCTTTGAACTTTCCTATTTAGGATGATTAAAATAGGGATTTATTCTGTATATAGCATATAATATTAATTTTCCATTTTTATCCTTAAATTCCTGTCTTAATGGATTGTTCAAGAGTTGATAACATAAGTGCATGGAGAGTGGCTAATCAGCCAGCCAAGGTAGTTACTAATTGCCTATTTTGAGTAAGGCACCATGCTGAGTGTTAAGGGTAATATAAAGAAACATGGCCTGTCTTACCTGGCAGAGAACCTCAAGGATTTGTTTAATCAGGGATTTGAGATGGACTATAAAGGATAAGTAAGCTCCTTGTTATCTGCACTTAGCTGGGCAGCTGGATGACTCAGTGGACAGAGTGCCGGGCTGGAGTCAGGAAGACTTGAGCTCAAATCCAGCCTCAGACACTTATTAGAGGTGTGATCCTGGGCAAGTCACTTAATCTATGCCTTAATCCACTGGAGAAAGAAATGGCAAACCCCTCCAGTATCTTTGCCAAGAACAAAACCCTATGGATAGTATCAGGGTGCTGTGGTTCACAGGGTCAAAAAGAACCAATCACAACTGAACAATAACAAAGTGCCTTATGGAGAAGCAGGGGAGGGAGAGGTAGGAAGGGAGAGAGATGAAGAGATATAAGACACTCTTAGGAGGGTAACCACAAAAATACAATTTCAATGGTATATAAGAAATAGAATATAGTTTTTGAAAGATAGTTGAGGCCTTAAGAGCCAGTTTAAGAAGCATGAAATTTGTTCCATAAGTAACAGAAAGCTAAAGTACAGTGTTCTCTGTCTCTTGTATATATCTGGTGCTTCCCCACTTTCTTGTCTGTCCTCTACAAAAAGAATACTCCTCCCCTCCCAAGACTAACTTCTGAAATCCTCCTTATCCTTCAAGGCTCAGCTCAAATGCCACATCCTTCACCACCTTGACTCAGAAATGATCTTCCCTTCTTTGAATTCTGTAATAGTCTAGTCTAGAAGGACTGCACAGGCACTGTATTCTGTGGTGGTTGTTTGCCCTTCATGTTTGAGGCAGACCAATGATATCACAGGCTGATGTCTTGACTTGTGAATGAATTGAATTTAAGTGAGTCTCTGTTGCACAAAGTCATCAGCCTCCCTCTCTTTTTCAGTCCCTGAAGTCCAATGGCAAGATGGATGTTAGGAAATCGGCCATGGCTCTGGATGCAGTGGATGACTTCGGCTTCTTAGATGTCTGACTGAGCTCTAAGTGCTCCTTAGTGCCTGCTTCAAGGCTGTCAGAACAAATTGTTTTCATCTCCCCCTCCCACTGGGGAAGTCTTTGTATGCTGGGGTATATATTTTGAGGCCTGGTATTCTGTCTGCCAAGATGGTCTTCTTGGGGCATATTGGCTGAGCAGGCTTCTTGAAGCCACAGGTGAGGGTTGGTGAAGGCAGACACCAAAGATCAAAGAGAAGCCCTGAAAAGGGCTCCACCACCAGGCTTCTACAAGAGGTGCTAGTCCTCCCTGGGCAGCTAGGTGGCGCCATAGTACACAGAAACCTGGCCTTATACTATAGGTGCTAGTCCTTCCTGGGCAGCTAGGTGGCACCATAGCACATGGAACATTGGCCTTATACCATAGGTGCTAGTCCTCCCTGAACATCCTGTGCTTCCCCTACTGCATTCTGTTGCACATGCACAGTACCTTCTTTAAGTTTCATAAAAAACAGGGATAAAAAGACATGGCAAAAGCAATATTTTCTGACTAATTGATCAGCACTGTTATGGATGGATTAGATAACTCAAGAAGAGGCTACTACTCTGGTAATCTGGCTCCGAGGTGATAGAAGACTGAACTAAGAGGAAAGCCACAGGAATGGGCACACAAGATGGGGCTTGTGTATGGAAGACAGGATTGGAAAAGTGCCATGCAATAGATATTTCAAAGGAAAAATAAATAGGAGAAAGTCCCTGGATCTGGAATCAGAGAAACTGGGTTCCAATCCCAGCTTTGCTTTCTCAGTGCCTTTGTGTGGGGACACCTGGTATCTCAGCCTCAGTTACTACATTTGAACTTGATCTTGAAGGCTTCCCAACTCCAAGTCTGTGATTCTGCGATTTCCTCTCGAGGTCACAGTGAAGGAGAGAGGACCTCTACTTTAAATGTGGTGTTAAACTAACATTAAACAGAGAACACTGCAGAAACCAGTGATGAAGGTAAGCATGGGCGAATAGCAGAAAGTCTATTAAATGTGTGCTGGCCTGAGTGAGGCAAACGAGAGGCAGCAAAGCAAAGATAGAATATAAATAATGGGTATCTTAAGTCAAAATAGTTCCATTTGCCTTTTCTGGTTATATAACCCTATCTACAAGGCTTCTTCCTTTCTGTGGAGGAATAATAAATTCCCTATAAGGTGCAATGAGATGGCTTGATTTGCTTTTTTATTTTTTTATTTTTTTTGTACTCTATCTTCCTCCATCCTGACCATTATCCCTGCACAGGACTTTAGGAGATAAGGCCATGGAGACAAAAACTAATAAAAAAAATAAATTAATCAGTTGATGCTATAAATGATCTAATAAATAAAGAGACTGTGGCATCAAATAAACAACAAAGGCCATAGGTGCAACCAGGCTAGTAGGTGACACAGTGGATGGAGGATGGGACTTGGTACCCAGAAAACGCAAACTCAAATCCATCCTTAGACATGCACTTAGTTGGGTGACCTTGGACAAGTCACTTAACATCTGCCTCAGTTTCCTCATCTATAAGATGACAATAATAGCACCTACCTCACAGGGTTGTAGGATGGATAAAATGAGATATTATTTGCAAAGAGTGCTGCAAACACTTAAAGAACTATGTACATGCTATTGTTATTATCATTATAGGTAAAATAAACTTGGCATTAGAATTGAGGCAGCATGAAAGGAATCTAGTTGATGTTTGACTGAAAATTTTGTCCCAATTGTGTTTGTTTTTTCTATTTTAACTTTCTTTAGAAGATTTAGGTACAAAGTTTTTTATTTTCCAAGTCAAACATTTATTAATACATCTTCTAAATCAATTAACTGGCCTAACATTTTGTGGTAGCAAACAAATGGAAACGAAGTAGGTATCCATCTACTGAATAATGAATGAACAAACTGTGGTATATTTATGAAAAAAGAATATTATTATTTTACTATAAAAATGAAAAACATGAGGAATTCAGAGAACCAAGGGAAGATTTGTATGTACTGATGCAGTGTGAAGGCAGAGCTAGAATAACAGCACATATAATGACTAGAGTAGCAAAAAGAAAAACAATAATCAAAAGCAATTATATTTAACTTAAATGCAATGACCAATCTTGGACTTGGAAAAATCAGTCAATAAACAAACAAAATTTGGTAATAAGCAACTACTAGGTGCCAGGCACAATGCTGAGTGCCAAGGATACAAGGATAAAAATAAATCAGTCTAGCTTCAATTAAGGAACTTATAGTGTATTGGGGAAATAAGATATTATGTGGGCAAAGTAGAATATATACAAAGAAAGGGGCAGCTAGGTGGCACAATGGATAGAGTGTCAGGTCTGGAGTCAGAAGGACCTGGGTTCAAATATGGCCTCAGACATTTGCTAGCTATGTGACCCTGGGCAAGTCATTTAACTTTACTGCTCTTCTTCCTTGGAACAGATACTTAGTACTGATTCTAAGACAGAAGGTAAAGGTTTACCAAAACAAACAATGAAGTAAACACAAGACCATTTTGGCATCAGAGAGAGCTGGGGCTTCAGGGGTCAGGAAGAAGCTTTATCTAGGAGTTGGCATTTGAGTGGACTTTGAAGGAAGTTTGGGAATCTAGGAGGAGGAGAAGAAGAGTATGGAATGTATTCAAAGGATTAGGGACAGCCTGTGACTATGGAGTAAAAACAAGTCATAAATAAAACTTAAAAATAATTAAACAGCTCACTTCTTGTCCTGCTCTATATATCCATGTTACTACTAATGCTAGCAGTAGGTTTCCATCAATTTCAAAGAGGAGTTTCACTCTTGACTCTGCAACCCTGAGGTAGGGTGCGAGATGAAAAATCAACCCAGTTTCTATCAATTAAACTTGAAGTAAAATGTAAACTGTCTAGAACAACAATTAGTCCTAACAGAACCAAAGCTTGGTTTCTTTCAAGTCTGTTCATTTTGGGTGTTTCTTTCAAATGTCCCTCAGTGCCCTTTGAAATAGGTTTCTCTTCTTTGCTGATTTTCCTTTAGTTTTTCTCATTTCTCTCTGCACATAGATTTTTTTTCCCTTTGAACTAACTTAGATGTTACATACAGAATACAAAAACTCCTCAGATCTCTGGGATTTAAAAAAATGTACATGATATTTTCTGTGTGAGGTGTTTATTTCTTTCATTTCCAAATGTCTTATTTTCTTTTGTTTGCAGTTTCTGAAAACTTTGCAAAGAATCGACATTTTGCTCTTATTCAATATACTTAAACTCTCTTTTTGATCTTTGACTGAAAGATCTTTAGTATCCGTTGCTATTTCTCTTCTATTACAAATAATTTTGTGGTTTTCCTCTCAATCTTTTGACTTTGGGCAATTTAAAATTCTTGTGCTTTTACAATTATCAAATTCTTTATTACTAAGCTGTAATTTCTAAGAAGAGACCACATCTCATCTAAATTTTGTTATCTCTTTCAGTGCCTAGCATAATGTTCTATGTACTTTAGACTTTCATTGCATATTTGTTGTTTTACCAGGGCATGTTGAAGAGAAAGGGGTTAATTTAGGTTTGACATTTCACATTATTTCTTTAGGCCAGAGAGGTCACTCAGTGCACAGTGTTTTTCCAGGACTTGGTTTTCCATAAACCTGTGAGGATTGGAAAATGTACCAGGAAATGTAGAATCTAGGTGAAGGAGACTTTGGAATTAGAGAAGATGGTAGCTGTGTGGAGAGAGTCTACCAGTGATACCAGCTATTAGCCTAGAAGTGCTCACCTAATCCTGAGAACCTCCAAGAAACTTGCCATAGATCAAGTAGAGGAGATACTCAGGTTGTGTAGAGATATTTGAGACTGAGAAATATTCTAAATAGGTATTCAGGGCACTAAAGGATAAAACTGTAACCTCAGATTTACAACCTCAGTTTTACAAGTCATCTCTATGAAGCAATTGTTTTCTTATCTCTTTTACTGTGCTAAAAAATTAGTGGGGTGGGAGGGAAAAGCAGAGACTAGATTCCAATATCTTAGCAATGTGTGAAAATTTTTTCTATGCTTTTGCTAATTGTTTTGATCCCAATTAAATATTTTACTTTTAAATTGCATGCTCTTAGTGTGGTCAGGTAGTAAGGAACAAATTGAGGTCAGATAATTTGGAGATACACAGCTAAACTGGTACAGGAATTTGAATCAACTGAATTACATTTATTTTCCAAAATATTCCACAACAAACGCAATAGTTAATGTGAATCCACAGTTGGGTGACATAGGCTACAGATGAATTGAATAAAAATTCATTTATTTGGAGCCTTAGGAAATTAAATTCCCTTAATGCATTAAAATCTGCTCTCTTACAATGATCCTCTAATCTTCCAAGTTTTCCTTTTTAATCATTTAGCTTTTCCTTTTTTATACTATACCATAGTAATTCTCCCCTTTAACTCAAGTCTTCTAGTTAAAAACAAAAACCAAAACGATCTGAATAACTTCCAAATCATGAGGCCTCTTGATTTTCAAAAGCCAATCATTCCTCATATGGGCAATTTGGTTCTTGACTGTTGCTACTTTCTGCTGCTCACCATTATTCTGTCACACAGGGAATGGAGAGAGGAACGAGAAGGCAGTAAAATTGTATTCAGTTTATTTACTACTGGTTTGCTGTTGTGCTTTTAAAGATAACATCATAAAGAGAAGATTAGATGAATTTCAATTTTGGGTCACTCAACTCTGGACTCAAATAAATGATCTAACTTAATATGGGAGTTATTTTGCAAGATAAATGTTCCTCAATATGCTTGAGTCCTTAATCTAAAAGAGCCAGAAAGTTCAAAAATCATCTGAATTTGTTTACTGTAAAGTTGGAAAAAAGGTTGAAACCAATGATTGTCTATATTTTTAATTTCTATATATCAATCCTATAAACTCTTCTCAATGATTGACATTTTCCTATAAGTAACTTTTTAATTGTTTAATCCCTTTCTGATGCCTACTTTATAATATGCATTTAACAAATGCTTGTTGACTAATGTTGACTGATTTTTCTCTCTCTAACCACGCTTTGAACCACCTTCTTTGATCATTCCTAAAAACATAATGATCATTTTGAACTAAGGCAAGATAGTTTTCTATCATCAGACATCAATACATCAATGAAACATGATATTAAGACAAGTAGGTTATGCAGATCAGAAAGGAAACGTATTTTGTTAATAGGCAATGCCTTCCATTGCATGATCTATTTTTGAAATTAAGGTGAGACCTAACTTTATACCTGTAGCAATTTGGTGAACTTTGATGATGTGCTAACATCCTTGTCATTTTCCACTAAATGTTCTAAATGTACTTATTATTATACTAAAGAATACAGTCTAAGATCTGCCATGGGATTCTGTAAACTAGGTCATAACTAAATTAAAACAGAGAGCATAATTTTATGGACAAAATTAAAACAGGCTAGTTTCCTTCCCTCCTCAGTAAGTTGAAATGTTGATGAATTCTTCAATTGCACTGCATAGGTCATCAAGATTATATACTTGGTGCTAATATTGGTGGTTATGTAAAACAGGTCTATATAACCCATTCTTTGACCAGTAGGGTCTTAGTCTGAGGGAACTGCATTATGATAATATCAAGGCTGACATCTAGCAGAAAACTGTGGTGGTAGAGATGATGATTATCTTAATATGGACTTCAATATCAATATAATCATGATATGTAACTTTTCATTGATTTATAGAAGGATCATTCCCCATTACCAACTCCAAAATTACATTGTTGACAAAAAACTGTCTTAATACCAAAAAGTTAATAATTCTGTCAATATAAAATATTTTCCAAAAAGGGAATGACATATACATTCATGGATTATGGACCCATTTTCTATTGATTTCAATAGTATACCATTCATGAAGCTAATTAAAAAATCCTTGTATCAAAAAGCTTTAAAAATTCTCCCAATCACAATTCTTGTCACCTAGCCCTAGGGAACTTGCATTCTAACATCTAGGCCTTTACTATAAAGTCTATGCTGGAGTCCTTGTTACTTAAAGTAACAAGCTATAGTGCCTTTAATTAGGGAAATCAGAGGGCTACGGGAATAGAATGCTTTCTTCCTATATTGATCAAAGAGGTCTCTATTTTTAACTCTATCTTAGCTTGTGGTGAGTTAAATCATCTCTTTTCCAATACCCAAGTACAGTTTATTTTATATGTCAGCACTTTTTACTCAATTGAGTGGTTTGGGTGATATCTCTACCCTAATTTTTTTGTCTTTCAGTCTCATATCTTCCTCTGGGGCTACCTCTCTGGGACTGCTTCACAAAGATCTCCAAGAATAGGTACTTGCTCAGAAAGAGAATATTTTTAGTCCTAATGCCAATGAACAAATTTCTCCTTCATTGAATTTCTCTCAATTTCTCTCAAAACTCTGCAAGGATTCTTCCTCCATACTTACTATGTCTTCTATACAGATGTTAGCTTTCTGAGAGGGCTGCAAGTTCCTCTAGATGTCAAATTTCATATTTTTATCCTTAGCACCTAGTACAGTGTCTTGAAAATAATAGACACAGATAAATGTTTATTGGGTTGGTAAAAGATCCCCATTTGTATGGGATAAAGATAGAGCCTGGACTATTATTTCACTGATATAGGAACTCCTAAATGAGGAAACTACTTTTTTTTTAAACCCTTAACTTCTGTGTATTAGTTCCTTGGTGGAAGATTGGAAAGGGTAGGCAATGGGGGTCAAGTGACTTGCCCAGGGTCACATAGCTGGGAAGTGTCTGAGGCCGGATTTGGACCTAGGACCTCCTGTCTCTAGGCCTGGCTCTCACTCCACTGAGCTACCCAGCTGCCCCCGAGGAAACTACTTTTACCAGTACACAACAGCAACTTTACAGTAACTTAATAGTTTTAGAAAGTTGCATATAGCTCTGAACCACATAGTTGCAAAGCCAAAATATGTTAGAGGTGGGACCTAAAGTCAGCTCTCTAGTCACTATAATCATGAATGGTTAACAAAGATCAGTTTATAGATTTTGACAAATTAGCCAAAAGTTAAGTTTGTTCGCTAGTCAAAAATGGATCTAGGTGACCTGGATTCTAGCTCCTTTCCCCTTACAAAGTAGCTATGATATTTTCAGTTAGTAACACAGTATTTGTTAATGGGATGTATCTGAGCATGTTTGTAGATGGCTGGGAAAAAGTCAGAGGATAAAGAGATTGAGGAAAAGAAAGAAGATGATCAATGGAAAGAGATGCGAAGAGACAAGGTCAAAACATAAACAGGTGGGTTACCTAAAGCAAAGAGCACAAATACCTCTTCCAACAAAGACTTAAGTAAAGGAGGAGTGAATGAAGAGGAGGTTGGGAGAGAGGGAAGAGTAGAGAAGAAAGAACTTTACAGTATATGGCCCCCTTTCAGGAAAATCGGAGTTGTTTACATCAGTGTGTTGAGCGGTGTTGTCTGAGGCCAGAGGAGAAAGGAGGTTTCAGAATAGATGCTATTAGGGAAGAATAAAAGGACTGCTCTGCAGTAATAATAATGCAACTGACATCATGGATTTGTAATGTATCTAGATAGCACTGTAACAAGACTTTCTCCACATGATATTGGCAGCACATGGTTAGGAATAGGGACTGTAGATGATGGGCATAACCCAAGGTTGAATTTGGAGAGCATTAGTGGAGATGAGGCAAGGAGGTATGGTACCAAGTGTAGCTGATAACATAAGCTCAATTTGGTGGTAGGTCCAAGAAGATAAGATTGTGAAAGAAGGCCAGATCAGGAATAGCAGACTGAAAAAAACCCAAAAAGTTGAGGAATTAGAGGTCACAATGAAGATAAAGAACATTTTTTGAGGCAAGGGGAGAAACTGAGGGATATAAAGTTGTGATTTGAGAGAGGAATTTCAGAATTTTGGATTATAAGACTTATGGGTTATGTTAACATCAAAGGCATTACCATCCCTATTGCTGGCTGAGGTGAAATGATCATAGAAGTCCTGGAAGTTTAATGGAAGGTCAGGGCATTCAAGGGGACATCAATGTGTACTCTAAAGGCACCAATCAGGAAGGCTAGACTTGGAGTGAAGAGTAAGAGTCAGTTACTGAATAACTTGAGAAAAGAGGGAGAATGAATTAGAGATCTGTGAAGGATTGCAAACAAGGGCTGAAATGAGTGATGAAGATAAAGTAAACAAGGAAGAGAGGTTGATGAATGAGATTTGGCAAAGTAATAGCATATAAGTGAGATTGAGGAGCAAGGAGTATGTCCCTTCCTTTTGAACCAGTGAGTTGGTTGGGTATTGGGAGGAAAGATGAAGGATAAGGGATGAGGAAAGAGCCCTAGACCTGGAAACAGTAGCCAGGGAAACACTATCTTTTGGAGATTTAGATTTCTATAAGTTCAAGAAGATGGGCAGAGTGTAAAGTAAAGAGATTCAGGAAAATGAAGAGTTTATTAATAATAGAGCATGGGTTAGAGCTGAATGAGGTCCAAAGGAAGGAGCTGAGGACCTTGTTATAAAGCATTTAAACATTAAATAGTCTCAAAACATGTAACCTAAGAACAGTGTTACAGCAAAGTACTATTGCAGGTGGCATAAAAATCATATTTTCCTAAGAACAACTTTTAAAATCTTTTATTTATTACACTTCTGAGACCTTGGACAAGTCATCCCACCTCTCAAGGACTAAAGTTTTTATCTTTAAAATAAGGTTTAAGGGATCTCTAAGGTCACTTCCAGTTCTAAATCCTATGACTTACCTACTTTAATTAGTAACTTACCAGGGCAGAATTTTAAGGGAAAGAAAAAGTTTGGCTTGTTGTTAGTCAAAAATGACTCTCTAAGGAATGGCAGATAAAATAATTATGCCCTCAAATCCTCAAGCTCTCTATCTAAATGGAAAAAATAGTCTAGAATGACTGCTAGAATTTGAACATCATTGATTCAATGTTTCTAATCAGTTTCCTCCAGAAAAAAGTAATTTAAATTAGAAATGTGTAAATGAGTAGTGCTTCAGAACAGCCTGAAAAATTACCCATGAATATATATTAAATAGGTCTATTTGATTAAAAACTTTCTGAGCTAGTCCAATATTAAAATAACATACTGAATTTACAGAATATTTATTTTAGGTCTCATGGTATTCTCTAAAGCTCAGGAGCATAGAAGTTGGCACTGTTGCAGTCTTAAATGGAATTATTATAGCTTACACTTCAACCTTATCTCTGGATTATATTGCACCACCTTATCATGAGGTATTTAATTCTCTCAACATACATTTTGTAATGGAAAATCAAAGTTAAAGGCACAGCAGTAGCTACTGTGAAATTCATCATGTTGGACACTGATCAGACACCAGAGAGTACACATTTTCTTTCACCAAAGAAAATTGTTAGTTTAAATGTTATTATAATAAATACTCTTCAATTTCAACTTAAACTCTTAGAGGAAAAAACTGGGAGTAATAAAACATCTTTCCCCCCCCTTCTTGCCAAAGGAAGAAAAGGATAGTTTCAGACTGTACTGTTATCTTTATGCTGCAATTCATGCCATAACACCAACAGTATGTGGGACAGTCTAGTTAGAAAATAGTCTCATAAAGTATCATAGAGTGATAACAGAAAAATCAGAAAAAATTTTGTTTTCTTACTTCTCTGAATAGATATAGGGATACTAAATAAAACTGATCTAATCACTACACTGTAGAATGTTATACTTACTAAGTCAAGCATTTGCAACTTCTTAAATTGGAGGTCAATCCAAGGAAGGAATAGGTGAAATGAGCAAAATATATCCTGTGGTTCACTTATTACACTGAGGTCAGGAAATGCCCAAGTGGACGAGAGAACAGCAGCAGGGAGTCCAGGCCAGAGAAAGGATCCAATTCCATCTCTTTTCTTATTCTCAGCAGGTAGCTCTGGCTTATACTTCACTAAGAAGATTGAGGACATCTGGAGTGAGCTTTCTTATCTCTTCTCACTTCTACCTTCTAACACTGACTCTTCACCTTTATCTTTACACACTACTGTTTCTTAACTCTTTTTTTCACACTGCTTAAGAGAAAAATTTCCATCTTCCCTTCCAGGTTAACCTCTCTGAGACCTAGGACTATATGCCCATCTTCTCCTTGTGTTATTGTGTCCTTTTTTTCCCACTAGATATAGTGTCTACCTCAACTGATGTCTTCCTCTTTGACCATAAGCATGTTTTTTGTAGTTGTTTAGTAACTTTCAGTTATGTCCGACTCTTCATGACCCCTTTTGGGGTTTTCTGTGCAAAAATATTGCAGTGGTTTGCCATTTCCTTCTCCAGCTCAATTTTCAGATGAAGAAACTGAGGCAAGCAGGGTTAAGTGCTTTGCCCAGGGT
The DNA here is from genome assembly GCF_016433145.1 of Gracilinanus agilis. Lineage (NCBI taxonomy): Eukaryota > Metazoa > Chordata > Mammalia > Didelphimorphia > Didelphidae > Gracilinanus > Gracilinanus agilis. The sequence goes on along the minus strand of NC_058132.1, from coordinate 326,913,317 downwards.
CATAAGCCAGTAAGTGTCTGAGCCTGGATTTGAACTCAAGTGTTTGTGACTCCAGGCCTGGCACTCTATCCACTGAGTCATCTAGTGGCCCCGGAAACTTGTTCAGACCTCCCCTACTTAAAAAAAAAGCTTCCATCTTTTTTTTTTATCCTTTTTGACAGTGCTTACGTTTAAATCACTAAATCATTTTTTTTCTTTTTCACTGCCCAGCTTTGAAAAAGAATGGTCTACAGTGGCTATTTTCACTTTTTATGTACACTCACTCTTTTGTTCCATCTTCTAAAAAATATGAATTTAACCAACACAATTAAGAAGAGCATTTTCATACACATAACAGAAAAAGAGCATTGTATGTGAAGCCAAAAACCTGTGTTATGGACAATGAACTTATCTTTGTAGTGTAATAAATTTAATGTGTTATTTTCAAAGGTATCCTGATTGTTTTCTACTGACTTTTAAAATCTCATCTTTTTATACATTTAAAAATTCTTCAATGGCTCTTTTTTCTTATTCTTTGTTTATATTTTGGTAAATTTATCCATAAACATCTTCTCAATATTCCTTTCTCTCTCTAAACCAAAAGGGGAAAAAAACCCCTCCAAAATCCCTTGTATTAGCTAAGGTAAGCAAAACAAATCCCCATATTGGACTTTTCTGCCATTTGGCAGAAAATTTGTGTTTCATTCTGCACCTTAAGTCCATCACCTTTTTGTCAGGAATGAGGGTAGAGTATTTCATCACCAGTCATTTGAAAACGTGATTAGTCACTGCATTGATCAGTATTTTTAAGTCTTTCAAAGTTGTTTTTTCTTTACAATAGTATTATTATTATTATCAACCCTTACCTTCCAGCTCAGAATCAATATTATGTATCTGTTCTAAGGCAGAAGAATGGCAAAGGCTTAACACTGGGGATAAAGTGACTTGCCCAGTGTTATGCAGCCAGGAAGTATCTGAGACCAAATTTGAACCCTGGATCTCTCGTATCTGGTCCTGGCTCTCTATCCACTGAGCCACCTAGCTGCCCCCAAATGTTATTATTGTTGTATAAACTAGTCTCCAGGTTTTACTCACTTCTCTTTGTATTAATTCATAAATGTTTCCCCAGGTTTGTAGGACACTGTACTTTTTGCACATTCTATTCCATTCATATACCATAATTTGTTCAGCTATTCCCTGATGGGCACTCCTACATTTCAAGTTTTTTTTCCACTACAAATAAAGAACTGACACACACACACACACACACACACACACACACACACGCGCGCGCGCATTTTTTTTTGGTCCTTCTTTGATCTCTTTGGGGAGTAAGCTTAATAGAAGTATCACTGGGCCAAAGGGGAAGCACAATTTTAGTGATGTTTTATGTATAGATTCAAGTGCTTTACAGAATGGATAGACCAATCCAGAACACTAATGGTTGTAATATGCATATAATTTAAACTTTCAATTTTGGGAAACCCTTATAAAAGAAATGTTGTTAGGCAATTCTTACTACTGTCATTTTTGTCTAATTTTATGAGATGAGATCTCAGAGTAGTTTTAATTTGCATTTCTCTTATTATGATTTGGAGCATTTTTTCATATGGCTATTAACAATTTGGATTTTTTTTTTGTTTGAGAACTGTGCTCATATTTTTTTTACTATTTATCTATTGTGGTATGGCTCCAGTCCTGATACATTTTAATCAGTTCCTTCTGTACTTTGAATGTTGGATCTTTGCCAGAGAAACTTGACTTAAAAAAATTCCCTTGACTTAACTGTTTCCCTTCTAATTTTTGATGCATTAATTTTGTTTATATAAAAACCCGTTAATTTTATGTAATCAAAATTGTCCATTTTATCTTCTCTATTCCTTTTCTGGTCATAATCTCTTTCCCTATCCACAGAAGTGATAAGCATTTTATTCCCTGCTCCTCTAATTTGTTTATGATGTGGCCTTTTCTATCTAGGTCATGCATCCACTTGGAATTTATATCAATATACCATATGTGATGTTGGCCCAAACCTAATTTCTATCAGACTACTTTCTAGTTTTCCTAGCAATTTTTATTGAAAAGTGAGTCTTTGCCCCAGAAGTTGGGGTCTTTGAAGTTGTCAAACATTATACTAATATGTTCATTTCCTTCCATAGGTTCCATTTAATTTGCTCCACTAATTTATCTATTTTTTAACTAGTAGTAAATGATTTTGATCATTGCAACTTTGTAATAGGGTTTCATTCAAACCCTGGAAATCTGATTTTCTTCCAAGTCTATGAAAGCTCCTCTCTCATAGGTCAGCAATAATATTCTACAAATCTAAAGACTTTTTCTCAGTCTTTGATCTTTCTGAGATATTACACTGTTAACCTCCTTATATCTCTTTTACTCCTTTGGCTTCTCTGGCAATACACCATTGTGGTCCTCTCACTTCTCAGACTGAAATCATTTTCTGTCTCCACTGTTTTTTCTTGTTCTTTCTTTTCTGTAAACATGGATACTCCACACAGTTCCACCCTACTGCTTCTACTCCTTCCTTTAAAGATCTCCTAAACTTTCATTCTCTCTGAAGATAATGTTTATGATTAGTAAGTATAAGAATTAAGATATGAATATAGGTTTTCTTTTTCCTAATTCCAGTGCTCTTCTTATAAAAATAACATTCTGTTTACATCCATAGTGCCCATCAAAAGGGCAGCTAGGTGGTACAGTAGAGAGAGCGCCAGTGCTGGAGTCAGGAAGACTTGAGTTCAAAACTGGTCTCAGACATTTACTAGCTGTGTGACTCTGGGCAAGTCACTGAACCCTGTTTGCCTCAATATTTTTCTTCATTTGAAAAGTAAGCTAGAGAAGGAAATGAGAAATTACTCCAGCATCTTGGCCAAGAAAACCCCAAATGGGGTCATGAAGAGTCAGACATGACCGAACAAGAATAACAACAAGCACTCATTAAATGCTGCTACTCTCTTTAGGAGCCCAGTAGTAGTCTTTTTAGAAATGGGCTCATATTGCATGGCCTGTGATATCTATTAATGGATATGAATCCATTTCTGTGCTACCTCATTGAAGGTGCCACAAACGCACCTGTATCTTGCCCAAACCAAAGGGTATGCACGTGTAATAGGGAATAATTTATTTTAGAGGCAAGAAAGAGTACTAAATCTTGGGCCAACATTGCAAACTATGATCTGTGAAACCACAAGAATTGCTGAAAGATTTTTAGGAGTTCCTTGAAAAATATTTTAAATAGTCCATTTTGCTGTTTTTAGGCTGAATCTGCCTGCTATAATGAGGATTTTAATTCTAAAGCATAAAATACAGTGCAGAGACTTCTACTCCCTCAGTACTAAAAAACAATTGCTCCAGATCAAACACAAAACATGAGACACCCTTCATTTTTTATTAGATCCATTAGAAACTTATTTTATTCATTTTACTGCTGTTTTGATGTGTTTCACAGGGATTCTCTTAGATAATATTTATCCAGTTTGACTAATAACAATGCTACAGGTTTATATAGTTTTGCAATTTGATGTATTATTTGAAAATGCACATATTCTGTAACCTGGTAGAATGTATAAAAATAAAGACATGACAGAACATGTTAAATATGTCTAATGGTGAAACATTTTTTAGCTTTGGGAAAATCCATTTAACCTCATCAAGCTCTAGTTTCTTGAGGGTTAAGGGGTAAGTGGGGATACTTATCCAGGCTTCTTTACAGGATTGTTTATAAAGTTAGGTAAATGAATGTATATGAAAGTATTTTGAAAGCTATAAAGTGATAAGCATAAATGTAAGGAATTATCATCATTGTTAATTCATAACAATGATATAGATGGTGTTATCTTTCCTATTAGAATATAAGCTCTGTGAGGACAAGGGACTGTTTTTGCTTTTTCTTTGTATTCCTTACAATGTGTCAGGCACTATGTTTAATACATAGTAAGTTCTCAACATAAAACTGTTGATTAATTTATTATAACCTTTTAAAAAAGTTTTTATTTAGAAATGATACTATTATGGGAAAATTCAGAGGTCAAATATTTTTATTTAACCAATTTTGAACTTTTTACTATGGTTAAATTTGTTGGGGTTATTTATATTTTTCTTCACCTGGTTACATTCTGCTATTAGGATTCCTATCCATACTGAACTCTGCTATTAGAATATTTATACATACTGAACTCTGTGTCACTAATGAAAGCATAAGTTCCATTGTGGGGAGTCAAGAAGAATTAAAATACTATTGAGAGAATGGAAAAAATTATTAAAACTGATGGTCTAATTCAATCATTTATTTCATCAATAAATATTTTTTAGTATTTTATTGAATAGATAGTTATTTATTAGTATCCCCATCAAAAGTGTCCCCACACTGATAAAACAGGCCCACCAAAATGGTCATAAAGCTGTGCTAGGAACTGGGGTATGGGTAAGAGACATGAGAAAAGTAAAAGAAATGAGCTTTGCTTTTCAGTGACTCTTCTCCCTTCTTATATACTGAAAAATCCCCTCAACATCTTTTCCTACTCTCTCCTTTGTTTCAAAATTACAGGAAAAGAAAATCTTTATTTTTTTTTTAAAACCAAAGCACAATCTTTATATGGGCAGCTAGGTTGTACAGTGGGTAGAGTGCTGGGCTTGGAGTCAGGAAAACTCATCTTCCTGAGTTCAAACCCAGCCAAAGACACTTACTAGCTATGTGACTCTGTGTATATCATTTAACCTAGTCTGTCTCAGTTTCTTCACCTGTCAAATGAGATAGAGAAGGAAATGACTGAAGACTCTAGTATTTTTGCCAAGGAAACCTCAAACAGGGACAAGAAGAGTCAGACATGACTGAAAAGAACCTTAACAACAATACATATTTCGTAAATATTTAACTGTGCAAATGTAGTTTTCCCTCGATAGAATATAAGCTTCTTGAGGGCATTTCATCTTTATATCCACTGTGCCTGGCACATAGTAGGCACTATGGAATGCTGCTTAATTAATTTATAACAGTATCCTTGACTGTTCTCAACTCTATATGTAACATTGTCTTGGCCATGCCTAATCCATGCATCATGGAGTTTTATTCAGATTTTCAGAATGGTAGAGACAACTGATATGACTCATAGTCTTGTTGCTCCCATTTTAAAGAATTTGAGGAAGGAGAGGTCATGTAGAGCTTGGAGATGGAAAGATGTGGAGGGTACTAGCTGCCATGATATAGTTAATACCAGATTCTTTCTCCCTCTCTTCTTTTTTCCTTCCTTCCTTCCTTCCTTCCTTCCTTCCTTCCTTCCTTCCTTCCTTCCTTCCTTCCTTCCTTCCTTCCTTCTATTTCTCCTTCTCTTACCTTCCCTTCTCTTTCCCTCTCCTCTCCTTTCCTTTTCACTCCTTTCCCTCCTTCAAGAAAGGCCTTAAGTTTGATGCATTCCCTCAAGTTGGGGAGATATTTGTCTCTTAAATCTTTATCTTTTTGCATTTTTATTTACTATATTTCTTAAGATGACAATTGTGACCAAAACTGTATGCATTAGTGTTGGAATACAGTTGAGAGGAGATGATTAGGGCATTTTTTGGGAGGGAGATAAAAATTTCAATATTTTTCCAAAGCATGATTTTTGTCTGGGGGCTCAGATATACAGAAGTGAGTTAATGATTCATTTTTATAACTTCCCCTGGGCAAAAAGAGCATTTATACTGGGGTTCCTCTAGTTAATGAGTCAGCAATAGTAGCTTCTGAGACTTGCTGGGCTGGCACTGAGCTGTGGGTTATGCCTTCTTCCTTGGCTTGTTTGAAAGGAAAGTCACTTCTAGATGGAAAAGGCTAAGGGAATAATTTTGACAAAAAGACGAACTCAAAAGGAGAGGAGTAGTGTAGGAGCAAATAAGAATGCCCTGCAACTCTCTCTGTTTGCTAGAACCATGTCAATTTAACACTACCACTACTGCAAGATATATAACAGCAAAAATTCAGATACTAGTTATGGTGGGCTTGGTTTTCTAATTTTCAATAGCACTAAATGAATATATCACAACCAGAATTATTTTAAAGGGCACACAAAAATGGGTGGGAATATCTTGTGCACTCTATTGAATCCCAAACCCCAGCATCCCCTCCTAAATCAATACAGAAAGTGATAAATCTCTCTTTGGATTTATGGTCCAATCTTATAATCAAGGAAGCTCTCTTAGTGTAATTAAAATGAAATAAGATTGATTTTAAAAAGATATGCCTGAGATGTTATTAAATATAAGGTAGTGGTCAGTATATTCACTAATATCTTCTAAATTAAAAAAAAACAGGATTTACACTTTAAGTTTGTGAATGCACATTGAAAAATACAACACAAAATATAACAAATTATCATAATTTTGCTACATATCTTCTACATTTCACAACAAAATCAAGAGGCAATAAAGGGAATAAGATCTGCTCTGCTTGGAGCAACTACAAAGACCTAGGAATGTTGGCTACAGGTTGTAGAGAAATCGAGCTGGGCTTACTAGAAAGGTATAATGAGCTGCTTCCTCAGTAAGTTCTACCAGAATTTTAAGGGGAGTCTGGATGACCATTTGTTGATAATGTAGAGGGAATTCTAGTTTAGGCTTGAGTAGAAAGATCTCCGTGAGCTATTTTAATTTTAAGAAAATAGAAGTGATGCATCATCTTCATGTAAATCCATATATCAAGGATCTATTCAAAATCTAATAATTTGTACAACTTGAGATCAACATGGCTTTAGGAAATCCTTCTACTCTAAAGTTAAGGAATATACTTTTTGAGAACTTTGGCAAATCCTACAACACTCAAGAAGTAGTTAGGCAGCACAGTGGACAGAGTGCAAAGCCTGGAGTCAGGAAGGCCTGAGTTTAAATCTAGCCTCATACACTTAAGGCTGTACTGGGTGTAACAGATTGGGTGAAACTAAGCAAAAAGCCAAGCAAGCATGCATTGTGAAAAGCTTTTGATGGAATTCTGAGGAACCCAGGAGAAATGACAGTTGGTGTGAGGAGAGAATGCTGGGAAGAGGAAACCAACAGTTTTGGCTCTCTGGACCTTGGGGCAAGGAAGGGAGGTGGGAGGCTGTGTCTCTGTGGGACTTTGAACATTTCAAAGGGCAAAATCTGAGATTTTACCCCACCATCTGCTGCCATAGCCAATCTAACTGAATCTGCATCTTCTGTGAACATCTGAGAAGACGATATTGTAGATTCCCGAGTTGACCAAGGAGTCTGGGACTCCAGTGGGAGGGAGCTGGCCCTGGAGGGCTAAATAGCCTTGCTTGAGCTTGATGTACACTCCTTCTCTAGCCATTTGTGATCTTTTAGGATAGGAGTTTTACTGGGGCCTGAGACAGTGTTAAAATCATTATCTGGGACAAGATAGAGATGGGTGCCACCTTGAATGACAGGACCAGCAGTTGAGAATTTGGAATGTTCCCAGGTGCCATGAGCCAGGGGCAAATATCAATTGGCCCCAACCTATAAATACCCCCAACAAACAACAGTTGAGAGCTCAGATTTGAGCAGGCTCATCTTGGAGCAAGGGCTTGGGATGGAGGGAGGTGAAGGGTGAAAGGGTAGACCTGAAACCTGTAGCCTGTACCTTACTAAGAGAGAACTAGTGATCAATCATCATCATTGATATTAGAGCTGAGAGAGTATACTGATTCATCTATCAACATCAACATCAATAGCCTTCCCTAATCTCTGGCTTGGCTGTGGCCAAGTCAGGTCAGAGTTAGTGAGAGGGCGAAGACCTCCAGTTACTACAAGCCTAGCAATCTCCAGATTTGATCAACAATTATATTAATAGTCAATCAATTAGCAATAGGGTTCTCAGATCCTCAATGCTGTTAACTTGTTTTCCTTATCCCATTAATAGATTCAATATAGTGTTTTACCAACAAGTATCTTTCCTGAGTGGTTATTATACCAAAACCCTTGGGAAAGGGAGATCAATATGCAGTCAGATAACGTTTCCAATAGCCAATTAATAGCCTTCTCAACAAATAATCCAACCTCAGGTTGGGACCTAGAGAGGTTAACCATCCATCCAACCTCTCAGGAGTCCCCAACCTGGGCAAACTGTTAAAAGGGAACACCTGACAGGCTTAGCCAATCAAGGCTGTCAGGGAGGAGAGGCATACATTATATTAATAGCAATTGTGAGAGGAGTGTGAGTTTTGTCCCTCACCAACTATAGCCAGTTTAGGCCTGAGCATATAATCCTTCCTCCATTCATACTATCTCTGAGATCCACATATACAATCAATTATCAAGAAGATCCAGGAGACAGACAGATAGAAAGAAAGATATAGAGATATTCTAAATATAATCAGAATACTCAATTTTCTTTAACAACAGTTAACTGTGACTAAAAAGCTACAGAAAAAACCAGTTACTGCTCAGCCCTGGGAAAGACTGAGAACTAGGCCATATTAGTTTACCCTCACCCTCTTCCCTGAAATCCCTTAATACTCTGTCGCTGAATAAACCTCTGTTGAGTTATTTTAAGACAGAGTTTGAATAGTGACTTCTAGGAGGGAGACATTATCTTGGGGTTAGCAGGGTGGAAGGAGCACAACACTCCATATTGGTGGACAGCCTGGTTGGGGGTAGGGCAAGGCTTGCCCTCAAATAGCCCAGCTCTGGGTAATTGAGGGGGGCCATTTGGGTCTCATCTAACTCCCAACATCTCCCTCTATCCTCTCTACCCCAGCACATCCATTTGGGGGAACCATATCGCGAGTTACACCCTCAAGAGTCCACATCCATTCAGCCAAAGGGGGTTACCAGAGCACACCCCATCTATCTGATACCCCTGCTTCTTACATGGGCAACCCTATAAATGTATGTGCAGCTTTGAAGGGGGTTTTTATAGAGTTCCCTATACTAATGAAATCACAGATTCAAACCAAATATATGTTTGTGAAACAAGATTAAAATAGAATAGGTTGAAGTCATGATATCTATATCTACAGAAAAAATATGTACACACAAATGCACATCAATTTATCTACAAATAGATGTTTGTGTGTCTGCTTGTCTATCTAGAGTCAAAAATATAAACAAATATTTGTTTCTTGTTGCCAAAACATATATTTCAGGGTCTTCTAGAGACGTGTGTGTGTGTGTGTGTGTGTGTGTGTGTGTGTGTGTGTGTGTGTAACTGTTAATTCCTTAGATATGACCTTTGGAAAGGCTAAGGTCATGAAAGAGAAAATGTCAATATCACCATCAATTAATGTGCTTGGATACCCATCCCGGGATAGGAGTTATAAAGTATATACCTTACCCTCTAATTTTATTACATATTTTAAATTGGAATTGAAATGATGTGGCCAAATGTTCTATGAAGTATCAAACCTCTTGTTGGTATTCAATATAATAACTGCTGTGAACTACTAAAATATGTAATTACAATGATAGGAATATGACCTGCTTAAGTATTATTCTACCCAAAAAAATACTGAAAATGATATAGTAAGCATATTTTTTAGTAAGTACATTTTACTAGAGATGATGTAAATTCTAACCTAATATAGTAGTTTAAACAATAATAGCAAAAACCCAAAGAACCTCAAATGTCAACTTTATTCAGTCTAAAAAGCACTGTCAACAATAAAAGATTTCTGAAATCTATTTTGCTGACCTGTTTGGTGAAGATGATCTCTAGCCACTTCAAATAAACGCAGGTGCATATTTGTAATGGGGTTAAAGGAGCCACAGGCAAGGAGAACAACTGGTATCTTGCACTTCATTTTGGTAGAAGTATCACAATCTTGCTTAGGAGCACATTTTACCTTAAAGAAAAAATGACCGTTAACAAAAATTGCCATAATATTTTTCAAATCAATTTCTCATCATAATGAAAAGTATAGTTATTTATCACTTGTGTAACTGACAAGGGAAAAATACAACATGACAGAGTATACCTATGGAATATATATTTAATTTTCAGACACAAGATAATATTCAATCATGCCAATGAACATTCAGTCTAAGTCTAGAGAAGACTATAGAAGTGTATGTTTTGGCAACAACAGAGGAAACATGGAACCTGGAAGTCTGAAGGGACCTTGGAAACATTTTTAATATAGCCTCTCCCTGATGTGCTAAATCCTTGCTACAACATACCTGAGAAGTAGTCATCCAGCCTCAGCTTTAACATTACTAATATAATAAAACTCAGGAACAAGAATAGGCAGTCTATTTTTCTAATTTTATTTTCCCCTCAATTACATGTAAAAATAAGTTTTACATTAAAAATTTTTTTGAGTTCAAAATTCTCTCTCTCCTTCTTTCTTTGCCTTCCCTTCTCACTAGATGGCTTAAATTTTTTAAATAAAAAAACAAATTTTATTTCTATGGATTTTTTAACTTATTTTTTCATTTAAAACCTTTACTTTCTGACTTAATAATAATTCTAAGTCATAAAGGTAAGGGTTAGGCAAATAGAATTAAGTGGCTTGCCCAAGGTCAAGTAGCTAGGAACTATCTGAGGCCAGATTTGAACCCAAGTTTACCTGACTCTAGGCCTAGAAATCTATCCATTGATCTGCCTAGCTACCCCTGCCCCACAATTAAACAGATTTTAGTGGTAACTTTTAATATCATGTTCATTTCTCATTGTATCCCTTTCACCACTCCCAGGAAGCCATTCTTTGTAATAAATAGAAATGAGGAAGAAAAAAATTAGCAATACTAACCAATGATTTGCAAAAAAACCTAAAATTACATGTAATATTTACTCCTCTGCAAAGGAGCGAGGGGAGAAAAAGTCTTGAATACTTCATTTCAAGGCCAGTTTGGTCATCATTCTTATTGCTTTCCTGTTTGTTTACTCTAATTGAATCACTTCATGTAAATCTTTCCATGCTTCTCTATACTTATCATATTTACAATTTCTGATAGCTTAATAATATTCTGTTTCTTGGAGACCCAGTTTGAATGCTTCTAGTTCGATTTTAGATGGAATAAGGCACTTGTAAATCATTGAACACTTAACAAAGGAGGAGGCTAATATTGCTCTAACATAGGAAGGACATTGAACAAGGGTACAGTTTGCTTCTTTGGGTACAGTCTCTCTCGTATTCGTATGGAAATGTGTCTGGTTATCAAGTCGTCAGGTTATGGCAACTTGTGTCACCTTTGGTACCCACCATGTCTGAGAGGCTCAGGCTCCACATGATTGAGTCTTTTTATGCCTTCAGATGGCCCAGAAAGTCATGTCAGAGGAGCTGGGGCCAATCAGGTCCCAGGGGTAGCTTTATCTTTTTTTTTTTTTTTAGATAAATCTTTTGCATTTTGTGTGTGTCAGTAAAGAAACTGCATCATTGATCCTTTCACAATATTCAGGTACAGCAATTTATTTAAACAAAATGGACTCCAATTCTGTTTTGGTTCTTTGCTATTATAGTATGTCATGGTGAGAACTTTACAAATATATTCTCATTTGATCTTCACAACAGGCCAGTAAGACAGGTGCTATTATTATTCTAATTTTATAGTTGAGGAAATTGGGACTGTCCAAGGTCATACAACTATTAAGTTCCTGAGGGTAGATTTGAACTCATATTCTTGATGGTAGGCCCAGAGCTCTATCTCTGGCATGCAACTTAGCTATATACAAATATTTATGTATATGTGGAGCTTTTATTATTTTTTCCATTTCCTTCCTTGGAGGAACATAATCCTAGCAGTAGAATCTCTGGGTCAAGGAGTATAGGAATTTTGGTCATTCTTTGTATGATTCCAAATTGCTGTCAAGAAGGTTCTCTTTTTTTAGGATAGTTCAGTAACAGAAAAGTTTAAAAGAGGTGCCTATTGTTGGGGAAAGACAATGAAATCTATTTTGAACATGCTAATTTTGAGATATCTCTAGGACACTGAGTTTAAATTCTCCAAAGTTCTCCAAGAAGGACTGTAGCTTAAGAGAGAAACTAGTGTTGAATAAATGGATCTGGGAACCATCGACAAAAGGAGAGTAATTGAACCCACAGGATCAGGTGATGAGATCACTAGGAGGGTTCACCAAGAGAAAAGGATCTATAACACAGCCTTGGGGGATGCATGATATACAAGAAGATTGAGCAATGGAGACTGAAGGGTCAGCTATGAGAGAGCAACATCACAAAAATCTCAAAAGGAAAAGGGTATCCTGGAGAAAGTAGAAAACAGTGTCAAATGCTGCAGGGATGTAAAGGAGGTTGAAGACTAATTAAAGGTAAACGAAACTGGCAATTAAGCAATCAGTCATGTGTGGAATAAAGTAAGGGGAAAGTGAGTTGAAGAGAGGGGATTTTTTGATGAATTATGAGGTAAAGTTCTCTACTGAGAGTGTGAAGGTAGAGGAGATACTTGAAGAGAGATAAAAAGGTTTGGAATGCCTACTGTATTAGTAGGTTAGATAATTGATTAGGGATGATTAGAAAGACTGCCTTTCTGCAGTAGCCCAGTTAAGATTAGGTAACAAATTTGTGGAGGACTCAGTCCACTACATAGTTTCATGTTTCAAGTCACAATCTCATGGCTTCTTCTAGCATAAAAGTAGAAAGAAAAGAACGTTATTAGTAATAGAAAAAAGAGAAACGGATTTGAGAGTAAAGAATAAGGTACAGCTGAAATACCAAGTACTAAAGATTAGAAAAGGTGAAGAATGTAGCCAGAACAGGAATTGAGGTGTGGAGGTATAGGAGGTCATGGGAAAATTAAATATAGGTTTCAGAGTTGTGAGGCATTGAGAGAGATGGAATGATTAAATGATTACAGTCATATAAAGGAATTTTGGAGTTCCTGGACATTGAAGGAGAACACTTCTGGGTAATGGCATAATCAAATTTATGACTATTAAAGCAGGTATCTCAGGTAAAGCGGAGAGGTAGCTCTTGGGAGCTGAGTAGTTTATGGAAATGAATAGTTATGTTTATTGAGGAAACACCAACTTGTATACTTACATATCCAGGCATGAGGGCAGAGGGTGGGAAAGAAAGGAATATTGTGAGAAAAGTACTGAAATTGAGAAAGGAAGGAGAATTTCCTCAGGGTCAGTAGATAAATCCACAGAAATATGAAATGAGTCATAATTTTGCCAAGTGAGAGTAGGAGATGAAGCGTCTGGAAGTGGCAATGGGGAGTATGGTTTATTCTTATCCCTGCACTAGGACTAATGAAGAATTAAAGAAGGGGTAGCCAGTTGTAGAAAGGATGGCCAGGGATACAGGATTGTCTAGTTGGGGATCTAGAATGCAATGAATATCAAAATATAGAAGGAGAAAGAAAAGGAGATGGTCAAAATGAAGGAAGTTTAAAGAGCAGGAGTACCTGCAGAGACAAAACCCAAGAACTATGAGATCATAATTACAAAACACTTTTCACACAAATAAAGTCAGATGTAAACAATTGGAGAAACATTGCTTGTTCCTAATCAGGCTGAGCTAATATAAAAAAACAATACTTCTACCTATATTAATTTACCTACACAGTGTCAATCAAACTACCCAAAATTATTTAATGGAATTAGAAAAAATAATAGAATTCATCTGGAAAAAAAAAGGGAATGGATATCAAGTGAATTAATGAAAAAACGTGAAGGAAAGTACCTTAGTTATACTGGGTCTCGAACTTATCATAAAGTGGCAACCACCAAAACAATCTGATACTGGCTAAGAAATAAAGTAGTGGATCAATGGAATGGATTAGGCACTTAACAGCAGTGTTATATTGAATCTCTGGGAGCTTGAAGATCACCTTTGATTGACAAATAAGTCAGTTGGATGGAATGTTCCCAGGGAGTCATGCGAGAGGCAGGAGGAGGGGCAGTTGAGAATCCTGAAAGGGTTCTGGGTCTTTGACCTGTGCTGAGGCTGGAGATGGGTGGATCCTGGTCTTGGAGTGAGAGGTGCAAACATCTCTCTCTGCAAACTCTTCCTGTACTTGAGATACCGTGCCAACCTGTACCTGATCACCACCCTGGTGTCTACTGCCCCTAGATATAAGGAGTTACATCATCTAGATATCTAGGTTTCCCAGGGCCCGGGAGGGATCCGGGAAGTGGGCAGGAGACGAAGAAGAGGGTGGAAAAGGGTGGAAATAACTCAACTGTAAGGCTGAAGATCTATTGAAAAAGAAGTCAAAATATCCCAGCAGTTTACCTACTCTGGTTTAGTCCTGGCCAGGCTGAACCAGAGGGAAGCTACATTGATTCTTCATCTGTCAGCAGTTGAAATTTCATTAGTAGCCAATAGAATAGGGTCTCCTATACCACAGTCCTTTACCCTTATCCTTCTTGTTAATATAAAGTTTAAAGTACTTTCCTAAAGCAGTGTCAAAACTTGTTTTGGGAAGGGAGAAATCACAGTCAGAATACAAGGCGTTATCCTAGCTAAAGAGCCCAAATCAATATATCAATTAACCCCAGGTGGGTCCTGAAGGGATATACCTCTTAGACCTGAAGGATCCTGCCTGGGCAACTGTTATAAGGGAGAAGGGTCATCTTATTCTCTCTGTACATCAATTTACAATCTCAAACATATCAAGAGACTCCCAATAATTATAACAGCAGTCAGAACTGATGGAGAGAGTATGAATGTGGATACTATTCTTTACTTTATTTCCTTTATGAATTTTTCTCTAGTGTGAACAATATGTGTGTCCTCTCCCACAACTTGATGAACATGGATATATGTATTGCATGACAGCACTATATAACCTATATCATATTACATGACCTCTTGGGAGAGTAGGAGAGATTGGAACATGGCTTGAAAAATAAAAAATAAAAAGTTTATTAAAATTTCTCTACATGTAATCTGTAAAAAAATATAAACAAACTTATGGCATAGGAGTTCAAGAAGGTACAGTGTAAAGGGTAGGCAGATCTGGAGTGAAGCTTTGGGGGTGGGATTGATGTTGATACGTCATACAACTAGTTATCCCTCTTGGCTTTATGCCATCTGTGAACTTGCCAAATATGTCAGTTAATGTCTTCATGTAAGCCTTTGATAAAAATATTGAAAGGAACTAAGCAATGTAACATTCTACTAGTTCCCTCTTCAGGTTGACATGATTTTAGGTCCTATAATTCAAATAGGTTTTGATTGTACTTATACTGTAACTCAGACTACATATTAAGATTTATAAAAGAATATTGAGAGGCTTTGTCAAGTGTCTGGATGAAATGTAGATACACTGTAATATTCTCTGATCTACCAAACTAGTAATGACGGCAAAAAAAAATTAAGTTAGTATGGAAAAACTTGTTCTTAGTGAGCCTGGGCTTACATATAGTGATTATTGTTTTGCTTGCTAAGTGCTTACAGACTAATCATTAAATAATCCACTCTAAATTTTTCTGGCTATTGATATCCAACTTAATAATCGAAGGTTGGCAGAATCTACTTTTTTCCCTTTTTTTGAAAATCCATACATTTACTAATGTCCAGGTTTCTGGTAACTCTTGCATTTGCCAGGATTTTGCAAAGATCATTCATTGTATCTCATCAAACACACTGGCAAATTTTGAATAATCTTGTCATCAGAATTCTAGCTTTCTGAACACTGATCCCCTTTAAGACCCCACATTGGAGAAGGCTCCTATGCCTCAGGAGCACAGTCAAACATAGAAACAATAAATTTGTAATATAACAACTTGTTTCTACAGTAGCCTGGCTTCATGAAGTTAAACTAACTACTCTGCAACTTTGATCCTGAGCTCTCACAGTTTCCATTTTCCTAGTTGGTCTGTTTTCCTGTCCCTGACCCCTTGGATCTTACACTTTGATTCCCTTAGAGCCCTGTTCACTGCACCTGATCTGTTGGCATCTTTGGTTCTCACTAGCTGCTGATAGGTACTCAAATGCAATCCTGACCTTCACTGGGCTTTAATCTCTTTCCTCTACTGCAATGCTTTGACAAGACAAGGTTATGACACTGAGAATATAATTTGTCCAAACTGACAGATCTAAGTTAATTTCAAATAGCTAGGTGCTCTTTTACTATTTTTTTCTGCCATCGTGGCTTCAATTTTTCTCATAGCCCTGTTTTTTTCCTACAAACAGGAGTAGAATAGGTGACTTTCTGTCACCTGTCAATATTACACAATATAACCTACACATCTTCTTGTACAAAGCAGTTAGGTTTGGGCCAGAGGTTAAATAAAACTAGAATCCCCCACAGTTTCCATGAAAACTCTCAGTACTGTGCCACAGGAAAATGCCTCTTTGCCAAATCTGATTACTGTTGTTGGGTCTTAGGCATCTGAGAGCCCCCATGGCAAGTCTCTTCAGCTACTTTGATCTTAGGTAATTGCCTCATATTACAATGAGATCTTGTGTTACATGAACGCAACACAAGCAATTCAGGTGAATGAGATTGGTGATTGAGAAAAAATTAAAAATAAGTAAAATAAAAATGTTTAACTATGGACTAAATTGGAGCTGTTTTCCCAAATAGCATAAAGTCTTGCAGTAGTTCCCTCTTCTTTCTCATTCTTCCTCTGAGAAGCATTGGTGTGCATCATTATACTGTTTTGCTTCAAATATTAGCTCCCGTATCATTCTTTGTCTCAAGTTCTCATTTGTAACAAGTTTTGTCCCCCTCAGAGTAGTGCTTTTCTTTGTTTCATTAATACTATTTAGATAATAATAATGGCCCCAAAGTGCAAGAGTAATTATGTTGATGGCTCTGATAAGCCTAAATCATAAAGTGCCTAGGTTTATTCATATAAGAAATACTGATTAAACAATGGGGTTTGGTATTTTGCATGATTTTTCAAACTTCTACAAAGGATCTTTTAACATATTGGTCATGTAAAACAAGGTCCTACTGTATATGGTAAAACATTTTCTTAAAAAGAAGAGAAAAAAATGAATATCAGGTTTCAATTGCACTACATACAATAGAAGTTATACTTGAGGCAACAGGGAGTCATTAGAGTTTATTGAGCAGGGCAGTAACATGGTGAGGAAATTTCTTTGGCAGCTCTACAAAGCATGGATTGAAAGAGGGACTTCTGGGGTGAAGCCAAGATGGTGGAGTAAACCAGAGCTGCTCCATGTCACCATGAGAATCCTCTCCAACCAATATTAAAATGTCATCACAAAATTAATATAAAAATGAAAGAACCAACAAGGAGACAGAGTGAAATAACTTTCAAGAAAAGAAAAAACAAAAAGGTAGACAGAGAACATCTGGTGCACTAGGGTGAAAGGAGAGTAGAGCCAGCAAGAGGCTGTAGCAAGGAGGGAAGAGCAAGCCAAGAACAAGCCACATACCCCCATCCTACATCTGCTGCCACAGAGGTTCGGAACCTAATTCCAAGCCAACATTCATACTCTGAGATCCTCCCTGGGCAAATAGTGATACAAGCCAACCCACAGCCTTTGAAATTTTAAACCTGTGGAGAAGTCCAGAGTCCCATTCCAGGGCAGTCTGGGTTGAAGTAGACTGATCACTGTGGGCCCAGAGTGAAGCCAGGAATCCAAGTCTAGGTTGAGATGAGGGCATATTTCACAATTTGGGGCGAAAACAAACCCCGATCTTTTTGCCCAAAACTAAGAACAGAGCTCTAGGATAGGGCAATCAAGGGTGTGCCTGATTAAATCAAGTACACAGTATAACCAAAAACTTACTCCTAAGCCCAAGGCTATAATTTAAATAGTTTCTGACCTAATCAAGATCAAGGTAAGACCAAAAGTTTATAACCAAGCCTAAGGGAAGTCTTTGAGTTATCAGGATCTAAAGTGTCAATTGAATCAGCAGGGGAATAGGGCTCTCAGAGTTCTCAGACCATCACATCATCCTCCAAGTACTGAAACTGGTAAAAACCTAAAAAATAAGCTAAGAATAGCATCAAGGAAGGACTGAAGTTTAAGACGATACCCCGACTTCCCAGAAAACAGAGCCTACCTATAATTAGATAGGAAAAAAGAACAAACAACAAAAAAAAAGCACCTAACTCTAAAGAATTTTTATGGAGACAAAAAGCAAGGAAATGGATAGAGACTTGAGGCAGAAAGACCATCTCAGAGGTTTTTGCAATATTCCAGACAAGAAATGATAAGGGCCTGAACTAGGAAGTTGAGACAACAATCAAACAAAGAGAAGCTTACTACAAGATATTAGAGAGTCTATTATTTCTTTATCTTCCTATCTCTTTTTGCTTTTCAGTCAAAACTTCAGTCAAAAACTACTGGTGGTACATCAAATTCAAGAGGGTAAAAGTGGTGGTCTTCTCTCTGGATTTTAATGAATATGAGAGATTAAAGTGGAAAAAATACTCAATAGGCAGGTCAAGCTGCCTTTTCCCTCTGCTAACTTATTTTTCTATTTCTGGTTCCACAGAACTCTGAACTTGCAAAGTAGGAGAAAAGAATTGCAGAATCCTTTGTTGTTCTTGCTTTATTTTTATGTTGACTGCATCCCCATACTATCATGATTTGTACTCCCCAAGGATGATGCAAAGAGTTTCTAAGCAGAAGCCAGCCAGCTCTCATTATATCTATCTAAATATCTGTTGTGTATCTGTGAGCACATGCATATATCTGTATCAAATAAAACTTTTGCACAGGGCAATTGGTCTGTGGGATATTCCAACAGTCATTTTTCAGTCACATCTGACTCTGTGACTGCATTTGGAGTTTTGTTGGCAAAAATACTAATGATACTGGTTTGCCTTTTCCTTCACCAGCCCATTTTACAGATGGGGAAACCAAGGTAAACAGAGTTAAGTGACTTGTTCAGGGTGTGAGGTCAGATTTGAACTCAAGAAGATGAGTCCTCCTGACTCCAGGTTGTACAAAATTCTAAACACTGTGCCGCCTACCTGCCCCATCTGTTGGATGGGGCTGAACCAAATCACAAGGACCAAGGAGAACTCTCTGATTCACTGCTTAGATATGGGAAATTGGCTGAAGATATTTGTAACTTAATTTCTCCAGCTACATAATAAAGATTAAGAGATTTATTCTCTTAGCATGCCTCCTTCTCAGTGCTTAAAGCACTACATTTGAGTAAACAGAAATATTACAAGCTGAGCAAGAATAATGCAGTTAAAAAGTATCTGGGATCTTCTTCCCAGGGATGTTGTAAAGTTTAAAGAGATCTTATTTGCAAAGTGTTTTGAGCTATTCATAAGAACAGCATCATTATGACTATATCAGAATAAGATAACCATTATTCACAAGTATGAACAAATCTTTCAAAATTTTATTTCATTTGGGCTAAATATAATTTCTAGACCCATTAAAACATCTACAACATCTTAGGAAACCTGGGGTTTCTATCCATTTTTCCAAAGCTACCAGAAACTGTAAATTACAGCAACATTTGAAGAGGAATTGAGTGTGAAGCTGATGGATAAAGTGACATTTAATAAATAAGTCCCTTTCTTTTATATTCCTACCTCATATATGGTAAATCACTCTTTTTAAACAAATTGATATATCCTGCCCACACAACATCTCAGGCCTGCTGTGACCAGAATACTCAGGATACAAACATTCTTAGACTAAATGGGTGAGAAGCAATGATACTTAAAAATATAAAAATTCCTATCATAAAAGGAATGCAATTTTATGGCTGAAACACACAAAGTTCTTGACCTGGCTACATTGAATATTTAATACAAAACAAAGCTACTTATTTGCAAACATGTATATCATCTATGTCTTCATGTAAACTACTGATAAACATATTGCTAGAAACTAAGCATTAAAAATATTTACTGAGAGCCTGGGTATACATTCATAGGATTATTCTAGGACTTTATGAAAAGTTAGCTTTCAACAAGAACTGAAGTGCTCATAGAGGACAGATAACATTAGATGATAAAGAATTTACTAAGTTTAAATGGATATGTGAACACCTGCCTTATTGGAGTCAAATTCTAATCAAGATAGAAAAATTAATCATATATCTAAATGTAACAACAAACCACATTCCCTGACCAGTCATGTATTATGCTCTATGATCTATTTGAAATTAGATAACTTGAGTTTGGTTCGTAGCTGTTCCCTTTGTAGGTATATGACCTTCAGAGAGTCACTTAATTTCCATGGGCTTCAATTTTCTCATGTGTAAAGTGTGGATAATAATGTTTGTGCTATTTACTTTATAGGCTTTTTATGATGATCAAGTCAGAATATTTGAAGCACTACATAATTATGAATTAATATTGTTATTCTATACAACAGTCATTCTTCAGTACCTCACTGTGATATGGCGGTGTATCTGGATTTCTGAAGATTACATTAGGAGAGTATAAATCCTTGTAAGGTTCATCTTGGAATGGCTTCAAATATTGTACTGGCAATAGAATGTGACTGGTTCCTGAGGATTAGCTGAGTAAGTATAGAAAAATTCAAGCAGGAAGATCATTCTTTAGCTTCTGAAGTAATGGTGGTGAAGTGATAGAAAATGGGGCCAAGAGTATTAATATTCACAGTTTTTGTATTGTCCATAAACATTAATTTAACTCTTGGTACTCTAAACATAAGATTCTTGCCCAATGATCAACATATAAATGCTCACTATATGGAGAGGATTACATCAATGTTAATACTTTCCCTATAAAATGAAGTCAGAAGTCAAAAACTAAGTTATGCTAAAATATGGGAAAGACCCACAAGTTCTCTTTGGAAATGTGAATAAAAGGAGTTGGCTGTATCATTTATTTAAACACAACAAGAAACATTAGCTCATGGGACATTTGATCATTTTGCCTTGCAAGATTTATTACGTATATAAGCAAAAAATGGCTACCAACAAGATTAAGTAAACCAATATCCATTCTAGAGGATTAAGGAGGTACAAAAATTCTAGTGGTGGCTTCAATCCAAAGGTGGGCATAGGGAAGCTGTATTTATCATGGAATACCACAATTTCCAAAGAATCAAAATTAAGCACTCTCCAAAATGGAGAGATATATGGTGATGATTAAAAGGCTATAGCACATTATAAATTGCTTACAAAAGTGTTGAAAGTGTCTGAGATATATCACCAGAAAAGGACAAAGGCCAGTCATAGAGCAGAAGTGAGAGCTAAACCAAAGGAAAGTCTACTTATATGCCCATTCAATTTTAACAAGCCAAAAGGAAGTTCTGAACTATATTGGGTTAGAACCTCTGCTGATGATTTGGGGAGCACATGGACAAAACTCTCATGGGATGAGGAAGTATAGGCACAACCACATAAATCAGAAAATAAATAAAATAAAATATTAAAATATTGTTAGTATTCTTCCATTGAAGTCATTTCTATTCCAATGTCAAATCATGGTGTGGAAGTAGCTTAAAGGTCCTAAAGGTTGTGACAATAAAGCACAAAAACTCTGGCAGATTTTACACAAAGTCGGAAGAGTATCCTACATGGACCTTGTGACAGATTGTTATGTCTTATCATCTGAGGATCAGCCTGTGTTTGGAAAGATTCATTACCAGGCTGATTGCAAGGTAACACATTTTTCAACCAAACAATTCTCAAAGATAACCTAGGTCATGAAGGAGCTGCAATCTAAACCAGAAGAAGCCACATCAACAAAGTCACATGTCCTTTAAGTTTTGTCATACCTACAGTAGGAAGAGTAAGATTTTCTCATTCCCAGGGTGGGTATGTAGTTCTTTCTGAGTTCTACCCCATCCCCCAACTATCAGTGGACCTAGAAGTAGCCCCAGGTACTCTGAATAACTTTGATCAGTTGGATTTGGAGACATACGTGTGAACTGGGGTGATAATTGTGATAGTACTTAAAGAACTGGAAGCTCTCCTAAGCCCCAAGAACTATAAGAGTTACTGATGAGGACAAGAGCAAGTATTGCTTGGATACTGGGGGAGAGAGAACATCAAATTATAAAATATACCATGCCTGTACTTTATACTGGGGATAGAGAATTACTTTAAAGAAGCAGTGTTAAGCTGTGAACTGAACGATTTTGGAGAGTAATCTGGAATTACATCCATAGAGTTATAAAACTGTATACCCTTAGACACAGTTGGGTTATTGCTGGGTCTATTTCTCAAGGAGATCAGGGAAATAGGAAAAGATCTTATATGTTCCAAAATATTTAAAGCAGCTCTCTTTGAGGTGGCAAAGAACTGGAAATTAAGGGGATGCCCATCAACTGGGGAATGGCTAAACAAATTGTGGCATATGATTGTGATGCAATACTATTGTGTCATAAGAAACAATGAGCAGGTTAATTTTTTAAAAACTTGCAAAGAACTATGTGGGATAATGAAAAACAAAACAAGTAAAATCAAGAGAACATTATACACGGCTACAAATTTAATATTTTAAGAATAACTTGTGAATGTTACCTCCAAAGAATATGAAAAATGAAAGTCATAATTTATATATGTGCATATGTGTGTGTGTCTCCTGGATGATGCCTTCTATGATGCTGAGAGGAAAGGGAAGCACTAAGACATTTGTAAATAAAATCTATTAATTAAAAAACACTATAAAAATAGTGTTGATTGCTAGGCAAATTTCTGAGAAGTCAGAGGCCTGAGAGAATTGTACCACAGATCAGGAGCTCATTTTTTTGGCAATGTATTAGAACTAGCCAAGATAAGGAAACTTTAGGACCCACTAAACTTTAGGACCCTGTAGATGTATATTAACATTATCTATGCTTTATTATATATATATTTTTATTTAATTAAATATTTCCCAATTACATTTTAATCTGGCTCAGGCCTCACTTAGGAGTGTTGTGGGCCAAGTATAACCAGTTGCATGAATGTCTGACACCTACCATATAGTATTCCCTTATAATTATGAAACAGGTTTTGTTGAGGAGACTCCATCCAATGAGATACATTGAGAAATGTGAAAACAGATGACCAACATCATTTGCTAAGGGCTATAGAGAATTAGTCAAGAGCTATAGACAGAATGAAGATGTTAGATAGGAATTAGTATTGGGGAAGGGCGGCCACTCAAGCAAAGAGCTTTATCAAGGATGGTAGCTAAAAGCTGGCTGTGCACGTGAATAATGGATGCCACCTTCTGGGCCCTGCAGAAGGAATGGGGATGGACAAAATTGAGTCAAACCTATAGGCAGAGCAAGACAACACAGGATTGCAAAGTAGCACTACCCAAAAGTAGTGTGTCTCTACCCATTGTACTTCAACCCTAGATCACACATAAAATCAGTTATCCCTGCATTTCTACAGATAATAATTACGCAGTAGTGACTAAGCAGTTTACCTGCCCCAAACAGAGAGTACAGGGATATGCCTCTTGGCCACATATACCTTTCCATCCTCAGAAGACTGCCCCATTTATCCTGGTTTTGTTAGCTTTCCTATTTCACATCTATAAATTGTCAGACTAATCCTGGCCATCCTTTTCAGAAATGCTTTGGGGCTCAAGTAAAACAGTGTCAAGCCTACCATCAGAAAAACTAAAACAAAATAAAACTCCAAGGTCATCTCCTACTTATGGGTGAAGCCAGTGTGTCATCTTCACATATAAAAAATACACTATTATTTCAGAAATAATAAACCTGCCTCTAGATTATATGCTGGCTTCGGACACACCAAGCACATCAACATCAAACTAAGTGTCAGATACACAACAGCATTTTCATTGACCCACCCCAGGGTATCAAATAGGAGGCTAAGCTAGCAAAGTGTTAGTGTCCAAGGCATCATGCAATAAGCTAGATAAAAGATAGGGACATCAATTTACCTTTCCCTGTTGTGAGCTACTAGAGCTATACTAAGGGAACCGAGAAACTGAAAACGTTGCTGTTTATTATAGACATAAAGCTGACTGCTTTAGGCAGAATGGAAATGGATTCTCTAAACATCTTTCATAATACAAACCTCTTGACCAGACTCTTCTTCTTAACAACAACAACAAAAATACCAAGTTTGTATTTGTTGGTTTGACAACAAAACGTTTCGGTACCAAGGGAAATCATTTTCATCAGTACAAGATTTGTAAACTTCTCTAGGGCAATCAACCTTTACATGAACTCAAAGTACTTTTTTCCTTTAAACTTTTGTTAAATTCAGCTGCTGTTGCTATGGACACATTGCCACTAAAACAATTGCACACTTTCTCACAGCTAGAATCCTCAATCTGTCATACCTTAGAGGAAACAAACATGCCAATTAAGCAATCATCTTAATTACTAGAAGCCCATAGGAATACCTTCAGTGATCACTTTAGTTCTAAGAACTTTCCAAATATGTTAACTATTTGACAAAAAGGAACAGATAGTTTGCAAGCACAAGATGAGTTCTGACATTCAAATAAAAGAGAAGGGAGGAGGCAGGCTTGTGAGTCATGTGCTACCAGCAAATACATTGTGTTCCATTTAGATGTAGGTGTGCAAAATACAATAAATTTGTTACTTTAGAATTTTCCTTAATTAAATAAAAACTGTATTAGGCGGTGGTGGGGAGGATCAGTTTAATGATTTCAATCTGCCTTCTAGTGGAGAGGCAATTCTTAAGTTTATAAAAGACAAAGGATATAAATTAAGATCCCCCATAATGTACAATTTTTAAAACAAAGTTGATTCTGAAAAAAAAGAAAGAAAAAGTAATAGACTTGGGATTGTGCTCTGACTAGATCTTCCACAATCAACCTATAATCTAGAATATTTGTTTACTAGAGCCAGTAATGTTAGGGAAGGAAATGCAGCCACCTCAAATGGACTGTATTTGTAGAAAACTGGTGATTGCTGAACTAAACTTTTTTTGAAATGATTTATATAAATGAAAGGTTTTTTTTAATTAAAATACAAAAGTCCATGCATAACAGCTGGGTGGGAGGAAGACTATTACCATTGATGGAGGGTTGTCTGTCTTCTCTTACTGCATCCCATGGAATTAGGTTGTCCATCATACAGTGGGACTACCAGAGGTGGGAAGATATCACTGATGGGGCTTTTTGCCCCACCTCCACCCCCATCAGCCACCTAGAACTCATCTAGATGCTTAACTGCTCACACAGATTAGATGAGATCCATCAGCTCTATTCCAGATGACCATCAGTCCAATCAAATGTCTTGCCCTGGCCTCCTAAGCTCTTCAGGTCTTCCTTCTGTTTGTTCTGCCTCTACCTCCTACGCTGTCACTTAACTAATGAATACAACCTAAGAATCTCTTGGCCTTACCATCTGACCCTTTGCAGCAACTTCAGGAAACATAGGTTTTCCCACAAACTTCCTTTTATTTATCGTTCCTCCTCCACCACCCAAATTGAATAGGAGCTCCTTGATGGCAAGGATTGTTTCCTTTACAGTTTAGTATAGTATTTGTCACAAAATAAGCATTTAATTTTTTTATTCATTTGTTGATATTTTTGTTTTCACATCACCTATATATATATATATATTTTTTTTTTTAAACCCTTAACTTCAGTGTATTGTCTCATAGGTGGAAGATTGGTAAGGGTGGGCAATGGGGGTCAAGTGACTTGCCCAGGGTCACACAGCTGGGAAGTGGCTGAGGCTGGGTTTGAACCTAGGACCTCCTGTCTCTAGGCCTGACTCTCACTCCACTGAGCTACCCAGCTGCCCCCCTTATTTTTTTAAATTTATTTATTTTAAAGTATTTTTCCAAGGTTACATGATTCATGTTTCCTCCTCTCCTCTTCCCTCCCCCCTCCTAGAGCTGACAAGCAATTCCACTGGGTTATACATGTATTATCACTCAATACCTATTTCCATATTATACTACTTTATAAAGGAAAACTGAAACACCATCCCTCATAAAAAAATATGAAGAAAGGAAGAAAAGAATTCTCACAATGAAATAACATAACAATATGTAGTACCTCAAACCTACCACTTCTGCAAAGGAACAGAGGGAGGAATTTTCTTAACTATTTTCTTTGGGTTCAAGTCTGATGGAATTCGGTTTTATTTTACCGTTTTTCTTTTCTTTTATATTGTAGTATATGTATATATTGTTGTTGTTTAGTCAGTTCCATTGTGTCCATCTCTTTGGATGGATCCTATTTGAGGTTTTCTTGGCAAAGATACAGTAGTGGTTTGCCATTTCCTTCTCTAACTCATTTTACAGATGAAGAATCTGAGGCAAACAGGGTGACATGTTTGCCTAGAGTCACATAGCTAGTAAATGCCTGAGGCTGGTTTTCAACTCAGGTCTTCCTGATATCAGGCCTAATGCTCTATCCATTGCACCATCTAGTTGCCCATATATAATTGTTCCTGGCTATGTTTATTTCACTTTGCATCAGTTCTTATGTCTTCCCAAGTTTCTTTGTAGTGATCACATTAGTAAATTCTTACAGTACAATAATATCCCTTTATATTAAGGTGCCATAATTTGTTTAGACACTTATCACTTAACAAAACAGCCTAGTTTCCATTTCTTTGCAATAATAAAAAAAAAGTGCTACTATAAATATTTTGGTAAATATGGGGCCTTTCTTTGACTATATTAATAGCAGTAGAATTTCTGGGTAAAAAAGGTACAGACATTTTAATCATTCCCCCCCCACCCCCCATTAATTCCAGAATGGACAGAAGGATTCATTGTTATTCAACACTGTATTAGCATGTCTGTTATTCCACATTCCCTCCAACAATGACTATTCCCATCTTTGGTGATCTTTGCCAATTTGCAAAATGTGAAAGTGAAAACTTGTAGTTGTTTTTATTTATATTTTTATTACTAATAATTTGGAGTATTTTTTTTTAAATTTTTTTTTTTTAATTTTAAACCCTTAACTTCTGTGTATTGACTTATAGGTGGAAGAGTGGTAAGGGTGGGCAATGGGGGTCAAGTGACTTGCCCAGGGTCACACAGCTGGGAAGTGTCTGAGGCTGGATTTGAACCTAGGACCTCCTGTCTCTAGGCCTGGCTCTCAATCCACTGAGCTACCCAGCTGCCCCATGGAGTATTTTTAATGTGATGTTAATACCCTGAAATTTTTCCTTTGAATTTTGTTTAAATCTTTTGACTACTTAAGTATTCTAGGAAATGACTTTTGGTTTTATATATTTCTATTTAGTTTCCCTGATATCAAATTCTTATTTAGGATATCATATAAAGATTACTCTGTAGTTGACTTCTATTTTTATTTTAGTTAAATTAATTTTGTTCATGCAAATACTTTTTAATTTCATTTAATCAAAATATGTATTTTATGTTTTATAAATGTGACTATCCTTTGGGGAAGAATTTACGCCCTACCCAAAGCTCTGAAGGGTATATGATATGCTTTTCTTTTGATTTTTTTTGCAATGACCTTTAATACATAATTCTTGTGTCGTTTTGAATTTATTGTGTACTATACGATGCTAGTCTATAATTAATTTTTGTCAGACTACTTTCCAACTCTAACAGCTATTCTTATCAAATATTTTTTTCTAGGTAATTTATAATTTATTTATCATTGGCTTATTGAGCTCCATTATTTCTGATTATTTTGTTTTTGCAACTCCTCCCCCCCACACACACACCCTCTGCCCCATCTTACACAATGCTTGGCTTATAAAAGGCACTAAATAAGTGTTGGTTGACTGGAATTTCCCATTTTTTTCAATCAATAACAAATGTTTTTAATAATTGTGGTTTTGTAATATAGTTACAGGCTATTTTCCTTTCATTCTGGTTTTTTATTTTTTCTTCATCTTTTCTCCTTGATATTTATCCATTTTTTTCCTCCAAATAAATTTTGTTATTATTTAGTCTGGCTGTCTAATGTATACTTTTGATAGTTTGATTAGCATAGCTCTAACTATGGAAATTAATTCTGGTAGCATTGTATATTTGAATTCTATCAGTATGGCCCAGATATGAGAACTATTTTATTTAAGTTGTACTTTTTTTCTTTAATAAGTGCTTTGTATTGTATTCAAATAAATACTGGGTGTGCTTTGGTTAACTACACTTAAGTATTTAAGCATTTGATTGTTATTTTGAATAGTACTTCCCATTCTGTTCTTATTCCCTGGATTTTGTAATTTATGTACAGAAATGCTCTTGATTTTTAAGGGTTTATTTTATAGCCTGAAACTTTGCAAAAGTTATTATCTTGATTAGTTTCTCTCTTGATTTCTGAGGATTAGCTAAGTAAACTCTAATACATTCAAGCTAAGGAACAGCTTTGTCTCTTCTTTGCCTATCTTTCTATCTTTGAATTCTTTCTCTTGTTGCTATTGCTAACATTTTTTAAAACTATGTTAAGTAATTAATGGGGAGAAAAAGGCTTCTTTATTTTACTACTGTATATATTGGGAATATTCTAGTATATTTTAGTATATGTGTGTTTCCTTGTTGCATATAATGCTAGATTTTAATTTTAGATAATTTTTTCATTTTAAGAAAAAAATCTTTTATGCACTTATTTTGTATAGTTTTTAATTAACCTGAGTATTTGTCAAAGGCTTTTCTGCATCTACTAAAATAATTGCATGATTTCTGAACATTTTAGATTTTAATAGATTAGTTATATTATTTTTCTGTTTCCTGTATCTTTACATTCCTGATAGAGATCCAGCTTGTTCACAGTAAACGGTTTTGTCAATTAATTGCTATGATTTTTTTTGCTCTGATTATGTTTAAAACTTGAAAACTGATATTCATTAATTATTTAGATCTAAAATCTTTTTCTTTGCTTTCTCCTTTTCTGGTTTAAGCTTTAGAACTATAATTTATTTCATTAAAGCAATTTGGGAAAGTGCTTTTTTTCTTAACTTTTTGGGAGTAATTTGTATAGTTTATCTATCATTGCTTTTTTAGAGTTCAGTAGAATTTTCTAATAAATACATCTGGAACTGGATTTTTTTTTCTTTTTTAGTTCTTTAAAGTAAGTTCATTTCCTTTTTTGAAACTGGGTTACTTCTGATGTCTATTTGGTTTTCTACAGCTTGGTTATTTCATTATTTTTTAGATCAGCCTTTATTTTGAGTTCCCAGTTTTGCTGGCATATATCTATGGTATGACAGGTTCTGATAATTACTTTTATTTCTTCTAGGTTTATTATGATTACATCTTTTTTCATTTTTCATTTTAATTTGATTTTTCATTTTTTTATTTTTAATCAGATTGGTTAAAGGCTTATGAATTTTTTTCTACTTGGAAATAAACAAATGAAGGTAATGAAAAATGAGGTAGAGCTATCTATCTTAGAAATGATAATGGCCCTTAACAGAGATATTTGATGCAAAGATTTCCCCCAAATAATCATTTCCTTTTTTACTCCTGAAAAAATGATTCTGTTTCTATAAAAGCTATTCCATTTCAGATGAGAAATGAGAATTATTTAACACTACATGTACTCTCAGACTTGATCAATGTGTATGTATGTTTTGATGAACTATATTCTTTTTCTTTTAAATCTTGGCTAAAAGGCATGACTCACTAGGTGAGGGAGAGGTATATCTGAAAATAAATGTAATCTAAAACCAAAATATATTGATAGAAATAAGATAAAATTTATTATTTTCCCAAAGTTTTGTCTTTTCAAATAACAAGTTTCTACTTTTGTCAATCAGTTCTATAGTATTTTTTGTTTCCAATTTAAGTATTTCATCTCTATTTTTCAAATGCATCCTTTTATTCTTATTTTGGAAGAATCTAGTTGTTGGTTTTCTGACTTTTTAAAGTGGGTATTTGATTCATTAGTCCTTTTTTTTCCAATTCATTCATGTTAAAAAATTTTTTTTCTCTGAAGACTACTTCATATGTATCCAAGAAATTTTCATATGTATATTGGCTTATAATTATCATTGTCCTTTATATTTACTAACTTTTTCTATAATTTGTTCCTTCATCTACTAGTCATTTAACATTAAATTGTTTTTAAATGATCATTTATTTTCTCCAATTACATGTAAGACATTTTAAACATTCATTTTTAAAAGTTTTGAGTTCCAAATTCTCTCCCTTCTTCCTCCTCTAATTCTTCCCCTCCCTCCTCCCTGACATAATAAACAATCTAATATAGATTTTAAATATGCAATCACAACATTAAATTGTTGTCTCCACTTAAGATACTATCCTGAAATGACTGCCATTTTAAATTGTGTAATTTCTTGAAAAGGATGTTAATATTTCTTCCTTTTTTGTATTCAGTTGCCATTTCTGTAAGCATTAACATAGTTAATAGTTTTTCTGTGAAAGTGTCAATGTGATACTAAGAAATATGTACATTCTTTAGCCATCACATTCATAAGATGCTATAAATATTTTAGTTCTAAGTTCTACAAGTTTGTTCTGTTCTATGCTATTTTTACTTATCTGTTAGATTTGTCCAACTCTGAAAGGAACATCAAAATTTCTTACCATTATGGTAGAAGTGTTACATTTTGCAATTCGGTTGATTTTCCTTTAAGAATTAGGTGTTTTGGCATTTGGTGTATATAAATTAAATATCAATATTGGTTCATGTTGATATGATTCCTTAAAGCATAATATGACATCCTTTATTATGTCTATTGATAATGTGAATTTTTATTTTTGCTTTTTTAATAGCATAATTGTTTTAAATATACCTAGTAAATTTTGTTTCAGTCTCATTTTGATTCTATTTTGTATTTGACTTTTAGCTTTCATTCCTGTAAGTAACATATGGCTTTTTTGTATTGTTTTCTTATCTATTTTGCTTTCATTTTAATGTATTATTTCATTTTTTTTCATTTGCATCTCTAGAATTGCTTTTTTTTTTTTTTTAAACTCTTGTACTTCGGTGTATTGTCTCATAGGTGGAAGAGTGGTAAGGGTGGGCAATGGGGGTCAAGTGACTTGTCCAGGGTCACACAGCTGGGAAGTGGCTGAGGCCGGGTTTGAACCTAGGACCTCCTGTCTCTAGGCCTGACTCTCACTCCACTGAGCTACCCAGCTGCCCCTTCTAGAATTGCTTTTTGAAAAAACATCTTCCTTTCATTTAAGTCAGTACTTCATCTGTCAGCTTATTAGTTTGGCTTAAACTACTTTGGTGTAATTACCCAAAATCCACAGGCTGTCTTTTCCCATTCACTCCTTCCTACTAGTTGTCAAACCCTTCCTTAGTTATGAGGTTTTCCTTTTCTTTTACTTATTGTTATATTTTCCCCTCTTCCCTCCTCCGTTTCTTCCCTTTCTCAGTTAAATGATTGGTTTAAAATCTATCCTTCTGTATTTTCTTCAACTTCTTTTATTCCGTTTGCCACCTCCCTCCCCAAATAATTTCATTGCTTCATATTCTTTATTTTCTTCTTTTCTTGTCTAGTCTAGATCTTGTCTAGATCTTTTAGTCTCTCGTTCATGGTTTCTATATTTGTTTCTACTTCAATCTCTTTATATAGTTCATGAAAAGAAGTAATATTCAAAGAAGTTGTGTCCCAAGGTAGAAAGTACTTTTTATACCAAAGTGTGCAGTCCGATTTTACTCACTGCCTCCTCCTCATCAATCTTTCCTCACTGCCTATGCCACCTCATCTCTGAATCCATGTTTCTATAATCCTTTTAGGGGCCAAGTGCTCCCTGCCCAGGAGCATATACATCCCTTTTTCCTGAGGAGAAATGCTATCCAGAGGCAAAACACACTCTCTCAGAGAAGATAGTCTCCTATTCAGCAACTGGAATTAGATTAATCCCATCATAAATACCTCTTTCCTATTTCTAGTGTAACACTTCTTCCCTCCATTCCTCCAGGTTTAATCCCCACTTTCTGCCTCCTCTCCCATTACCCAGCAACCCCTCTTTTTGCTGAACGACTCTAGGAATTATCCTTTTGCAGTTCTCTCCTGGTCTATTTAGGGGATATCATACATTCACCTCTATGCTTTCCTTTCTTCTCAATAAAATATTTCCCAAGAACTTTACTAAAGGCTATTTAAACCCTGCCATCCCAAATTGCTACTATTATAAAAAGGCAAACTAGTAAAACATTTAAAGGTAACACAAATATCTTCCCATGCAGAGAAAACCTTGCCTAGTCTTAACCTAAGCCTTCTAGCTTCCTTAGAGTTATGGAATAGGCTCTAGTTCTGAAGAGGGTTTCAGTGGATGTTAGTGGCAGTCAATCCTCTTATCTTTTTTTTTTTTTTTTTTTTAAACCCTTGTACTTCGGTGTATTGTCTCATAGGTGGAAGATTGTTAAGGGTGGGCAATGGGGGTCAAGTGACTTGCCCAGGGTCACACAGCTGGGAAGTGGCTGAGGCCGGGTTTGAAGCTAGGACCTCCTGTCTCTAGGCCTGACTCTCACTCCACTGAGCTACCCAGCTGCCCCCCAGAAAGCTTTTGATGGATAATTCTAGCCACCAGATTATGTCTTGATAGGTATTTTATAGCTGTTTAATTTTTATAGCTTGCTTAAGCTATAGTGAATCCTCAGTCTGGGTTCATTAAGTATAACCCTTTTGTGATTTCTTGTGGCAATGACCTGGTCTTGAATCATCATCATAAATTTTTCCATTTCCACAAATAAATCTTCATGGCTTAGCCATCTCTTTGCTACTTTTCTTTAATTATTATTGGCTGAGCTCTTATGAATGTTTCCTAGAGGGGGCCTTTTAATTCCATTTTGAAGAGTAACTATTTGATATGTGTCATAAAAAGTAAACCATTTTGGGTTACATATGACAGATTTAATGGTAATGAAGAATTATCAACCATTCTTATTGCTTAGTAAAGTAATATCTACATGTTCCAAAAGCATTTCTGTAAGTTTTTTTTTTACCTTTTCATCATGTGCTTTGTATATAAGAATGTCTGTCTCTCAATCCTTTTCTTCCTTTTTGGTAAGGAAGTACTAACATTTCTATAGTTGCCTTATGGTTATGGGCCCTCTGTTTTGTCAGTATTGTATAGGTTTCTGTTGGGATAATTTCCAAATTTGTTCCTTTTTATAGTTCTTTACTTTACATTAATAATAATAGTACTGTATAGTTATTGATACCTTGAAATTTGGGTTTTCCATGTACAGTAATGACTTCAAGATGTCACTAAGTTTTTTTTCTACAAAGCTTGTTATCTTTATACTCAATAAGTTTTGCCTAGAGTGGGTATATATATGTATTACCATCACTCCTTGGTTCAATGTCAAGCTTAGTTTTCAGTGTCTATCTTTTCTTTTTATCTGTTAAGAATATTGCACTTATTGAAAACAAATGACTTCGAAATTGAAAGAGAAAAATTCCATGAGATGAAGGAACTGTATAACTTTTTTTTAAGGCAAATGGTGTAAAATAACTTATCCAGGGTCATAGAGCTATTAAATGTCTGAGTCCAGATTTGAACTCAAAGAAAGGAGTCTTCCTGACTCCAGCCCCAGCAATCTAGCATTGCACCACCTACCTGCCCCCTATAACTTGTTTTTCATCTAAGTCATATAGCTTGATGTCAGGAAATGTGGTTAGTAATTGCTAAGTCAATAAAGACTAGGGCAGCTAGGTAGCACAGTGGATATAACACCAGGCCTGAAGTTAGGAAAATCTGAGTTCAAATTTGGCCTCAGACACTTACAGGCTGTGTGACCCTAGGCAAGTCACTTAACCCTATTTGCCTCAATTCCTCATCTATAAAATGGAGACACAATGGAGAAGGAAATGGCAAACCACTGCAGTATCTTTGCCAAGAAAATCCCAGAGACAGAGTTCATGGGGTCACATAGAGTCAGACATGACTGAACAACTGAAAAACAGCAATAAAATCAATAACAAGTTGATTCTGACAACTCTGGGATTTATTATCATCATTGTTAGTCTATGGGACCATTCTGTACCAATTTCCTCTTCTGTAAAATGAGAAAGTTGGAAGAGATAACTGGATTCTGGATTGAGAGTGGAAAGAGACATCAGAAGACATTTAGTCTAACCCCCTCATTTTATATCTAATTGGGATTTGGAAGCTGGCTGATATCACTTCTAGCTACATTGGCCACCAGAATGGGAAGCAGCCTGCCTATCTCTGACATACCAATTGGAATAATAATCAAGAAATTCAATGAGAATCTATAGTGATTTAATGCCAAAAGTGAACAAAAAGGCAGGGAGAAAGAGAGGTGTGCCAGTAAAGCCAATACTAGTACAGGGTCTCCCCCTATGGTGACCAGAAATGGCTGGGCACATGTGTAGCCTATGAGGATCTTTGTCCTGAGACAACATAAGGCTCTCCTGAAGCTCTTGGAAGTAGCAGTAGGCAACAACAGCAAATGTGAATGTAATAAGGTGGCACAATGCTCAGACTTTGCCAGTCCAGGTCCAGGAGCTTTAGAGTCCCTAGGATACCAAAGAGGTCCTGAAGATCAAGCACTAAAAACTTCAAAGAGATGGGTGGTGGTACTGAAGTCATTAAAATAACTTAGATGACTCAGGTAAAGATCAAGCAGGGTCAACCATCCTACTCAAAATCACAGGAGATGGCAGAGCTTGACCTGAAGGTCCATTTCAGGGACTGATGCTGATTAAGAGATGAGTAAATCAATGTAAAATACCATATAATATCCAAAATTATTGCAAATATAACTTCATAATAATTCCTAGTGGATACTCAAAAGAAAAAATGAATTTTCCAAATGGACTACATGAATACATAAGAAAAAAAAACAAGAATAAAAAATATAACAAATGACCTGGAGGAAAGAATTGGAAGGAAAAATAAGTATAGAGGAAAATGTGGCAGCCTTGCCCAAGAAATGGAATCTCTAAAAACTAGAATAGATCAAACTGAAATTAATAACTCCATGAAACAGCAAGAAATATTAAAACAAAATCAAATATTTTTTAAATAGAAGAAAATATAAAATAGCTGATATTAAGTATAACTGACTTGAAAAAAACCAAAGGATAAAGAGGATGATTTAAGAATCGTTAGATTTCCCCTAATACCATGATTTTTTCAATCCCTAGAAATTATATTTTAATAAATTATAAATTAAAACTATCTAAATCTATCAGAACCAGAGAGTAAAGTAAAGATGAATAAAAAAAAATTATATCCATTGCCTCATGAAAGTAGTTCTAAAAGGAAAAGTCCCAGGAATAAAAGAGGCAAAATGTATCGTGTTGACATCAAGAAAAAAATACTGCAAGCATTAAAGTACTAAAGAACTACAGTTAAGGTCACACAAAACTTGTGAGTTTGTACTAAAAGGAGAACTTGAAATACAATCTTTCAAAAGGCAAAAGAAAGACTTAAAACCAAGAATAACTTACCTGCAAAGCAGGTGTGATCCTACAGGAAAAAAAACAATTGAAGGATCTTTTATGAAAAGAAGGCTTTCAAACATTCCTGTTTAAAAGACTAGTGCTGAGTAGCAATTTTGAAATACAAACATAAGAGTAATGAGAAGACTAGGAAGATAGATTTATTTGAACAATTAGAAGAAGCTGTATGATAACTTAGGGCTTTTAGAACAGTATAATTGGGGAGGGTTGTTGAGAAGCAAATGTCCCTTAAGGTCCTTAATGTATTGAAAAAAGTACTGAGAAAGTTAAACAAGAAAAATGAGATGTTTTGTGGAGTATGTGAGAGAGGTGAGATCAGTTCTGTTCTGAGGACAGAAGGAAAGAAAAGGGAGGGCGATAGGAGAAATACACCAGAGCAGAAAGGATGAAGGAGTGGAACTTGCTATTTCTAATATCTTCTAATAATTAGGGTGTATGAAAAGAATATGTAAAAATGGAGCAACAGGTGGGAGTATAGGCATTAAATGAACCTCAATCTTATCTGAAACAAAGGAAGCTTGAACACATACACCTACAAATAGTAGAGGAATATATCAATCTCAACAGGGAAAAGAGGGGTAGAGGAAGTTGTTAAATAGGAGGCTAATTTTAAGGAGAGAAGCTTCCAAATCCTGAAGAGGTAAGTGAAAGGGAGAAAAAAAAGAACCATAATCTAGGAAAATGTTTTGGATAAGCTTTTTTTTTATTCCAAATTTTACAAAACCAAATAAAATAAGCATTTTCATATACAAAGAAAAAGAAGATTGTGCATAAATGAAATTGCAAATCTTGTATATGTTTAGCTTATGTTTCTTTATCTCTACATAATAAATCCCATCCACAACCTCCCCAAATCCTTCCTGCACCCCAGAAGATATCATCTGGGAGACCAACATGTTTATCTAAATTACATTTTTCATGTTTCACCTTTCAGTTTGCTTTCTGGAGCTAATATTCAGAGTTTATTCTTCCAGCGTTAATTCTTTAGCTGCATATACTGTTCTCCTGGTTCTATTCAATTCACTGTTCATAATCTTGTGTTGTCCTTTCCAAGTTTTTTTTTTTAATCAGCCTGCTCATCATTTCTTATGACGCAGTAGTACTCCATCACAATCATATGCCATAATTTGTTTAGCCATTCCCCAATAGATGGACATTGCTTCAATTTCCAATTCTTTGTCACCACAAAGAGAGCTGGATAAGCTTTTCAAGATAACTGGGCAGTAGCTGAACAAAATAATGATCAGGTTTTAAAGGTAAAAGCAAAAAGCAAGGAATATTGTACCTTTTTAGAATATCTACAAATAATCTAATAAGTGTCAGGAGAACAATTTTGGGTTGTTCTCTCAAGAATGCAAGTAATCAAAGTTCTCCTCAAATGGGCCTGAAGGTCATAGAAGTAGTGACTATAAGGGGTAGGATTTGAATTGAGATCCTCTAACTCCAAAGCCCTTGTGCTATCCAATGTGCAATAGCAATATTGTGTCCAATATCCTTCAGCCCTCTTCAGCTTTACATATAAAATTATCCATGTTTACATCTTTACTTATAGTTATATCATATATCTGGACAATGAAAGAGCTACTGCACATCAAGGCAATGAATCATAAAATATGATTAAATTAAGTTCACTATGTTCTATTATCAGGCAGAGAAGTATACATCCATTTTAAGAAGGCTTTCATTTAAAAAGTTTAAAAGTTTTTGCATATTTATTTATTTATAAAGCTCATGAATTCATACCTTAAACAAGCTCAAAATATAAAGAACAAACATAAAGATCTCTCTATATTATATTTATAGTGTGACTAGGGTAGTACATGTGTATAAATGTGTCCATGAATCCTTATATAGCCATAGTTTTGAATTTATTGACATTCATATATGCATATGCACATATAGATAGATGGATAGATAGATCAGGTCTATTGTCAAAAATACTCATCTTCTTGAGCCCAAATCTGGCCTCATACACATTTGCTGGGTGACCCTGGGCAAGTCATTTCATCCTGTTTGCCTCAGTTTCTCATCTATAAAATTAATTGAAGGAAATGGCAAACCATTAAAATAACTTTGCCAAGAAAATCCTAAATGGGGTCACAAAGAGTCAGACATGAGTGAAAGCCCAAGAGGCTGAAAATGAGTGGTTAGCACATACACATGCCTGTATATACTTATGTACATATGTAGTATATTTATAAATACATATACATGTATAGTTTATATATAATGCATATTATATAGACATATATGTATGTATACATATATGAATTAAGTAGCTATATAATTATATAATTCCTATATTTGTGTATATATGTATGTATGTATATATACATACATCTACCTATGTAGATATATAGCTATAATGTCCTAGTGGAACCTATTTTTGATGCATAGGCTCAATTTAGTATTGTTTGAAGAAAAAACCATACTTGAAGAAAGCCACAGTAATTGATTTTTTAAAATCTGAATTTAATAACTTTTTGATGTAGCAATTTTCTATGAAGGAAAAATTGAACACAGAATATAGAAGGATGAAAACTCTAAAAGTAAATTTGCTTTTCTATGGTTCACTAAAGCAACAATCTACACTATTTTCTTCTTGAAGAAACAGATTCATTATGTTGAATTATTGAACTCTTTATTGAATGGCTATTGGCCATATGGTTGGACAATTTTAACTGTTTTCTGATACTTGACAAAAATGAAGAACAATCCTTTTCAAAGCGTTTATATCCTCAATGAGTTTTTTTCCCTACATAGCAACTCCGTCTCAAAATTGAGTTAATATATTTGTAATTTGTGGATATAATTCTCCAATATTTTCAAGTTAGCAAAATCTCAAATCACTTGGGCTATTTCAGGCTTCGGAATTTATGAAATTTTCAAATGAACACATATGTTTATTGTGTATGCTGTGTGTGTATGTATATGTTAGAGAGTAATAGGTTTGTCAATGAGCTTAAACTCTCCATCTTAGAATTAAATGTCCTTAAGAATGTACTGTAACATTCTAATTATCAAAAGGTCAGTCTTCTGGCATTTTTCAACTATACACAACATAAACCCTTACATAAATTTAAAAAGACACCTACAAGGACAAAATTGTTATAAGAAAGCATGCTTAAATTTATTCACTTTACTCCAATCTGTTAGGCCCTTACTCAGACCTGATTCTTGCTGTCATTCAGTTGTTCAATTATGTGTAACTTTTCATGATCCTATTTGGGGGTTTCTTGGTAAACATTTGGAATGGTTTGCCATTTTTTTCTCCAGCTCATTTTATAGACAAAGAAACAAATTTTTTTAAAGTGACTTGCTTAGGGTCATACAGCTAGTAAGTATCTGAGGCTAGATTTAAACTCAGAAAGATGAGTCTTCCTGACTCTAGGCTCAATACTTTATCCACTGTACTACCTAGTTGTCCCAGCTCTTGCTTTATTACATTTATTTATATGATTTCAGCTATTTGTTTTTTCAGGTCACAACAGATCAGAAAAATAAATCAGAAATGGGGTAGAGCTAGTAGAAGTATCATCTTGAAGCAGGAAAATATGAAAACAGAAAATAAAATATGTGATAACAGTTGAATTCTCATGAATTTAACCATCACTTAAATGTGGATGACTTTTAAAACAAAATTATAATTCCCTAATCTTTACCTCTAGTTTCCCATTTCCAGTTGCTGTCTGGTCATTTCCATGTGGGTATTCAAACAATACTATAAAACTCTACTTACTTCTATAGATCCATTATCTCATTGGTATAGTTAATACTACTCTCTCCAATGGGACTCATCCACTCCTACTTGTGATTTGTGCTTCTTGTCCATGCCATTTCCTTAATTCGTTCAGAGAGGATTCTCTCTACATGCTGGAAATAGCCATACATATGTGAATGGCAATATTTAACATTACCATAGTGTTTTGATTTTTACAAGACACATTCCCCACAATAATCCAAAATATGAACTATGGTAAAGGGCTAGATTTAGGAAGTAGAAAGGAAGTAAGAAAGAAGAAGACAAAAGAAGAAGACCTGGGAACAAAGAAAAATTATAGTACAGTATCATAAAATCCAATATAAAAAAAAGAGTTTCAAAATGAAGAGACTGGTCAATTGGTGATGAGTTTGTTTTCTAGATTATTTGCAATTCTGGTCCTCTACTAGAATGGATAATGGAAAATTGATGGAATGGGCTTGTTTTCTCCTTTTGAATAATGGTGACTGAAGAATCTGGTAAAATGTGACTTCCAAGCTATCATCTCTATATTTTGTTGGTAAACAGTTATTTATGTCTCCCTGATGAAATTGTGAACTCACTAAGACTATTTTAACTTTTCTTTAGACTTTTAGTAGTTAGTATGGTACCAAGCAGATAGTAAATGCTTAATAAATGTTTGCTGACTTGACTTGCAGAAAAACATGAAGTTACCTTTCCACTGTCTACATTTCTGTTGGAACCAGGATTCATTTCTATTAAACTTAGCAAAGAAAATCCCTTCCAAAGTCCCTACCTAAAAGTTAATTCAATAAGAATGTTTTTTGTAGGAATTTTAACTTTGTTTCAGCACAAGTACTTTAAAAAAAACCAAAAAAACCTTTACCTTCTATCTTGGAATCAATACTGTGCATTGGTTCCAAGGCAAAAGAGTGTTAAGGGTTATGCAACTAGACAGGATCACACAACTAGGAAGTATCTGAGGCCAGATTTGAACCCAAGACATCTCTCTAAACTCTAAACCTGGGTCTCAATTCACTGAGCCACCTAGCTGCTCCCCAGTAGAAGTATTTTTTTAAAATTGTATTTTCCCAATTACATGTAATAACAATTTTCAATATAACATTTCCCAAAATTATGACTCAAATTGTTTTCATCGCTCCTTTCCTTACTCCCTCCCAGAGATGGTAAGCAATTTTATCAGGGTTATATATGTATTATCATGCAAAACCCACTTCTATATTGGTCATTAGTGTAAGAAAATACTCATATAAAGCCAATAGTAAAATTAAAAATTGCAAATAAATTAAAAGTGAAAAATAGCATACATTGATCTGCATTGACTCCAAATATTTTTTCTTTTTCTGAAGGTGAATTCTTTGTCATAAATCCTTTAAAACTGTCCTGGATTACCATATTGCTGAGAATTGCTAATTAGCTGCCATTGCTACCAAGTGCTTCAAGGAAGCAGAGATAGATAAATTAGTTGCCCTTATAGTTCACAGAGAGGGAAAATAACAAAAGTGATCCCATTAAGAAATAAAAGAGAGAATATAAATAATCAATAGCAAATGGGGTAATACAGAAGCTCAAAATATGTTTTCAAAGGATATTTATTTCCTGGCTATAAGATAAGCACAATAGGAAAAAGCTATTTAAACATAAATCAAGAGTACATTTTACCTAGAAATGAAGAACTAGGACTTCTCTTTGGTAAAGAGCATAATCCCCACTTCTAATTTTTCTCTAAGTTGTGAGTTGATGTTCATGTTTCTTGAACAGCTGTTTATATTGATGAGCAAGCTTACTAGTTTCAGTATAAGCAGTTAAGTGTTAGTCATTTTCAACAATAATATTTATTAATCATTTATTTAGAGAATATTTTGCTAGGCACTGAGAGAGATACAAAGTTCAGAAAAGACACAGTCCCTTCCCTCATGGGCCTTATCGAGTAGAGAAAACCCAAATTCAGATTAATAAATAGAAAATAGTGTATAACTGTGTTTAAAAACAAACTTATATGAATCTAAGTATAATACGTATTACCAACAGAGAGATTCGCAAAAGTATAAAAGAATAACCTTTTAACTAT
Organism: Gracilinanus agilis; assembly: GCF_016433145.1. Classification (NCBI taxonomy): domain Eukaryota; kingdom Metazoa; phylum Chordata; class Mammalia; order Didelphimorphia; family Didelphidae; genus Gracilinanus; species Gracilinanus agilis. Next base: position 326,872,384 of record NC_058132.1, on the reverse strand, counting down.
ATTTTAAAAGATGGGTAAGAATTCAACAAAGAGGAGGTTTGAGGACATTTCAGGCAGATATGATCATGTAATAGGATAATGCAGGAAAGTGAGTATGCAATTTTGATTGTTTATAAAACAGTAATATGAAATGGTAGAAATTCAGGATGACATCAGATTATAGAGGGTCTAAAATTTACTTAGCAAGCGACTAGAAGTCAATAAAGGTCTATTTCTGCAAAAAGGGGGACACAGCCAAATCTATGTATAAAAAAGATCTCTCTCATATGAAAACAAGTGATAATGGTCTGGTAAGAATATATATCACCGGGGGCAGCTGGGTAGCTCAGTGGATTGAGAGTCAGGCCTAGAGACAGGAGGTCCTAGGTTCAAATCCGGCCTCAGACACTTCGCAGCTGTGTGACCCTGGGCAAGTCACTTGACCCCCCATTACCCACCCTTACCACTCTTCCACCTAGGAGCCAATACACAGAGAAGTTAAGGGTTTAAAAATGTAAAAAACAAACAAACAAACAAAAAAGAATATATATCATCCCAAATTAATTTTGTTTTCTCTGCCAAAGAGAATGATCTTTGGACTGGAAAGAACAACAACAAAAAAGACTAATAGGTACTTAATACCCAAAATGGGTAATAAGATATGAGACTACCTAAATGTCCTCAAGGAATTCACTCAGCCCAGGTAGACTACATCTTTCAGTCAACTGCATGATGATAAAGAAATGGTCTATTGCTTGTGAAAATCTGCTGTTCCCTGCTAATATTCTCATTAGTATTTGACAGGGGTAGAAGGAGGATGCCAAAAGTATGAGAAAATTTTAGATCATATTAATACTGAAAAAAATTACTAAAAGATTATTAACAATTATTAGCTTACATACCAATTTTCCCATATACTCATACAAGATGAAGTTTACTAGAAAAATGTTAAATTTTACATGAATTCAAAAAATCAATACCACAAGTATAAGACAGAAGAGGAATAGCTACACAACAATTCATCTGAAAAAGATGGGGGAAGAGGGTTAAGTGTATTAACAAATTCACATTTAACAAAAACTAATTTGGTCCTAGGCTTCACTAAGAAAGGCACAGTATCTAGGATTAGGGAGACAACACAGTTGTACATTTTCTCAATAAGATGACAACTGAAGTAAAAAGTTTTAGTTATGGGTGCAACATTTTAGGAAAGACATTAATAAGATAGAGCAGTGATGGGCAAACTATGGCCCGCGGGCCAGATGTGGCCTCCTGACATGTTCTATCCTGCTCCGCCACATTATTCCTAAACTGACAAATACAATGAGTGGGATGCAATACAATGAAACTTAAAGAGTTGCCTTAAAACAGACTGACATATAAACATTTAATTTCCTTTGGCCCCTCTTTAAAAAGTTTGCCCATCACTGAGCTAGAGAGATCAAGAAGCAGGCAAACAAAAAATAGTGAAGGTTCTTATTATCATTCCACAGGATGACAAGTTGAAGGAACTTGCCAGATTTAGTCTAGAAATGAGATTTAGAAAGGCCAAAATGACCTCCTTGAAATGTTAATTGCTAACATATGAAAGAGTGGCTACATCTGTTCTACTTGACTACAAAGGCCAACAGGTGGAAGTGACATAGAAGGAAATTTAGGCTTGATGTAAAGAAAGACAATTAGAACTATCCCAAAGTAGAAAAAGCATTTAGGAGGTGGTGGGTAAAGATTTGGGAACAGTGGCTGAATGGCCATTTGATGGGTATATTTTAAAGACTTTTATTCATTGATGGGTTGGGCTAGATGAGCTTCTCCTTCTAACTTTGGGATGATCTGATTTTGACATAAAGGCTAGATTGAAATGAATAAATGAAAAGCATTTACTAAACGCTTATTGTGTGCTAAGCACTGAAGATACAAATACAAAAGACATCTCCTGCCCTTAAGGAGATTACACTTTAATCAAGGAAGATAATAAGAGTAGAAGTTCAGAAGACCTAACTGGTAGAAAAAAGTGAGAAGCAAAATGGCATAAAGGATAGAAAGCTGAACTTGAAGCCAGGAATACCCGTGTTCAGAACCTGCCTTTGACACTTATGTAATCTCTCTGAGTCTCAATTTCTTCATCTGTAAAGATAAAATTTGGATTAGATGATTTCAAAAGTTCTTTCCAGCTCTAAATACCTAAACCTATGGTCATAGCCAAGTGGGAAGCTCAGAGAAAGTTTCATGTAGGAGGTGACACCTGAATTATATCTTTTAGGCTAGGTAGAATTTTAACTAGGAAAGACAGGGAAAGATGATATTATATACAAGGAACAATGTAGGCATAGATATAGAGTAGGTAAAGCATAGTTTAAGTTGAGGAAGACGCATAACAGCAAAGTTTAGCTAGGAAGGTGGTATGGTGTCTGTAGAGTATATTTGTGCAATAATTAAAAATTCAAACTGACAATCAAGTAAATATTAAACAGTAAACATAATTGTCATTGTGCTTCATGAAAAAAGTCTAAATGGCAAGCAACTTTGTTTAAATGACAATTACTAACCCTTCTATCCAAAAAAAAAACAAACCAAATTTTTACCTTTTCCCCCCTTTAGATTACTGCATAAAGCTGAATGCTCATCTTGGACATTCGTATTGAATATCAATATGTTCTCACTTTCAAAGAAAAAGGCCCTAGATTCCCTATCTTCATCTCTGTATCTCTATATTATTTTTAATTTGTGACATCCCAGAACTAAGGTGTTACGTGCTTTTTCTAATTCTCTTCTTATTACTCTGATCTGTCCCACTCACTCATCTAAAGGGGTACTCCTAAGAACTCTGACGAGCTACCTCCTGCTACTATCCCAAGAGATCTGTTTTAGAAGGATTTCAAACTATCAAAGATCTAGGTTGCAGTGAACCACATATGTGGATGTGGAGAGAGAGACATTAAAATGGTAACAGTGGGAAGCCAATGGCGAAGGGAATCTTCCACTTCAATGAACTGCCAAGAATAAGATTTTTAGATGCTATAGTCACATGTGACATATCCTTGCTAGGGGGAAAATAGTGAGAGTCTGGGGAAGATCATAGAATCCTGGATTTGGAAATGCAAGGGTCTTCATTTAGTCAAACCTCATTTTACATAAGAGGAAACTGAGGACCCAAAGGTTAAACAAGGTTACACAAGTTACTACAAGGTTACAAGATAGTAAGTACCAGATCCAAGGTTCAAACTCACTTCCTCTAGTTCTAAGTTAATAGTTCATTCTGCTATTTAAAAACCATATTGTTCTTTATGACTTTGCCTTCCACCTGTTTTGACTAAAACCAGCTTACCTTCAGGGCCTTAGGAAGAGTAGTTCTAGCATTTCAGTAATCAGAAAAATCTCCTTAATCCTTCAGATATTTCCCTTGTTTGCTTACTGCTGCTTCAAATCCCCCTAATGGAGACAGTGTTATTTGTTCCATAATTACAGACTAAAATTTAAAATGCAAACATGCCTCCTAGATAGAATAAATTGGCTGAAACCAAAACTACAAATAAAATGGCTGCTATTGGGTTCTTTTCTATTAAAAAAAATAGAGGGGAAGGAGGTTTGGGAGGCACTGGGAGCGAGAGCCAGTACTTTGTCTTGGAATGCCTCTTCAACAAATCAGAATTTCATGGCTTTCATGATTATATGTGATTTTGGAAGTCTCCCCGACTAAACTTCTTGGAATCCCTAACTCCTTTTAAGGGGCATCTCAAATGCCAACTTCTACAAGTGCTCGTTCTGATTCTCTCAGTTGTTTCCATCATCCCTTATTACAGAAATTACTTTGCATTTATTTTGTATGTTTTGTGTTTTTATGTATCTCTGCACATTATTATTTTCCTCTTCCCACACCTTTTCCCTCCAGCTCTGGTAGAATGTAAATTCCTTAAGCCAGTCACTGTTTCTTTTTTGGTTATTGTATTTCCAGAGGCTAGTACACAGCAGGAACTTAATAAATGCTTGCAGAATAAGTTAATACACAAAGTATCTGGTTCAACTCTTTTCAAGAAATAAAGTATCTTTGGATGGATATTGATATCCATTTGCCATAATATGGAGAGAAATGCATGCACATTGCAGAATATCAAATATCATAGAAATTCAAAGAAATATCTTTATATCCCTGATAAGCAAGCTACTCAGAAAGGAAGATAAGAAAAGGAGAGAGACAGAGACAGAGAGAGAAAGGAAAGAGGTATAAGGAATGGAAGGAAAGAAAAGAAAGAAAAACTCACAGGACATGTATGCTGCCAGAAATAACATTATTTTCTTTCTTCCTATTTGACTATTTGTATCAGAGGTCACATCAAAAGCAGTGAATCTGAAATTCAGAACACACAGCAAAGTTAAGGAGCATAAAGTTACAAGAGACCAGAGCAAAGCAATAGGGTAAGCAGCTGGACAGATAAGCAGGAAAATCAATATGATGCACCAGCAAACAAGAGACTATGAAGTGACCTAGAAACATTTCCTAGTAGAAGAACAACCAATTATCTACAAACCAGCTTCTAATTCCAACTTCCTTAATTCTGTTAATGGAAATGATTTAAGGACTTAATCAGCTTACGCAACATGAGATTAAATCTCAGACATTTCTGATGCATGCCTTTTTCTTATGCTATTAGTGATTCATTCAGCCAGTTAATAAACATTTATTAAGCACCTACTATGAGCATACCAAAAAGCAGAGATATCACCTTGCCAGCAAAGATCCAAATAGTCAAAACTATGGTTTTTCTAGTAGCAACATATGTTTATATGAGTTGGACTATAAAAGAAAAGCTGAGCACCACAGAACCAATACTTCTGAGGTTATGGAGAAGACTTCTGGGAGCCCCTTATACAGCTTGGAGATCAAATCAGTCAATACTTAAAGAAATTCATTCAAACTATTCCCTGGAAGGAACTCACAATCCAGTGGGGGAGAGAATATGAAAACCACTAAGTACAAACTATCTGCAGGATAAATTGAAGACAATCATCAGAGGAAGGGCACTAGAAATAAGACAGATTGGAAAGCTTCCTGTTGAAGGTGGGGTTTTACCTAGGACTTGAAGGAAGCCAAAGAAAGCCAGGAGGTAGAGTTGAAGAAAGAGAGAATTTCATGTATGGGACACAGCCAGTGAAAATACCCAGAGTTGAGAGATTGAGGGTCTTGTTACTGGACCACAGAGCATTTGGAGGTGGAAGGAGCATAAGAAGTAAGAAGACAGGAAAGAGAGGAGGGGAAGGCATGTTACAAAGGGCTTTGAATGCCAAACAGGAGTTTATATTTGATCCTGGAGGTGACAGGGAGACATTTAAGTTTACCGAGCAGGGGGTGCAAAATGTGCTTTAGGAAAAATACACTGACAGTTGAATGGAAGATGGATTGGAATGGGGAGAAATTTGTAGCAGGGAGACTTCTAGCAGGTTATGGCACTAGTCCAGGGGTGAGGTGATAAAGGCCAGTAGTAGACTTGGGGCAGTAACAGAGGAGAGGAGCATATATGAGAGATGTTTCAAAGGTAAGATTGACAGTTCTTGGCAATAGATTGGATTTGGAAAGTAATAGAGAAAGAAGAGCCAAGGATGACATCTAGATATTGAGTCTAGGAGACTGGGAGGATGATAATACCCTCAACAGTAATAAAGAAGTTTGAAAGAGGGGAGGGTTTGGGGGAAAAGATAATAACTTCATTTTAGGACATGTTGAGTTTAATATGTATACAGGACATCCAGTCCAAGATGTCTAATCTTACATGTGGAGAAGTTAAGTGGAGGTCAGTAAAAGAAGTCAGGACTAGATAAATAGATTGGAGAATCATTAGCAAAACTGAATCAATGGGAGGTGATAAAATCACTAAGTGAAATAGTATAGAAGGAGATGAGAAAAGGAACCAGGAAAGAATTTGTGGAACCTCCTAGATGAGGAGACATGACTTGGATGAATATGTAAAAAAGGAGAATGAGGAGTAGTCAAATAAGTAGGATTCCTTCTACCAAGTCCTGTGCTGCCCGGTTCTGCTTCTCAAAATCTTTACAGCTATTTCTTTCTTTCTTTTTTTTTTAAACCCTTAATTTCTGTGTATTGGTTCTTAGGTGGAAGAGTGGTAAGGGTGGGCAATGGGGGTCAAGTGACTTGCCCAAGGTCACACAGCTGTCTCTAGGCCTGACTCTCAATCCACTGAGCTACCCAGCTGCCCCTCAGCTATTTCTTTCCATGTGCAATGCAATCATATACTTACTATATCTCATGGCTGAACTTGTTAGCAACAATCTCCCCAAATATTTTGGAAAATCTCTTCCTACATTATTCTGTCTCTTCTGATCTTTTATATATACTGCCACCAGATTAAACTTCTTAAAATACCACTTTCATAATATTAATCCCTTGCTCAGAATACTCTAATCTATTACCTGTAAAGAATAAAAATCATATGTTTGGCATCTTCCCAGACTTTTCCAGTCATCTCCCAATACCACTCTAAAGAACTTTTTACTTTAATTAAGCTGGCCTATTATCCCACTAAAGTAACTTTACTTTTCTGTCCTCTTTGCTTAATCTTTGTTTCTCAAACTGGAAATGTTCCCTTATTTTTTCTCTATTTATCCATTTCTAGGCCCAGTTTAAATCCTACTTCTTCTGTCTTTTATGTAGCTTTCTTTCCCTGATGATCCCAAGAGGAAATGATCTCTCCTTTACACAGAATAATAATCATAGAATCTCTGAGTTGGAAGATACCTCAAGGGTCTTATTTGTTGACTCATTCATTCATTCAATATTCCCTATACTTAGCTCAGTGACTAGCGTAACAAGTGCTTGCTGACTAATTTGGAACAACCAATAAATAGATGAATAGGAATGTTCCTAATCCCAGTAAGTGGTCACCTAACATTAGCTTGAAGAGCTTTGGTGAAGTGGAATTCATTACATGTTACACATGTTACACATACCCTAATGAGAAGCTCTAATCATGAGTACATTTTTCCTTTTCTGAAACTACTCATTCTTTTAGTTCTGCCCTCTGAGGCCAAGCAGAGCAAGATGGATCACTTAAATTCTTGAACATGGCTTTTAAGTCCCTATTAATTATTCTCTTTTCGAGGGTAAACATCCCTGTGTGGAGTAGTCTCTAGTGTTATCCTCCTTTGGACACATCTTATGAATGTCTTCATAATACGTAGTGTCCAGAAGTGAATGCACGACTCAAATGTGATCTGACAAGGATAGAGCACAGTTAGATTATTATCTCTGGCTATACAGACATCATGCCTCTCTCTCTCTCTCTCTCTCTCTCTCTCTCTCTCTCTCTCTCTCTCTCTTTTAAAAAAACCCTTACCTTCCATCTTAGAATCAATACTATGTATTGGTTCCAAGGCAAAAGAGTGAAAAGGACCTGGCAGTTGGGGTTAAGTGACTTGCCCAGGGTCACAAAGCTAGAAAGTGTCTGAGGCCAGATTTGAACTTAGGACTTCCACGTCTTTAGGCCTGCCTCTCAATCCACTGAGCTACCCAGCTGTGCTCCATCATGCCTCTCTTAATTGGGCTTAAATATGTCATAACTTTGGGGGATTCATTGTCACACTGTTGAAATATATAAACATTGTAGTTCACTAAAATTCCCAGAACTTATTCTCACAACCTGTTTTCTTTCTTTCTTTTTTAAAAAATCCTTACCTTCTATCTTAGAATCAACTCTAAGTATCAGTTCCAATGCAGAAGAATGGTAAGAGCTGGGTAATGGGGGTTTAAGCAAATTGCCCAGGGTCACATAGCTAGTGTCTGAGGCCAAATTTGAACCCAGGTCCTCTCTCCTCTCTAGGAGTGGCACTCTTCCACTGAGGCACCTAGCTGTCCCCTCTAGCCACACCTCCCCAACCCTGTACTTGTGTTAATTTTTAAGATTATATCTATCTTCAATTAAATTTCATATTAGATTCAGCTCATCATTCTAGCCTTTTGAGATCTGTCATGCATGTAAGTAATCCCTCCCAGCTTTGTGTCATTTAAAAATTTGATAGCATGTCATCTATGCCTTCATCCATATCCTTAATAAAAATGTTAAATAGCACATGTTCAAGGGTGCAGATCCTTGAAGCACTCCATTAGAGTCAAAGTTGACAATGATTCATTAATGAATAATTATATTTTGGATTCTGTCATTCAATTAGCTCCATATTTACTTAAATGTACTAACACCTACCTCATATCTTTCCATCTTATTCACAAGGACAACATGAAAGACCTTTTCAAATATTCTGTTGAAATCCCAAGACTCATCTTATACACAAAAGTAGCATTATAAACTCTGTCAAAGGCTTTGCTGAAATCCCAGGTTTAGCATGGAATTCTCTTACTCTAGTACTTCTGTCAGAAAAGGAAAGAAGAATCAACCTACTGTGGAAGAAACCATGCTACTTCTTAGTGACAATTACCTTCTTTTCTAAAATGCTTAAAAGCTGTTCCTTAAATGGTATGTTCTAGAATTTTACTTGAATTTGAAGTAAAGCTCTCTGGATCAGTTTGAAGATTCTATTGTCTTTCCTTTTATGAAAATACGTTTAATATTGTATGCCACCTGTCTTGTGAGACCTCTCTCATTCTCCATGATACTTCAAAGTTTACAGATAGCAAGGTTGGCAGTTGTAATACCCTCAGATGTAGTTTGTCTGGTCCTAGTGACTTGAACTCAATTCTCTGGTAAATAAATTTTTTTGGTCCTTTTTTTTTTTTTTTTTTTTTTTTTTTTAATTCTTTCTTGCTTAGCCCGCTAGGTGGCATAGTAGATGGAACACTGGAAGATGAGTTCGGATCCAGTCTCAGACACATACCAGCCCTGTGACCCTAAGCAAAACTACTTAATTCTGTCTGCTTCAGTTTTCTCATCCATAAAATGAGCAGAAGGGAGAAATGGCAAAGTATTCCAGTATCTTTGTCAAGAAAACCCCAAATGGAGTCATGAAGAGTCAGACACAAATGAAATGACTGAACAACAATATTCATCCTGGTTTGAACTCACTCTCCTTAGAGAAAAAAAAACAGAAGCAAAATCACAGCTAAATTGTTCTGACTTCATCTGTTATCATCATCTTATCTATCCTGATCAGTGACTCTATCTCTATTTTGACTTCCCTCTTCTCCCTAACATAGCTAATAAAGAAAAAAGCTCATTTGGACCTAGCTCATTTTCAATTTTAGGGTGCATGACAATTCTTATGAAACATACTCCTCTTTTGTATTTATATTCCACTATTTACTCTGATGTCCATTTTAATCCACATCCTTCTGAATCAAACTTGGCCAATAAGTCTCTCTTTAGACAGCTTGCCAACCTTTTTTCCCCCCTTCTTTGAACTCAGTTGTGTTTGTGTCTTTGAAATTTCATTCATGAGAGCTTCCTATTCCCTCTTCAAGATGATGTACCTTGTAAAATTTTAGGATGCTAGATGTAACCCATTTTTCTCTGAATCCTTGGAAATACATTCCCTCAAAATAGCCTACTTTGTCACTTAATCTCTCTTTGTCTTGGTTTCCTCAATTGTAAAAGTGGGATAATAAATGCACCTACTGCACAGGGTTTCCAAGAGTGACGAGATAATGTGTGTAAAATGCTTTTCAAATTTTAAGGCACCATGTAAAGGCTGGCTTTTGTTTTTTCATTTCATTAGTGATTCTTCTTCACTGATTAGAATTAACTCTCAGAATTGTATTTCCTCTCCTTGGAGGTCCTAAAATTTAATTCATAGCCTCTGGTTGAGAAGCAAAACCTATGTCAAGCAATAACAGGATAATAAGGGTGATAAGTCTCTCCTATCTTTGAGAAATTCATTGCAACAAGATGCTACACCTCTTTCTGCAAGATATAACACCATAAACATACCTATTTGTTCTTAGTTCCACTTTTGCTGAATGATACTTCTAAAGGTACATATTCCAAAGCCAGCTAGTCCTAGAAAGGATGGCATAAATATCTTTAGTCTCCTCTTGAATGGCGAGTTGGGTTTCTTAGGAGACATGTCTTCAAGATCTGGGCAATCATATGCTGATAGTAAAGACAAATCCATCAATAAATGGGGGCAGAGCAACTTCATTTTCCATCTCTTCCTTCCTTCTTTCTTCAGTGCTCTGATTCCCACTTCATCTCCATTTTGGGCTTTTTGGAAAGTTAACAGGTATGAAGGTTTTTCTACTTTCTGACATATTCTGTTCTTGTCGTCTTTCAGCTGTGTCTGACTCTTGGTGACTCTGTGGACTATTTTTTCTTGGCAAAGATACTGGAATGGTTTATGATTTCCTTCTCCAGTGGATTAAGGCAAACAAAGATTAAGTGACTTGCTTAGGGTCATAAAGCTAGTATCTGAGGTCAAATTCGAACTCAGGTCTTCCTGATTCCAGGCCCCATGCTCTATGCACTGAACCATTTAGTTGCCCTTTTTTTGTGGGACAAATCCATATATTTGTCAAACAAGATGGCAAAGTAGATAGTGTTGGATTAAGCTCAAATACCACTTCAGACACTTTATTTTTTTAAACTTCTTAAATTTATTTCAATTACATATAGAAACCATTTTTAACTGTTATCGGACATTTTATAATTTAGATTCTCTCCCTGCCCTCCAGGTACTAAATAGTGTGTTAGAAAAAAGACATATATGAGAAAAAAACTCATGAAGGAAATAAAGTGAAAAATGGAATGCTTTGATCTGCAATCACACTCCAACAGTTTCATTTCAGACACTTTAGCTGTAGAAGCCTGAGCAAGTTCCTTAAGCTTCAGTTTTTTTTCATCTGCAAAATGTGGATAATGACAACATCCACCTCACAAATACTTTGCAAACTTCAAAGCGCTATATAAATGCCAGCCATTATACAGAATAAATATAAAGGGAATAAGCATAAATATATATGAAACAGTTATATAAAGGTTGTTTTGGAGGAAGTGCATTTTAGGTATGTAGGGCTGCTGGTGTAAAGATATGGAGAAGGGAGATGGAGAACAATGTGTGAAAAACAGAGAGAAGGCCAGTTTGGCTGGAACTTAAAGTGTGCAGGAAAAATAATGTCTAATGAGGCTGGAAATCTAATTTGGGGCTAGGTTGTGTCAGAATTAGAAAGATCAACATAAGATTTTACGTTTTATCCTAGGGGCTATAGGAAGTTATCAGAGCTGAATCTGCTTATAGAAAATTATTTTGGCAGCAGTGTGGAAGATGAATTGTAGTCGAGACAGACTTGAGACAGGGAGGAAAAATCAGGAGGCTGTTGCAATAATTCAAGTGAGAGGTGATGTGTGTAAAGGAGTTACCTGTGAGAGATGTTGTGAAGAGAGAAACAGCAAGATTTTGGCAACTTATAGGATACATGGGGTGAAGCAAAGTGAAGACTGTAGGACAACACTGAAATTAAGGATCTAGGAGATTGGAAGTATAGAGGTGCCTTTGCCAGAAATGGGGAAGTTTGGAGGAAGTTTGAGAGGAAAGATAATTAGTTCAGTTTTGAACATGCTGAGTTTAAGATGTCACTGGCAGGGACATCCAGTCTGAAGTGCCCATAGCAATTGCTAATGCAGGATTGAAGCTGAGACTGAATACACACACACACACACACACACACACACACACACACACACACACAAAACTCTCTCTCTCCCCCACATACCCATTATAAATAATCCATCATAAAGGACATATAATTCAATCCTATATATATATATATATATATATATATATATATATATATA